>NC_037531.1:2783016-2809101 GCF_001531365.2 Cynara cardunculus var. scolymus
TGCCTTGATGTCTTCATTGGTCTTCTGGTTCTTCATCACTTGTTGTTTTTCATTACTTTTTACATTTTGCATTGTGGAGTTTAACAAGAAGTCCCCGCACAGAAACCTCACTTTATGGATGTTGCTTCCTTCCTCAAAACTGTGTTCTAGGATATGCTCTCACCTTCCAACCTGTCATGGTGAAGGATATCCTGAGACAGTTCTGGTACACTGCCGAAGCAAAGACCCTGAAGGACAAGTATGGAAACTCCTTCGTCAAGATCTTCTGTGAGATCAACAATATGATGGTGAGTTTTGGCTTAAAAATGGTTTGCACTGCTCTATGGCTCCCAAAGAACGTTTCCTACTCCAGTGATCCAGACAATGAACATATTGTTAATTTCTAGAAGATATTCATTATGACTGGCCATTGAAGAAAGATTCTGACTTAGAGCTCAATAAGTCACTGACCAAGATTGAGAAGAACTAGATGTTAGCGGTCTGGCAATACATGTTCTCTCAATTTATTTAGTGCATGGGTGGGAAAACAGGAGGCCAAGATCAACCAAGCAGGGTAGCATTGAAGATCGTTTGTTCAGTCATCAGAGATATCAACGTCAACTACGTGCAACTTATATTCGACGACTTGGTATTGAAGCTGAATAATCGCCAAAAGAGAAAAGGTGGTTCTTTACATCAGGTTTCTGAGCGAGATTTTAGTTAGATTCCTAGAAACAAAGTACCCCACTCAGAGCGACCTTCCCATCTTCAGGCTTGGATCAAGGATTCTTGATCACAAGTCCAAGCCTTCAAACGTTGGTCTATTCCCTCAAATGGTGAGGATAACTAATGCTCCTCTTCTTCCTTCTTCTTCTTTAGTAGCCATGACTGTGGGAAACCTCCCTCATTCAATCCCAACTACTACCTCCTTATCCTCTCGAAAAAAGACACCATTTAAAGTCACTCTTAATCCCTCAAAGAGGGTTAAGAAATCCATAAAAGGGAAGCCATCTAAGTTAGCTGAGACCTCTCAACAGGTCTCAACTATTGAACTTCTTCTTATCCCCGAGGCATTTGATTTTCCCCTCCATACCTCTTCAGCAATATCTTCAGTTGTTGTCGTATGTGTGGCACCTACCCTAACCACCTAAGTGACTCAAATCATTGAATGTGTGACTCCCAGCATAGCCACTGCTGATCCTTCACATCTATTCTCAACTCTTCTCTCCTCTCATCCTTCTTTGGTCTCTATTACACGAGCTAATGACCCAATGGTGGTTGTCTCCACTATTGGTGAAGCTATCACCAAAGGACCTGAGGATGCTCCTCTCGACTCCCTTCAACAATGTGTGGTTGATTCTCTCGATAGTGCATTCGAGACACTTGGCCTCAGCAGTAATCCTTCGGATACTGCTGATGAACCCTCAGGTATACACCAAACCCCCTCCCTTTCTTTCTTTGTTTCTAACCCCCAAGCTTTCTCATGCTCAATGTTCTCCTCTCTCTACAAGTCCTATGGAGACTGAACCCCTAGTCACTGAGACTGACGCCTATGATATAGCTGGGGTTGTCAAGCTGCTACTCCCTACTGTTGCAACCGTCCTTGAAAAGATGGATAAAGTTCAACAGGGAATGACCTCGAAGGATGACCTAGCTCATGGCCTCTCTACTGGCTAATATGAGGTTCGTGAAGTCAAAGAAGAGTTGAACTCCATGAAGATGGGAATCTAACACAACTTTGAAGTTGTCGCTACTCTCTACAGCAAGGCTGAAGATATTCAGGCTTGAACAGATTTTCTAGCTTCTACAACAACCAACACTTGTCCATAAACCCTCCTTCAGTGTAGTTGATCGTCATCAGCTGGATATGGTTGCTAAGCTCAACCTTCAACAAGTTGAATCCATTGCCTCCATGGAGTAAAAGCTGCAAGATCTCGTTTTGCCTCCCTCTCTCAGGAAATTGAATTGATGATGATAAAGAGGTGGAGAAGGTTGTGGAGAAGAACCTTGGGGAGAAGGCATTGGAGAACTCTACAGAGGGTGCCAGGGAGAAGACCCTTGAGGATGCCATCGATGATGATGCCGTGGTTATTGCTAACCATGAAGATCTTCCTCCTTCCACCTATGGATTTGGAGATGTTGGTGAAGATGAGAAAAATGAAGATGATGATGAGGATGAGGATTCTAAGCCTCAGATCCGAGACGCAGGTACTGACCTTGATGGTGATGGTGATGCTGATGACGACGACGATGATGATAATATTTCCATTCAAATCATACCACGACATCCTGTCAAAGGAATTTCCTTCAGGGAACCTGCTTCCCAGGAAGAGAGATCATCGCACCAGCACTCCCACTCTGGCAAAGAGAAAGGAGTTGCTGAAGAAAACCTTGCCCAACTTCTTGGGGCACTCAACCAATCTAAGGATGCAAACAGTTCAACCAAGTTTGCACCTCCATCTCAGAAGTTGAACCTTCTATTCCTCTATCTTGATCTATCTCTGCAACATATAACCTCAGTCTCTCAACCCATCTTCTATCTATTGAAACCCATGAAGATGACGAAGATGAAGATGAAGATGAAGCCTGCAACCTTATGCCCAGGAAGTCGTCAAGACAACCTGTATGCTCAAAGATTGAAGAAGACCTGAGGATGCCTCATCTTATAAGTCAATTTGACCAATCTAGAGTAAAAATTCCTCTTCGTACCTCTAGATGTGGTGAGTTTGATTTCTTCTCTGAAGTTGAACGCGAGGAATCCCTGAAAGTTGAACAAGAACTGAAGCAACATCAACACCAACTTAAAGACAACCTGGAGTTAGCCAAGACTCTAGCTGATCAAACTCTTGCCTAAGGGAAGTTTTCGTAGAAAGATCCTCTTAGTGGTCAAGCCCAACTCTTAAAGGAAACTGAACATAAAAGACAATGGATGCTGTCACTGAAGAATAAGGATCTAAATTGGTGCAGAGAAAGGATTGAAACAAGAGTCAGCCCTCACAAATTTCAAACATCACAATCATCGATGGATGAAAGATCGCGGCCTGTGGTTTCTATGGTCATATTCCGAGATAACAACAATGATGTCAATGAGTATCCTTCTTTATCAATCAGTATGGTTTCTAAGAATGGCTCGAGATTCGGCAGGCAATTCAGAATTCTAAATCCAAGCACAAGGCTTATATTGAAGAAGTTCTGAATGAACTATTCAAAAAGGTGTCGAAGATCGTCGAGGTTCCTCCTCTGCCACAGAAGTCCTCTCAAATAAGAAACCTTTCTGATCTTGAAGAAGGTTCATCCCACCGGGAAGAGCATGAAACAAAATTCTCAGTGGATGAGCTCTTCTAGAATATAAAGAAGCCATATATCTCAATGCTGAATCTGTCACTGCCTGAAAAGGGACCCTTTATTGCCAATATAATGCATGTGAAACCTAAATATGGACTCATGTTCATTGACTATGATAGTTAGTACAGGTTTCAGAGAATGTATGAATATCATCTCTGCTCAATAATTCACTTAGATTATCTTCGAACTTGGTTGAACGAAGATCTTTATGGAGAGATGATGGACTGCAAGATTCGAAAGGAAATGTTCAGAAGAAAGATTCAAGGAGAAGATGTCCCTGATTACATCAACTTCGACAATCTGGATTAGAAAACCTTTCAATCTTGTAAAACTTTGTATATTTTTTATCTCTCCTTTCAGTGTATAGCTTTTATGTTTTAAGCCTACCAAAACCAATTGTAATCAGTTGTATTATGTTCTCTTGTAAGATATTAAAATAAAATGATTGGTTCACTAAAAAAGATCCCTCAAAAGAGTAAATAGGACATGTACTTATGAGTTATATTTATTTCTTACATTCTCCGACACTCTTCTAGTAAGTGAATATGTTTGTCCCACTTTCAATGATCAATCTTCATAATAGCTTCATAACAATGGCAGATCTGATATAGCATTCAAGAATATTCATATGAACATTGAGAGGAAAAGTCAAACTTTACAATTCAGTCAAACCTCTCATTTACGTAATATGATTTACAAATGAGCTCTCTTACACTAATTACAAAGACATTTCCCTATTTATAGGGTCAAACCTACTAACACAAGTCAAAGTCAAACCTGCCTAATAAAAGTCAAACACGATGACTTTTACAATTATAGACAATATTTAACTTTCAAGACGAATACAATTAATACTGATTTTCAGTCCTAACAGAATATGCTCTTAGTATTTAGTTATTCATATTATGTAAGTTTATTCTGTCCTTGTAATCCTTTACAATTAAAGTAAATTTCGATAATAAACTTTATCACTGATAAAGATTCCAAAACAGTTAAAAGGGACATGTATTTTACAAGTATCTTTTCCTTACTGTAGTACCTAAGCAATTTTCTTTGTGTTGCTTTGTCATCATCAAATAAGGGGAAATTGTTGATCCTCTCTCTCAGTGATTCGATGATAATCCTTTTTATCTTATGAAGTGTACTATTTCTTTATTCAGCTTCAACGATCTTCACTCAGTCTATTCAGTGATCGTTGAACAAGTACTGTAATTCTCAGAGAGACAAGTATTCTTCAGGAAGACAAAACTCACACCACAGAACCTTTAGTGATATCGAAGATAAAGATGAAGACAGAGACAAGAAGTTCATGATATGATACAGTTTCAATGATAACCATCCTATCTACAAACATGTGAAATCTACTCAAGATTCAGCATACGTTGAAGAAACCTTAGTGTTATTCCAGTGTCAGCGATTAAATAAATCTTGTTGAATAAGATTAGTTTTGGTCTTGTCCTCCTATACACAAAATACAAACCCATACCTCTTAAAGTAAAGTACCTGTATGGAGTCACTCTATTGTCTCCAAGCGTGCTTACCTACTTTGTGAAAGACTATTGTTCATATACGGCAAAAGCCTGTATATCTTAAACAAAGAATAAGCTCACGTCTAGAAGCTTGCGACGTGTCCTGTACCGTCTGACTTGCATTTAATGCAACATGTATAAATAGCTGAGAAACTCTTCCTTCTCAGCAACCAGTACTAAACTAAGCAAATGTTGAGAAAGCTAACTAATACCAAGAATTCTACTTATTGAAAACAACTCTCTATGTAAGAGAAATACTTCCTCACAAGCGCAAGACTTCTTAACCTTTTCTTTTAGCAAGTCTTTTCTTTCTTGCTTTATGTATCTTGTGTGTTTCTTTGATTGTTTAGATAAGTTCTATATCTTATCCTTTCCACAAACAATTTGTAAATTCTCTATTGATCTTCTTTATCAATAAAGGATTTTAAAAAGTGAAAACTGTTGTGTTTTTATTCACACCACTTTCTACAAACTATTATCTTTCAACTCTTGTAGATCCAGCTGGGACCAAAACATCTCACATTGGTCAGCTCATACTTAGCTTCAAAGATCTCGACTTTCACAATAGAAAGGTCTTGAGCCAAATCTTCTTTTACGGGCATCACGTGCTTGACTTCATCCATCCTGTCAAGGACAATAGCCACAGCAGGGAGAAGTAACTTGACATCCCCAACCATGCCATAGTCTTCAGTCTTAGTGACTGGGGGTTCATTCTCTTTAAGACTTGAAATGTCAAGATTAGGAAAATAATTTTGAGCATTAAAAGGCTCAGGGTTAGCTACTTAGAAAGAAAGGGGAGGAAAGTGTTTTGACCCGAGGGTTCTTCAGCAGTATCCAAACAATTTTCGATGTGGCCGAGAGTCTCAAATGAACAGTCGAGAGGATCAGTCGCATGTTGTTGAGGGATCTCGAAAGATTCACTCTCATGTCCTGTGGTGGTGGCCTCACTAATAGTGGGGACAACCATTATTGGTTCATCAGCACGTGTTGTCGAGACCAATAAAGGAGGGGAGGAGACAACGACTATGAAGCAATGTGACTGAGCAATAGTAACAGTGATGAAAATCACACTCTCAGTTAGTTGAGTCATTGAGGTGGTTTGGGTAGGTACCACCAGTATGACAGGAACTAAAGAACCAACTGAAGAGAAAGGTAGGGTTAGTTCAGATGCCTCGGGGAGGGGGTGAATTTCAATAGATGAGATTTGTTGAGAGGACTCACCTAGCCGAGACCTCTTCTCTTGTTTGGTTTTCTTAACCCTCTTTAAAGGATTAAGAGGAGCTTCAGATTGTGTCTTTTGTTGAGAGGACAGGTAGGTAGCTACTTGTGTAGATTTTGATGGTTGAACCAAAGTTGTTGTTGCTAAAAAAAAAAAGAAGGAAGAGAAGAAATATGGACTATCCTCGTCACTGTCGGGAATATACCAACATCTTTAGTCTTGCTCGTGTGGTCAAGGATCCTTGATCCAAGCCTATAGAGAGGAAGATCACTCTAAGCGGGCTATTGTTTCTCCAGCATTCTTGCAATGATGCCGCTTAGGACTCTTGTGTAAGGGACAAAATTTTCTTTTGTCTATTGTTCAGCTTCAACATAAGGTCATCGAATATCAGTTGAGTAAAGTCAGCGTTTATATTCTTGATCTTCGAGTAGCCTATGTTCCACGCCACTCGGCTCGCTTGGTCCTTGTAGATCCCAAATTCAAGTCTATATCACAATTCAACACAAGATCAAGAACATAGATTAATATGTCAACATGTATATTGATGAATGTCAAAGTACAATGTTCTTGATGATATATCTCACAATGATCTCTCTCAGTATCTCACTTATACAGGATATGCAATGTATTCTCAACTGCTAACTACCACAACTAACAACAACCTATTTATACCTAAGGAACAAGCTACTTTACATAGCATGTTAAAGAGTTACACTACAAAGCAAGTAAAACACATTTAGCACAAGACTTCAATACAACATTTTTAGACTCCACAATCTCCCCCTTTGGATTCAAGTCCAAAAATAGCAAATTCTTCAGATATGTAAAACTTCAGCTTTAGCAGCAAAGATATTCATAATTCATTCAGAAACGTTGACTTTGACAAATTCAGATAAATTTGATCTTTCAAAGCTTTTGCAATCTCCCCTTTGAAAACTTTTTCTTTAAACATGACTTTCAGACATTCTTCAAATCTTCAGAACTTTTACAATCTTCTTTTAACAACTAATCTTGAACAATCTTCTACAAATATTAATCAACTTCAAAATTTTACAAGCTTCCCCTAAACATGATAAAAATTTCTTTTCAACTTTCAAGCAATCTCCCGTTTATAACAAATCAGAAATAATCTTCAGCAATAATCTTTAGTCATTTTTCTTTACTCCTCCAAGAATTAACACTTTTCATTTGATTTGTATCAACTATCCCTATCTTCAGAAATGACTCATTCATTTGATAACTACTCCCCCTTATGATGTGAATGAGGAGCATAAACATCGTACTACGAAATGAATGATTCAAGAAATTTTTGCCGTCAATTCATAGAAATTAGAAGCAAATCTTTTCAAATTCATTTAACTAATCTTTTCAGATTAAGAACTTAGGGAAAGTTCTAGTTTCAACTTATGAAACTGTTTTCAATCTTTTATAAAAAGATTGGCCTGTGAATACAACAAATATATTCAGTACAACGAATGTACTTTATATATGAGACTTTGACGTTCATGGCACTAGGACTTCCATTCAATCACTGATAGCTTGAAGAAGCATATCTATGAATGTTAAGATACAATAACAGATATTCTTTAAATTTTGTGCAATGTAGAAAAAATAAAGCAACTAATGCTTCACAATAAGTTTAATAAGATAAACACTGTGAACTATACAAATTTATCAAACTCTATTTGTGATCAAAAAGACTTGAAGGGGGGGACATATATCCTTCTTTTTCAATATTAGTATTCTACAAATGAGAAACAATAGATTATAATTTATGTGGCCCAAGTGTTAATAAACACTTATCTTTTGAGAGATAAATGAGTTGTTGGTGGGGTTTTAAACAAAAGTTGGCCTAAGCTTTGCCTTTTTCAACATTAGGATCGAAAGAATTGAGAACTAATAGAGATTGTGGTTGCCCGGATTACTCTGAATGGATCAGGATTATGATAATCTTTTCATCATGTATACAACTCTCATTTAATTTTTTTTAGCTTACATCAACTACCACTCTCTTTTTCATTTTCAGCTCAGCACACAAACCCATTTTCATAAAAGCTCATTTAGTATGGTTATCCTCTTGGGTAGGCCTATCGATTTTGATAGTCCATAGAGGTTTATCGGATAAGCACGCAATCCTTCCTAAGAATTTTGAATTGTAAGCTCAATGAAGATATATTCAGCTAAGCTCAATTGATCACATGAGTTTGATCAAAAAGATATTGCAATTTAGCACATGATGAATATTCAAGGAGTTATTCAAACAACAAATTATATAGAGAGAAATAAAGGAAGATCAGTAAGAACAAACTTATAGATAAAGAATTCAAAGAATGATGAAATGTGTAGCAGTGAAAAATTATTTTCAATATGTTCATAAAACAAAATTCATTTCAAACGAGTGTATTATCACCAAAAATAAATATTGCATTTTAGAGACGTGATAATAAAAATTTGAAGAATAGTTGAATCAGGTATTGGATTTAGGTATAAAGAGAAAATATGCAGGTATTGACTCAATGAAATACCTGATCAAAGATTTTACTCGTTACAAACGAAATTTAAAATGAAAGCCTTGCCCGATAACCTTGTTGAGCGATTTTCTAGTGGGAAATGGGGTGCTTCATCTTTTAAGAGTAAACTTAATTTCTTAGGGCGCTGCCCCTTGACCCCACCCGCTAACCAGGTAGCGGGACCCCCGTGCTAAGTCGTAGGAGGGGGAAACTATTCTTGGAGATTCCAAACCAGTTCAAAATCATATTCTGAAACGAGCATTTTTCAAGTCAATTCTGTGAAGATGTCAAGCAACATATTAGAATCTGAGCTAATAAAAGAGGTTAAATACATGAAAGAAGAATTTAATTTTTTTAAAAGATTGAAAAGTGAGAGAAAGTCAATGCTACATTTTCAAACTGAGAGTGCAAGTAAAGTTTTTTATGAAGATCTTAAAAAGGAAAAGGAAAAACTAAAAAAAGAAAAGGAACAACTTAAATGTGATCTTGGAAAACGAATTGTTTCCCTGAAAAAGAGTTTGAGTGAATTAGAGGGTGAGAGAGTCAACACCCAACTAAAATTTGATTTGATTTATAAAGAAAGAGATGATTTGTACTAAAAAATCAATCAGTTGGAATAGATAAACTATAAACGAGGTCAATCTGAGCAGACTCTGCAAATTTTGATACATAACCCTAAGGACACAAGGTTTTACAATCCCCAAATATGTTTAGGATTTATTGAGTCTGATACTTTGAAAGAGACCCCAAAAGTGATATGCATAAATCACATGTGTCTTCTAAAAGTGATATGCATAAATTAGATGAAGAAAGTTTTGAAAACACCGAATTTCAAAACTGTGAGATTAAAATATGATGATTTAAACTCTAGTTATGCAGTTAGAAAACTTGAATTTTCTCATTCTGAAATTGAACCATTTTATCCCCTAGAAAGTTTAACTTTTGTTCAATATCTGTTTCACAAAATGAAGAATCTTCTAAGTCATATGATTTTGAAAACTTTCTCTATGACTCAGACCCTGAATCTGAATCAGAGATGATTTATGATTTTGATTTGACTGAAAATAATATTGAGCAAAATGATTCTAATCCTGAATTTGACTCAGATGTTAAAATTTCTACTTTGGAGAAGCAAATTTTTGAACTTGAGGCGGAGTTAAAGTCCGAAAACAGATCCATGGAACAAGCTCAAAATAAATTTTCGTTTAAAGTCAAAGAGCTAAATGATGAAATTTCTGAACTGACCATGCGTTTGGTTTGGAAACACAAATTGCATGAGTCAAATTTACAAAAGATCCATGATCTCGAGAAGGATTTAAATTCCAGTTTTGATGAACGAACCAAGCTAATGAGTCAAATCATGAAGCTTGAGGAGGTTGTCCAATTCCAGTGATTCATTCTCCAATTGATCCTCAAATCAAGAGCACTGTCATTGATAAAATTAATCTTTCTAAAAGTATTATTGAAATTAGAGAGTCTTCAGGCAAAAAAATCCAAAGATGGTTTTAATACTTCTCCCATATCTGACAAATCTGATAATTCTGGGTGTTCAACTGTTAAATCCTCTATGAATTCAAATTTCTTATATATGGCAACAGTAAGGCTAAATTGCCAGATGGTTATGAATGGAAGAAGAGAGATGACTTACAAAAGAAAAGTGTGAATTTTTCAAAAATTAATTCTTCTGTGAAGAATTCAAATGCTAAGCCTGGTAGTTGTAAATGTGCTTTATTCACTAAGAGAAAATGTAACCTGAATGCTGATTTGAAAATTTCAAAACATTTTACTCATTAGGATATATTATTCTTAGATTCAAAACATTTTCATTGTAACTATTGTTAGATATTTAGCTATGAAGTGTAAGTAAGAAGTCTCATGCTCTAGTCAAGAGAACTTAGTCTAGAAAATAGCCTGGAATAAGAACTTGGATGCAGAAGTCGCCAAGACACAGAGATACACGAACACAAATGTAGCTCTCGCATATAGATCCCGTGCCTAGCAAGGAAGATCAAGTCTTAGCATCGAAAATCTCAAGGACTTGATGCAGAGCAACAACTCCAGACGCAGAACCTTTGCACTATACATGCAGAGCCTCTAGGTCTCTTTCTCCCTTAGCTTGCGCATATAGCTTCCAGCGCATATCACAAGTGTTCTAATCAGAAGCCGACAAATGTACATAAACAATTCCAACTTTCAAAGAACGTGAAGCCTAATGATTATGGATACGTTGCCTTAGTTTCAAGCCTGAATTATCGAAAATTCTGTTTCAATGGCATATATAAAGATGTTTCCTCTTAGGAAACAAAAGACTACAAATTTCCATATTTTGAAGATGCTCCTACTAGAGAGAATTAGTGTACACTTGTGAGAATTAGATTATTGTTGAGAGTTTTCTTTATTGTAACTTTCTTCAATCAATACAGTCTACTTGTTCAACACTTTAAATTTCATTTGTGTTTTTGTTCATTTCTTCTAACCTTTCAATATCTATTCACTCAAGCTATGATTTATTGATACATTGGAGGACTCTAAGTTCCTTCAATTGGTATCCGAGCCATCTAATCAGTCTATTGATTAGTTGATCCAATCCAAAAGAATATCATCTTTTGTTGGTTGTTTATCTTTTTAAAATTGTTCTTCATTCTAGATCCCAAAATTTTCTGTGAAAATTTGCATATCTCTTTCATTTCGTCGAAGATATTCGTATTTTGAAATCTTTTTCTCTATTTATTTTTCAAAACATCCTGTTTGTTTATTTCAACCCTTTCTAAAATGTCAAATCAAACTTGGAATTCCATGTACAGTGTTGGATCCCTTACAAAACTCCTGACTCTCATTAAGGATGAATATCCCCAATGGAAGATTAGGATGATCAATTTATATGAAGGTCTTGACCTTGAACTGTACAAATCTATCAAGCATGAACCTTATGTGCCTATGACTATTATTCCAAGGGTTCCTGGCTTAGGTGACACTATTGAATTCCATGCCATCCGTGCTCCAAAAGAAAGAAGGGACCGGGATGATGAGGAAAAATGTAGGGTGGAAATTGTGATCAAAAGACCAAAAGGCTTTTAATCATGGCCCTCCCCAATTAAATATTCCAGTCTCTTGATGCTTGTGATTCTGCAAAGGATCTATGGGATCCACTTGCAAACCAGCTTGAAGGTGGGATAAAGATGAAGAAAAATCGTYGTGCTCAATGCCTGAATGAGTACAATAGTTTTCAGGCTCTTCCTGATGAGTCTCTCGAGCAGACTTATCACAGATTGAACACTCTAATCAACAAGTGCAGAAAGTGAGACGTGGTTAGAACCCGGGAAGAGAACAACATGCTCTTCCTAAAAGGGTTGAATGAAGAGTGGTGGCGAACATCTCTATGTCTCTCCAGGAAAATCAAGATCTGGAGCAATGGACGTTGCATGATGTGTATGGAACCCTGCAGGCCCAAGAAAAGGATATACAGAAGAACAAGGTCTCTTTGGGTGGACCTCTATCTCTAGTCTTTGACTCCAAAAAGGCTAGCTTTCCCCAATCATCCAGAGAAAGGACATCAAGAGAAGATAGAATGAAGGGAAAGAAGGCTCTAATGATAGAGAATGAGCAAGAGAACAGAGCATCTAGCTCCGATGATGATGATATCAGTGCGTTTGCGTACTCCTTGGCTCTTATTACCAAGGAATTTTATAAAAAGTTAAGGAAAAGGGTGTTCGATAGAAGAGAAAGAGACAACATAAATGAGAGGTACAAGGAAAGGGCGTATGAGCCAAAGAACCCTTCTCAAGTCATGAAGAAGGATGAAGAGCAACCAGATAAGAAGAAGCAATGAATTAGATGCTTTAGATGTGGAAGACCCAACGATTTCTCAAAGGAGTTCAAGGGTCCTCTGATTAAGGACGAGTTGTACTACAAAAATAAGTACAAGTACAACCGACCCCAGAGGAGCTTCTTGGTGGAACAAGAAAATTGCATCTCTAACTCAATTTCTGATGAGGATGACCAAGCACACTTTTGCGGGATGGTTGTTGATGATGATGCAGAAGAGTCTGGATTCGGCTCCGACTCCTAGGTATGTTCCACCTCTCGCTCTGCCCATTCTAAACTAGAGCAAATCATTTCTCTTTTAACACAAGATTTTATCAAACTCTACCAGAAGCTCTTAAGAGAAAAAGAAAAGAGAAGTGTGATTGAAGAAGAAAAGAATTTCTTTAAACGTGAGACAGAGCTTCTGACTGTCGAAAATGAGGAGCTCCCTGTGGAAAAGGAGAAAATTTTAAAAACTAAACTCTCCACAATGACAGTTAAAAAACGAAGTGCTCTGAACTTAAAAAAGTAATTCAAAAGAAAGATAAGGAGATGGTTGGGAAAGAGCGTGATAGACTGGATTCTCCCTTAAAAACTATTTTCAAAAGGAAAGGGAATTCTTACACCAAAGCTTACAAAGAAAAGAGCTCTTGATCAAGAAATATCAAGATGTTCAGTAGGTGTACGAAAAGATCAATTCTCAACAGGATAAAGCAGGCCTAGGTTATGTTAACCTAGACCTAAACTGAAGAAAGAAATCAACTCTTGAATCTGTTTTCCGTTTAGGTGCAGAACAAAAACTTGATTTTCCTGTTTTGCATGACCATCACCATTCAAGAAGGCTTATTTTCAAAAAACACCTCTTACTCTTCTAAAAGTGTGCTTGAACCAAAACAAGTTGATCTCAAAATCATACAGAAGACAGAGAAAATTTATAGCTTTGGAAACCACGATCAAGAGTCTTCAACTCATGAAGTGTTCATGAAGAAGATTTTTTCATAACTCTGGATCCAAGTTTATTAGAAGAGTTCACAGAGAAAGTAAGACAAGTGTCTGAGCAAGATCTGCTTGAGGCCTTGAATTATTGCTCTATGTCTCAACAAAACCATCCAGAGGAAACTTCCAAAAAAAAACTTTTGAATGTTCCTCATCTATGCAAAAGGATGAAGGAGGCTTTGATATCTATCCATAAGAATTTCAAGATTTGAACAAATTGCAAGATCTCTCTGATGAAGAATTTTTCAATCAAAACTCAGAGGAGATTCTTCAATCATTAAAATAACCACAAGAGCTCAATGAAAACTCCAACATTCTAAGTCCTAAAAGAGATTTTCTCGACCCTGACTTTGAGCTAGAGGAGGACTTGAATACATTTTGAGACAGAGATAGTGGTGCCAGGATCAGAAGTTGACAAACTTCCAAATGGGATCCCAAATAAATCTATTCCAGCAATGGAGCAGAGGAAAAAGGTTCCCATGTGTCCTGATTTCATGAATATGTGTATAAAAGCCAAGTCTTGCCTTGGCTATAGAAGAAAAAGAATTATAAAGAGCTAAAGTATGCATCCTCTATATCCAATCCTCCAAAGTATGTATTTAAAAAACCTATTAAGTTCACTCAATAATACAGAAAGGAAAATGGGCTGCTAATATTAAATCTAATTCCTCTGTTTCAGAGAGGCCTCTAAAGGCCAAGGGAAGAAAGAGGAACAAGAAAGGGTAGCATGAGAAAACTAAGGCAGATTTTAATAAGCAATCTAAACTAGATATGAAGTTCAATCGAGCAACTAATGCCAAGAATGAATGTACTAATAAAATTCCTAAGTTTTATGAATCTAACGAATATTTTTGTTACCAAAAATGTATTCATAGTCGAAAATGTTAGTCTCTGCTGCGGCAATTAAAATAACACCTTTCAAGTCCTATCTGCATTCTTTCTGGGTCACCCAAAAGAAAGTCTCAAAAGACCTAGAATAAGCAGGCTCTCGAGGCCAAATATGGCAAACCAGCTTCTAAGTCTGGTAAATCAGATGATGGGGCATATCCTTCCCCCAAACACATGTCTGGGTCTCCTAAGCATAATCATAAAGAACCTATTATGAAATGGGTACCTAAAAATCTCTAATTTGTTTTGCAGAAACAATGTGTGCACATCTGGTACCTTGACTTTGGACGTTCAAGGCACCTGATTAGAAAACAAAGAGTTAATCTCCTCCTTCAATGACAAATTTGGAGGACGTGTAACTTTTGGTGATAACAAGCAAGGACAAATTAAGGGGTATGGAGTTCTCCATGAAGGCAAGGTTTCTATCTCAAAGGTTGCTAATGTGTATGGGCTAAAGCACAATCTGCTCAACATAAGTCAACTTTGTGATTCTGGCTACCATGTCAACTTCCAAAAGGAGTCTTGTTCATTGGTGTTAGAATCTGGTCAAGAGATGCTAAGAGCCAGTCGTAAGGGCGATCTGTACCTTATGAACTTCTCACTAAGACATGGTGTAGAGACCCTCTTTCTCATATCTCGCAAGAGTTAAGAAGCCTGACTCTAGATGCATAAGCTGTCTCATCTTAACTTTCCAGACATAGAGAAGCTTGTTAAAAACAATTTGGTTGATGGACTACCAATGGTAAAGTTCAAAAAGGAAAAACTATGTCCTGCATGTGAGATGGGCAAACTCAAATGAGCATCTCATAAGGCAAAGACTAATGTTTCTTGCATCAGACCTCTGCATATGCTTCATGGGACTTCCGTGGTCCAATCTTTGTGCAGAGCCTGCCTGGCAAAAAGTATATCCAAGTGATTATTGATGAATTTACTAGATATACTTGGATTGAGTTTGTAAGGCAAGAATCAGATGCCCCATAGTTGTTGATAAAGCTAATGACCAAGATTCAAGTTCTTTAACAGAGCAGAAATTAGAAGCTGAGAAGTAAGAATGGTATAGAGTTCAAAAATGCAAAGATTGATGAGTACCTTGCCAAAGAGGGAACGTTGGTTGAAAGTAGACCACAACAAAAATGGTGTAGTTGAAAGGAAGAACAGAACTCTAGTTGAAGCTGCAAGAGCAATGCTCACAGCCTCTGGTCTTCCAACCCATTTTTGGGCAGAAGCAATCTCTACTGCATGCTTTATGCAAAATAGAGCAACTGTGGTCAAGAGACATTTGAAGGCTCCTTATGAACTTATCAACCAAAGAAAACCTAACATTAAATTTTTGCACATATTTGGTTGCAGGTGTTTCATCTTTCATGATCGTGAACATCTTGGTAAATTTGACAAGAAGGAAGATGAAGGCAAGTTCCTTGGATACTTTACAAATTCCAAAGCCTACAGAGTCTTCAAGCTTAGAACCAAGACGGTCATAAATAGAATCAATGTCTCGTTCGACGATAACGAACTAATGACTTTATAGTACTATAGCTCTGAACCTAAGCTTAACCAAGTGACTTCCAATTCTCTATCGAAGTCAAGGGAATTAAAACTCGAGCAATTATTTGAAGACTTCTTTGATGATGAAGACATCTATGTGCGTGCAACCAGAGGTGCCTCTGCATGCATTCAAGAAGAGCCACAATCTTCAGGTACATCAATCTTTGACTCTTCTAACACCTCTACTTCCTTTTGTGATCGCATAGATCTAGAACCAGAGCTTCCTAGATCTGAACCAGAGCCCAGTCCAAAGTTATAAATAACCATCTCTGTATCTGGCCCTGGTTCCTCTATACCACTATAAGGGGAGCAAACAGAGCCATCATCACCTACAACGAGCATAACGCCAAACATTCCAATGGATCAAGATCTCACAACACCATCATATGATGTACCCTTTTATGACAAAATGGACCAAAGACCATCCCTTACACCAAATCATTGGTGAACCTTCAAGTGGTGTAAAGACAAGAGCTGCCATGGCAAATGAATGTTTGTTTGTAAACTTTCTAAGCGTGGTAGAGCCTAAGAAAGTTTATGAAGCCCTAAAAGACCCAAGTTGGATTGATGCCATGTAAGAAGAGCTTCAACATTTTGAAAGAAACAAGGTATGAACTCTTGTTCCTTTACCAAAAGATAAACATGCAATTGGCACTAAATGGGTTTTCAGGAACAAAAAGGATAAGGATTGCATTATAATAAGAAACAAAGCCAGGTTAGTTGCAAAAGTTTACTGCCAAGAAGAAGGCATAGACTGTGATGAGAACTTTGCACCCATTGCAAGGCTAGAAGTTATACGCATATTTCTAGCCTTCTTTGCATATAAAGGATTCCGAGTCCATCAAATGGACGTTAAGTTAGCCTTTCTAAATTTTAATCTAAAGGAGGAAGTCTATGTGCAGCAACCTTCTGGGTTTGAGAGCTCAATACACCTAGAGTATGTCTATTTCCCAGACAAAGCTTTGTATGGGCTCAAGCAAGTGCCAAGAGCCTAGTATGACCGACTCTCACCGTTTTTAACTTTTAATGGCTTTGAAAAAGGTAAAACTGATACTACTTTGTTTATTAAGAGGAATAAAGGTGAGATCATTCTAGTCTAGATCTATGTGCACGATATTATCTTTGTTTCAGAAACCAGAGGCACTGTGAGAAGTTCTCTACATTGATGAAGAGTGCGTTTGAAATGAGCATGATGGAGAATTAACATTATTCCTCAGCCTCTAAGTAAAATGAGAGAAGATGGTATCTTCATTAATCAAGCCAAATATGTCTCTGACATCTTGAAGAAGTCCCAACTTCATAACTCTTCCTCAATGAGGACACCAATTGCCAAGGGCACTAAGCTTGACATAGATCCATCTGAGAAACCGGTGGATCTTAGACTTATCCTAGAACGATTGGGTCACTATTGTATCTCACAGCTAGTAGACCAGACATAATAGTTTCTACTTATCTTTGTGCTAGATATTAAGCAAATCTTAAAGAATCTCACCTCCCTGTTGTTAAAATAATATTTTGATACCTCAAAGGGACTCAATTCTTGGGTCTTTGGTATCCTAAGCATTATGGCTTTGATTTACTTGCATATATAGATTATGATCATGCAGGTTGTAAGTTCGATAGGAAGAGCACATTTGGGAGCTGTCAACTACTTGGCAACAAGTTGGTGAGTTAGACATCCAAGAAACATAACTGTGTGTCAACATCCACTGCAAAAGTAGAGTATTTAGCAACATCAAGCTATTTCTCTCAAGTGATATGGATGAAGACTCAACTCAAGGATTATGGAATTGAGTTTGACAAGATCCTTATTCTGTGTGATTCAGAAAGCGCAATAGCCAACATTTCGATACCACTTCATCAAGGACCATATGGAAAAAGATACAATTGAAATGTTCTTTGTTACCATACATCACCAACTTGCAGACGTATTCACTAAGGCTCTTGATGAAAAGAGATTCAGTTTCTTGGCCAGCAAGTTGGGTATGCTCAATCTACAATGATAAAGTCAGAGCCTCTGTATGTACTATACAGAGCTTCTGCACTCACATTGAGCATATATCTGTTTATTTTTCTAAGTCCCTGAGGCAGAGCATCTTTGTCCAACTTTGTCTACTTTCCAAGTCCATGAGACAGAGCCTCTGCATGTACTGTATAGAGACTCTTGGTCCAATTTTGTCGATATTTTTGAGTCTATCATACATAGTCTCTGTACTACTATACAGAGCTTCTGTATTGTTAGATCCCATAGTCAAGAAAATCTCTTGCGGATTTCTCAAAATCAAATTGAACTTGGGTTGGAACAGAAGATGTGGGTTCAAAGATTGATGCTTCAGTTTGTTCCTCCTGAGGTTTCAACATTGTTGAATTTGATGAATTCTCAACTTCACTTGATTGATTCATCGATTCATTTGTTGAAGGTTCCTCGTTTGGATTTTCTTTTTCATCATCTATGCTTTCAATAGGATTAGCAACAACCTCTGGTTTTGAAATGTTATTAGAACAAGTACTTTGTTCATAAACCATATTTTCGATAAGTGTTATTGAGAGATCTGGGATCAACATGTATATTGAGCTATAACTCGAGCATATGTTCTCACTTTTTATCCAAGCATAGTTTAAGGGGGAGGAACACATATTGCTTCAATCAAGGGGGAGTTTTGGATCGCCAAGAATACAGAGCCTCTATATGTAATATACAAAGCTTCTGCCTCAGTAAATCATTTTATGAAGGTGTAGATTCTACATAGTCCAATCATGAGCCTTTGTATTTGCTCTGATGGTATGTTTCTATATCATATCTTCAAAACCCTACTCTGGTCTCATCCTTTGATTTTCTAGAAAACATGTATGTTTCATGTACAGGGCCTCTGTATGTACTATACAAAGCTTCTATCCCAAGAAACTTGGTTTAATGTACTTTGGTCTTCTTGAAAACTTAACATTTCTTATACAGAGCATCTGTATGTATTATANGGTTTAATGTACTTTGGTCTTCTTGAAAACTTAACATTTCTTATACAGAGCATCTGTATGTATTATACAAAGCTTCTATCCCAAGAAACTTGGTTCCAATATCCTTTGGTTTTCTTGAAAACTTATATTTCTTGTATAGAGCCTATGTATGTACTATACAGAGCTCTTTCCAAAGAAACTTGTTTCCAATGTCCTTCCGTTTTTTTGAAAACTCAAGTTTCTAATACAGAGCCTTTGTATGTACTATACATAGCTTATATCCCAAGAAACTTGGTGTCTTGTTATCTCTATGAACCAGAGTGTGGAATTTTTTTTTCTTTCTAAGTGATAAGTTCAACTTAGAGACTTTTCCACTCTTATGTAGAGCTCTGGTTGAAGAACTCTTATCATTTTATTTCTCCATAAAATGCTTTTATTAAAATAAAAATATATATGAAGGGTCACCTTTGGAAAGTAACAGACCTGTATCTCTAATTTTTCAAATAAAGGAGGCGAGACACGCACAATAAACTGCAACTATCAAGCCATGTGTCCTCACCCCACAGAATTTGGCAAAAACTCTTCCATATCCGATTCTTGGGGCAAAAGAAACACTCGAGTGCCCTTGATAATCTCTTTATTTAAAGGAGGAACTATCTCCATTATTTTTTTACGCTTTCAAAATTCTCTAAAATTCTGGATGAACTTGAATCTGCAAAACCCATTCAAAGATTTTGAAGAACACTCAAAACTGTCAAAACGGAATCCGTACTGTTCTTTACCATCTTCAATCGATTTCAAGTAAGTTCAAGATTTCTTCCTTCAAAACCCCAAATCCCTCACTGTTCTTGGAATCTGAAAGTCGAAACCAAAAAAAAACCCTAGTCCCTTAAACCCTAACAAAACCTGCAACGATGTCTTCTTCTACCTCGGAATCCAACAACTCTTAAGCACACACCACAACCATAAAATCCGTTGAAGGTACTAACCACAATGTGATTCCTTTACCCCCTCAAACCAAGCAACCACGCCTTTCACCTTATCCTTGACAACTTTGATTCGTAGTACCACATGGTGGTTGATGTTCTTCATCACCACTTTTTGAACCCTCCCACGACAAAAGTGGATGATGCTGTCCTTAAGTGTTTCATTCAAGTATACTGGCATTCTTGTGAAGTAATGAAAATGAAAGGAGGATTCTAGGAGAATACTATCTCCCTGAACGAAAAGAATATTGCAACGTTAGGATCTCCAGATCACTATTTTCATGGTCCTCCAAATACCAAGCAAGACTGACCTTGGATTGGCTGACTATGCGCCTCTCCGAACCGGGGAAGAGATCATCGCATTCTTGAAGATGCTTGGGTACAATCAACAAATCAAGTACCCATCCCAGTTTAGACGCCAGGTTTTGCTGCCAATGTCGAACGTTTTGTTCACATTAGTGAACCGGTCCCTAATCGACAAGATCAGAAGCATGGAGATGTGATGTATCAACATCCTGTAGCTGTCGTATGGGATCTTCTTCAACCTGCCTCTAGACTACTCTCTCATCCTTTACACAAAATTCAAGGCAGCTGTAACCAAGAAGAACTTGACATTTCAAAGGGCAAGGATCTATCGACTCTACTTTTTCCACACTTTCAAGGCCTTCTCCTAAGGCCTGGTGTAAAGGAGCAAGATGTTTAGTGCTCTGCACACCCTTGGCCAAAGTCAATATCCTCTCTACATACAGACCTACTCTACACAAAGATGGCAACCCTGCAGAGAGGCCACTCCAGAAGAAACTGATGGCCTACATCAAAATGAGGGAGGTAAGGAGAGCTCACTACAGTGTACGTGAGTCACTAGAAATAGTGACTCGAACCCCGACAAGCATAGGCGAACCCACAGAGGGAGGAGAGGCAGAGTGCGATATGGAGGGCGAAGGTGAGAGGGAAAGGCAGAAGGAAGTAGAGAGATTGAAGAGAGTGAAAAGGGAACAAGAAAATAAACAAAGAGAGGAGTTGAAAAAGAGAATGAGGGAGGAAAAGAAGGGAGAGAAAGAACTATCCAAAAAGGCTAAGTTAGAGAGGAAACAGAGGGAGAAGAAAGAGGAGGAGAGAAGATCAAGAGAAGATCAAGAGAAGAGAAAGGAAGAAAGGAGGAAGAGGAAAGAGAGAAAAAAGAAAGGGAAGATGCTTTGCATCTTCAACAAGGGTAGAGCTCAAGTTCTGACTCAAAGAACTCTGAAGACGAGAAAGACCAACAAGAAGAGAGCTCTGGCGATGAGGGAGATGAGGGAGGCAATGTTCTGGTTCATGGGGAGCCAAAGCAAAAAGGTATTAAGAATAGACAAATATAGTTTCCTAGATTAACTCAGTGCTAACTCATCATCTGACTTAGTCTGTCGAGCGACAGAAGTCATTGAAACAGAGGTGCACGCCCCAAACCCAAACCAGCCAAGCCAGCCAGAGGTCGCATTTGCCTCTGCTATAATAGCCAAAGGGAACCCACATCTATGGGTTCATCCTCTCAAAATGGTTAATCCTTTGAAACAATAAGTGGCATGTCTCCCCATGCCACGCTACCTACCCAAACAAAGGAATTTGTTTTTTCTACCCGAGCGATTTCCCCACCTTGGCGATTCAGGTGAGATCCAATGTAGATCCAACTTTCCCATGGATTTGCTGTTTGCTTACAGATCTCCTCAAGTAGGATTCGAACCTACGACCAATCGGTCCTAGTACGAGAGGACCAGGAAGGACGCACATCTGGTGTACCTCGATTTTTTAGAACAGGTCCGAGTCAAATAGCAATGATTCTTAATCTCATGAATAAGATCTAAGAATCAATTTAGTTGATGTGTTCAAAACAAGGGGTAGATGCACATGGATTTGAGACTCTCGACAGGTCTCAAAATCCACTCATTAAGGACCTTCCATCAGACTCTGTATCTAGTGGAAGATTCCTCATGATAGATTAACCGTAGTATCCTCTCCACGTACAGAGATACAAGGATCGACTGAAAATCCTTCCTTGTCCAACATCCAACAAGACTTGAATTAAGGTGTCCTAGGAACGTGGACCAACTCTGGCCCATGTGTTGAGCCAAAGGTTACACCAACAACATACGTCCTGAGAGATGAGTTGCTGTTGATTCCAGATCTCTCAATAACACTAATAATCTAGTTAATAATAACCAAATTATAGTGATTTGATGAACAAAGTGATGAACACTCAAGAAGAAATTATGAACAATTATGAACAATCTTGAGTGTCAAAGATTTCACTTTATTAATAATAAAAACGTAAAAGCGACTTAGATTAAAATAGGCCTAATCACCTATTTATACTAATAAGAAGATAACTATCTAATGAGACTTTTTAGCTAATCTTCTAATAACAGATAACGATTATCTAAAYTATKTATAAACTTTAGTAATTAAGATAAACTCGAAATCTAGCTGTTGACTTGTCATCTCCAGCTGTCATTCATGGTATGATGGATCATCCTTATCTTTAAGTCTTCATCGCATGCTTCTGGATGAATTGCTGGAAAATACTCTAAGTGTAGTTGACCAGAGGTTCGATGAAGATGTTCTTTCCATCGCATCCTTGGTCGTCCATCGGTCCTCTGGTTGTGCTCAAGACTTAGTCAATTCTGACTTGATGTCTCCATCGGTCTTGTGATTCTTCATCACTTATTGTTTTTCATTACTTTTTCACTTTATGAATTATGGGGTTTAACAATCTCCCCCTAAGTAATGAAATAACAAACATAGACTAATCTAGAAACAACCATGAAGAACAGAGACTAATCTAATAGAAAAACATCAAATTCCAAATTTTTATTGAATGATGAAATTCTTACAATACTGGAATCAAAAGACATCAAGACAAAATAAAAAAATACAACTCATCATGAGCTACCTTGATATATTTCATTGAAGCGCATGAGCAGTCTTCGATAGCCGATGACTGTCGATATCTCATGAATGATCTGACTCCCTTCTTCTCTTGGCACGTGGTTTCTACCCAGTCTTTCTCTAATGACTTTTTGAAACCATTCAAGTGTATCCGATGAATACTTGAAGGCCTCAGTTAGTCTAAAGAATTTTTTAACCCCAAACTCTTTCTTGTAAACATGTCCAAGTTCGGGTTGAGTTAGGACTGAGGCAGACCTTTTCTTTTGCAGGCCTTGGAAGTCTTCGTTTGGTGGAGCGCAGGATAGTCTTTCAATGCCTAGCTGAAGAGCAATTTCAAAATCACTCTTGGCTCTATGGTTCACCAGGGTTTCCATCGTTCTTACTATCGCTCAGTTCGCCATTCCATACCTGATGCCGTGGTCCTGCCTTTGAGCCGTGTATGCGTATAATTCAATCAAGTCATATGGATTGAGATTAATGAGGTCATTTTCGTTGAACACGCTAACTTGCCCATGTGCTCTCTCTATAGTGAACTCGATATATCGAATGGATCGGTTGGCAAATATCCTTATGTTCAGATCCCTGAGGTGCTTGTGTGGTCTGTCTAATGAATCTATGGTGTAAGAGGTCCATGGACTCATGTGATAAGATCGGAGGGTTGATGGTCAAACTTTCAATGCGATCTTCATACAGGTATTGATGGATGTTTTCCATCATAATTGGTTCCCTGGGTGGCAATTCAGGACGTCTCTGCATCGACTCCTTGCTCTGTATAATCTCATCTACCAGGCTCTGAGGAGGTTGCCTTGATGAAGAGGGAGTATCTGCATGCACCATGGGTGGTTGGGTTGAGGGTTGTGTATGAGTTGGTGAGGGTATGGTTTCTTGTTGAGTTGGTTCAGCATGGGTTGGTTGTGGTTCATTGGATTCAGCTTGGGTGGTTTCTGGTGCATGGGGTTCTGTTTGGGTTTGTGGTTGTTGGGGCGATGAAGGTTGGATTATTGTTGGTTCTGGTTGTATGGATAAGGTGAAGGGTTATGTGGTGCGAGGGGTTGGAGAAGGGGTTAAAGGTAAGTTTGGTGTGGGTGATGAAGGTTGGTTTATTTCCGTTAGTGGGGTGATTGGCTCTTCATCGGTTGAGAAACTCAACACGATGGGTTCTGGGGTTGCAGCGAAGGGAACATGTACATATTGTACATCTTCAGAGGGCAGAGCCTCTGGTTCCCTTGTTTGGTTCCTTCGGTTGAGGGTGATGGTTGAGTTTGTGGTGATGGTGATGGTGGTGCAACGGATTCTGTATTCTATGTAGTCGCGGCCTCTATCTCCCCTTCATGAGGTCCAAGACCTTGATCATCGGGGTCTTGGTCTTCATGCCTTGGCTTTTTGTGTTGGTGACTGCTGGAGCAAGAAGCTCTACTCCTCTTCTTCTTTTTGTCCTTCTTGAAGGACGCAAGATACGCCTTCAGGGCTGCTTGTCTTTGACTCGCCTCCATTGTTTGGAGGAGAGAGGTGGTGCGTCGTTGTTCATCGGCCAGGTTCTGGGAGAGAACCCTTGTTTGATGGATGGCCCGATGAACGAATTTGGCACTAATCTCATTGAAAGATGAGACTAGCGCCTTGGACAAAGCCTGTAGGTTAGCTCTGGTTGTGAACTCGGTGGAGGAGGATGAGGCTTGTGGTGGTATGGAGGTGGTGGTGGTTGTATATGGAGGGATGGGAAGGTTGGTGATGAGGTCTCTCACCTCTACAGTGAATGAGGAGAAGGCTTTATAAAAGGATGGGCCTGCAGAGGGAGGTTGGGGTAGAGGAGTAGGTTGGGGGATTTGGGCTAGGATAGTGGCGGGTAGTTGGGTGAGGGTGGTTTGGATGGAGGCCATTTGATTGGTAAGGTTGGCAAGGGTAGCTTTGATGGATGAGGTGGATTGAGGTGGGGCTTGATGAGGAATTTAGGAGATGATGGTTGTAGGTAGGGAGTTAATGGTTTGAAGGATGGTTTGAAGTTGGGAGATGATGTATGTGAGGTTCTCATCGGCCTCAGTTGCCTGGGCTGTGAGGGTGGCGATGGTTTGGATGAGGATTTGTTTTCGTTGGGTGGCAAGGGAGGATGTGGTGTTGTGATGTTGGGTGATGGTTTGTTGGAGCATTTGAAGGCGAGTTGTATTGGCATGGGTTTGGGTTTCAATTTGAGAGAGGTGGTGTTGCAAGATTGGAAGGGATTGTTGGAGGTCAGAGTTATCGGTGGAGGGTTGGTTATCAACAATTCCATGTATGATGAGTTTAACGTCTTCCAAGGACCGCATCACTATATCGATAAAGGCTTGGAACTCGGCCTTTGTGACCAGGTCTGCATGTGGGGTAACCTCTGCAGCAACAGATGCTGCAGGCTGGGCCTCTGCTCCGGAGGCGCCTTGTTGGCCTTGTGAGAAGGTAGGCCTAGAAGGACTTCTATCACGTCCTTGATAGCAGTCAAGAGAGGAGCTATCTCGTGATGTTGCGACATCTGCTTCCTCTTCCTCGGCTTCAGAGGCTGGGTAAGTGAAGCGAATGTGTGTCCCTTTCGGTAGATCAAATATCGAAGGGGGATGTGCATGAAGGGAAGATCGCTCTGAACGTTCTTGGGGTTCAATATCAGAAACAACACATGCTTCTGTGTGTGTGGTGGGATGTGTCGAGCCCTGAGGCGAAGGGGCTCTTATATCTTCTTCACCTCTCTGTTGAGAGAGGGGTGATGGAAAATGTGGTTCCTCGGCTGATACATCTCCAGAGGCCCGAAKAATGGCCTCTGGATGGCTGGCTGGGGTTGGGAGTGGACTGGGTCRTCCTTGTTCAATACCCYTGTGGCTTTGATCGYCAGGGGTAGATGATGTGGTTGCCCTTTGGGTAGTGGGGGGAGGAATTGTATGAGTAGGGCCGGGGGAGGCACGATGAGTAGCATCATCATCATCATCTTCATCATCCGATGAAGATGTCTCATGTGCTCCCTCGCTTGGTTCGGGGGACGATTCTAATCGCTCAGGGGTAGCTGCCCTTGGTTCCTGGGACAACATTGAGCATTCATAGGCCTGGCGTATCTCAGATGTCGATGGAATGACATTTAGCATAGACCTGGAGAGTGGATGGTTGATGCTGTAACCCTCCTTCGAGAGGGTTGGGCGATGTCCATGCATCTTGTAGACGGGGGTGAAGGGCTCCTCAGCTGGTAGGCCATGCTTCCTCATTGCATCCCCAATGAAGAGGGCGAGGAAGCGAGGGATGAGAACCGCAGAGACAGGCTTGCCAGCGGCTTGGAGTTTACATTTCTTGACCACTGCCGCATGAATCTCGTTGTAGATCAGGAAGGCGTAGTCGAGGTTCAGGTTGAAGAACAGCCCATACATGATAGTCATGATGTTGATGTTCCCTTGGTC
>NC_037531.1:2809201-2830411 GCF_001531365.2 Cynara cardunculus var. scolymus
TATATATATATATATATATAGGAGCGATCAAATGAAAACCACTCCAATTTGTAAAAACTACTCTCATCCGTCTTAATCTTATGAAATTTTTTCATGAAATGGTTTAATCTTGTGAAATTATTTCATATAATATTTTTTTTGATAAAGTTGTTTCATATATGGTTATGAAATTGTTTCATATACTACTTAATGAAATTTTAATGAAACTGTTTCATGTATTTCTCTAAAATTAAAATAATGAAGATGATAATATCCATGATTAATATCATCCACAATAAAAATGATTAATCAATCTCTCATAATTACAAAAAAATTAACAAAATAAAAAATTATGATTGGTGGAATGAGGTTTTTACGGTTTTTACAAATTGAGTGGTTTTTATTTGATCGCTCCCCTATATATATATATATATATATATATATATATATATATATAAGGGCCTAATCAAATGAGAACTGATTAGTTTGTGGTAACTGTGAGGTCCAATCTCAACCACAAATTAACGGATAAATTAGAAAATTAATAATTATGGTAGTTTGAGTTAAAATTATAATTAGAGGGCATATTAGGTATTTAAAAAAAAACTCCTCTCTCCTCTCTCATCTCTCCAACCTCTAATCTCCGGCCTCGGGTGAAATCAGTATCACAGTATATCACAATGGGTATCACATTGTGTATCTTTGTGATTACTTGGTACCTGCCGGATTAATGTTCATCGGAGGCTAGAGATTGGAGATCGGAGAGATGAGAAAGGACAGAGGAGTTTTTTTAAAATTACCTAAAATGTCTTCTAATTATAATTTTAACTCAAATTCGTTGATTTATGGTTGAGATTGGATCTCACAGTTATCACAAACTAATCAGTTCTCCCTTGAATGAGCCCATATATATATATATATATATATATATATATTGTGTCTAGTCCTCCAATGCGTATGTATATATACACTGCATACATTTTATATGTATAAATAGTGGATTTCAGATTGGTATAAATATATTTTGTGTAGTATATGTTTATTGGTATATATATTTCCGCCTTCGGGCTTATGCCTCAGACCCTCTTGAGGCTTACACCTTGCCTCATTGAGAGAAAACACCCCGAGGCCTGAAACCTTGTATCCATTATGAACCGGAAGCAAATCAGAAATGAACAGATAATGAAAATGAAAATAGACTAATAAGATGATTACTTAAATGGAAAACAAGGTAAATTGATAAAATCGAATTTTCATGTTTTACTTTGTGTTTATAGGCTCAAAATCTCTACTTTTATATTATAGTCCTAAATTATATTTTTATAAGCTCAATCCAAGTTTTATGTTGATCAGGGCAAGAAACGAACGAGAAAACGCGAGGAAAAATGGTTGTCGTGCTTAAGAGGGTTGTACAGTACAAGTGGTCAAAGAAAAGAAAAATAGAGGAAAATGCTACCCTGTCGTGCAAAGGTAGCACATTGTGGTATGAACTTACGGTGTACAAAACACTACCCTCACATGCAAGGGTCGCATATTGTGGCATGAACTTAAGTATACAAAATGCTACCCTGACATGCTACTCAAGCATGTCAGAGTCGCATGCATAAGTTGCATAATTTCCTGGAGGGACCAATTTTGCCAATTATTTATTCTAGAGTTGTTTTTCCATTTTCTTGGTATAAATTGATTTGGAAACCGCCGTTTGAGAGAGAGCAAAGCTAGGGACGATTTTTAGGAGCAAGAGCGAAGATTTGAAGTGATTTCTACTATCTCCATTCTATTTTATTTAGTCGGTAACTCGTTTTTATTTCCAACAATAGTCAAACTTTAGATTGTGGATTTATTTCATTTGAGATTCCTTTGTAAGATGTTGTGAACAAGTTTATTTGTTTGATTTCTATACGAATATCATTTTCATTTGAATTATCAATTAATCTGATCGATTAATTGATGTTCTTTTGGAAAATAGTTATTCAAAACCCTAGATACGTAATCATTTAGGGATTTTGATAAAGTGGCGACTGAAATCGTTTGGTCTCAATAAGATTTTCAATTTGATTTCTTGCAATTGATGCTCTAATAATATGAGCTTGTGAGCTTATTGTTTCGAATTGGTGATTTTACTAACTCGTTAATGTTGACCACACCTGTGAATTTAAGAGCTTGTTCAAATTCCCATTTAGGGTTAAGATTTGATTAAAGAGCTTCTTTTAATCGATGCATATCTAAGAAAATCGAGATTGTCAAAGCTTGTTGACAATTATAGCCAGTTTGGGCTTGTTTTACCATTTTGCACCACAAGAATCAATGATAGTGTTTGCATTCACAATCGAAAGTGAGATATTGTTGGTCTTTTTTATTATATTTTTTTATTCGTATAATTAGTGTTAGTAAAGATCTTAATCTACCCCCTTCTACTTAAAGTGTAGAAGTTGAATAATAGTCATGAACATTCGACCTGACTTACGACTATTACAACTAATATTGTCATTGGTACAGTTATAACTTATTATTTGCTGGTCTCAACATCCGTCACAAATTCCAAGCATTCGCGAGGCTAGCTCTCCCATAGACCACTCACTGAGTTTATGCATACCTCTCCTACCAACAGACCCACTACTTTATACTACTAGCATAATAGGATTATTCTGTAAGGTACTGATGGCCAAAGGCCTGGGATCAGATCAATGCTAAAAGAACCACATTGTCTTGAAGATAGATAGAAAAATTAGAGAAACTGTTGTTGCTCGGTTATAACAGTCCCCAACCTGCTGCCAGTAAAGTCAAACACTTGCAATTCAACTCCTTGTCACCCTTTTGTTTCAAAGTCAGAGTCGAAATCCAAGGATTTCCAGAAAGTCTGTCACTCGTGTAATTCTACCCATCTATGACTCATTACCTTCTCTTCCATAAAAATGTTCACAGCCCCTACAATTAGAAAGAAATCTAAGAAGTTTGTTCCATGCTCTCAGTGGCCTGCTGAACCCCACAACGGAGCATTATCTTCCCTCAATTTAGAAAAATATTTCATTCTCTTGAGTTGAAACTCATATTTCCAACTAGAGACAAGTCCATCCAACTAAACTTCATGTTACCCTTTTCTAATTGATGCCACAATCGAAGTCGAAAGGGTGTTAGCAACAATTAAATCCTTTTTTACTGCCTTGTAACCCAAGTCTTTAGCTTGCTCTTCATACCTTGCGACTTTCATCTCATAATCCTCTTCCTCATTTTTTGCATATGCCCCTACAGTATAAAGGAAGCATCAATCAATGCATAAGGATAACCATTGAGTACATGTTTCTCCCCTTCGGCCGCTAGTCGAGTTAGCCCATGAGTGGTAGCATCTAATTACGAATTGACAAATTAGCACTACCATCAACAGCTTTGGGTCCAAATGTCTAAGTATCATGATGTTTCTCTCATGTCGTACACACTTCCTAAAGGAACGGTTGGACATAGTGTATAAGCAACACTAGCAATAACTGAAACAAAACCACTAATTCAATCCCAACAATGATCACCAATAGAATAATCAATAGGGCCGATTGAAGAAGCATCATTCACTCCACCATGAGTGACTCCTCATTTTTTTCTATTATTTCCTCTCCTTCATTGACAATTGATGTCAAGACCATCATACTTTCCACTGTTGAAATCAAAAACCTGGTCACAGACATTCTGTGCCTCGTTTCCAATCACTGCTATGACCATAATGTTTTTGTGGTTGAGATCATGGACTTCTCCATGGAAAACAACTGAGTTTCAAGTTGAGCTCACCATTCAAGGTGCAACCACCAGATTTCATCTCCAATTGTGGAAAACATCCTAGTTTCGATGGAGGAGTGATGTAAAGGACTGTTTGGGATATAGTGTTACGTGCCTCTTCACGAACCATAGCATTCTTTTGCACCATTTGTCAACTTCTGATTCAAGACTCGACTAAATGTCGTCATCTGGTTTCCGAGTTGTTGTCGAAAATTGGAAACTATGGGTTGGATTCCAATCACCTCCATCTTCCTGGATTCAACTTTCTGCAAGTTCACGTCACTAGCCATGGCTTCAAACAGATAAATGCAATTCCCTGGGCCATGGATCCAAATGGCTCTGATACCAATTTGTTATGAACTGGATTCCAAATCAGTAACGAACAGATAATGAAGATGAAAACAAACTAATCAAATGATTACTTACATGGAAAACAAGGTAAACTGTAGCATTCGAGAGGCTAACACTCTCCCGTAAGCCACTCACTAAGTTTCCAGAGACCTCTCCGACAGATCCACTAATTTAGACTACTAGCATAACAAGATTATTTATAAGGTACTGATAGGCATAGGCTGAGATTAGATCAGTGCATAAAAGTATCTCTACTAGTTTTTGGCATAGAAGTTTCAATGCTTATCGTCATAGGCTCAACTCTTAGCATGTGCAATCATCATCATTAGCAACATCCTTGGTTAAAGGTAGATAATATAATACCCACATAAGGGTTATGAGAAATAATCCAGTTCACATCAAACCTACTAATTTGGATAAGTAAAATTGATATGTGTAGCACAAAAACTCTGTTTGAAGTGCTTTTACAAAGTTCAATATAGTTACAAAACCTATTCAAATGTGTATAGCATCCATATCAAAATTAAGTTGAAATTAGCATGTTTGACCTGAAGTTAAATTGCTTCTCTATTAACCGAAATAAGTATTCAGGGGGAGAGAGAGAGAGAGACATGGTCCGTCTTATTATATGTTTGAGATTGAGACGAGACGAGACCAGGCCCATTCCAACGAAATAACCGGTGATTGTTTTGTCAATCATTATATGGACTAACCACTACCAGTCCAAAGCAATAATATTAATAGCACACCTTGGCTAACTAACTAAAAAGTAAAAAGGGATTCAACATCAGACCACACATACACACGAATCCATACATTTATATTTATATTTATATTTATATTTATATTTATATTTATATCATTTATATTTATATTTATATTTTTATGTTTTATGAAGAGAGAGAGATAGAGAGAGAATATATGAGTAGGAAAAAAAAAACGTATAATGAAGTGTTTCTTCAATGCAAGGTTTTAAAAAATGGAATCAGGACTCGAGGCGTTTTCTTCCACACCATGAGACACAAGCTTTGAGGCGTAAAACAAATAAAATTCATAAATATTAATAGTAAGCAAAACATAATTTCATACCAAACTTTAAACGTCATACATTCATAAAATACTATTTATACGTCTAAAAACATATCAATCTACAACTTATAGTTCCCCATAGCATGATCAAGTTGTATAGCTCCACAATCATATCCATAATCGCTATCACTTTCATCTTTCAGATCCATATAAAACAAAAAAATAACACAGAAAACTAAAAATAATATAGAAAACATAAAACAGATCATAAAAATAACACAAAAAAACATAAAATATACAAAAAAAACATACATAACACATTATACATATAGAAAATACATTATACATGATATATATAGCATATATACTTGACTGAAATATATAATATAATATAACACACTATACATAAACTAAAAATATGGACACACACTAAAAAGAACTCACTCATTGGGTTGGCCTTTGAGATGAACATCTTGAGAGAGGAAAAGCAAGAAACGAAGAACAAAAAATTGTTGTTCGGAGAGGCGTGCGCCTCAGAAATGTCTTATGCCTCAATGCCTCAAGGCGCCGCCTCAACGATTGAGGCTTAAGCCTCGTCCAGGGACCATGAGATGCCATCTCATGAGTGTTTTTGGACTGCCTCACCTCGAGGCGTGCCTCAAACGATTTTGAAAACCATGCTTCTATGTTATCGTTTCTCTAGTTTTTTAAAGGGAAGGATAAATTAACCCTTATTAAAGAATCCAGTCAAAACAAAACTAAACCACAGATAGTCTCACCTAATCTAGTAATTGCTAGATGGTATGATGACTAGTCCGGTCTAGTACAATGACTAACTATTCCTCCTCTATAACTTTCTAGAAGATAAACCACATGACCATTCACTAATTAAAGGCTTCACTACAGGTTTTACTCATCAGAAAATGCCCGCTTTGACCATTTTGCTATCGTATTCTGTTTCCTAGTAACAACAAATAAACGAAAAATAGCAATGTAAATCAAAGGCTTTTATTCAAGTAAACTTAAAAATATACCAAAAACTAAAAAAGAAACAGAAATGTAACGCATGCATAACTTGATCTAGTAACTTATGTATTACCATAATTATGAAGAGAATATGAAGATGGTGACATATTGCGAGAATGCATATTGTGGTTTGAAACATCGTCACTATCAGCTCCTTCCACATCACCAGTGCAGTTACCTTCTGAACCAGGTTGGGGAGTGTTACGTTTACTCATTGACCCAGAATCATTACTCCTTGGAGGGATACGGATGGTCGACCTGTAATTCCTTGCACATTACTCCGTCTCCGCAACTCCTGTTCAACATGCAAAATCTATTAAGCACCGTCAATAATGATCACTTATTAATAATCAATTATAAGCAAAGCACAACAAATAACTTCTTTAAAGTAATAAAATAGTGTTGTAGGGCATCTTAAAAAATAGAAGAACAATTGATGTACCTGGTAGAACTAATAGTTAAACGTCTAAAATGCCCCTCTACAATGAAATATAGGATGAAATAGCTCCAATTTTTCAATTTACTGTGATTACTTTTTGATAACGTTGATGGGAGCAAATAGTATTTTCTTTATCTTGTGTGTAAAACGTAACACTGCAATATATGTAGAAATTTTTGCAATTTCCATTAGATGAGGGAATTGATACTTTCAAGAATCTATACTTGATTGGAATATTCAAAAACCATACAAACTTGATGAGGATGTCAGCAATATCTACGTCAAACCATCTACAGAACACAAAACACATGCATAATCCATACAAGGAAAGGACCATTGTTAAGTATGTACGCAACTCAAAATGAAACTCCAACCATCTTAAAGATGCTAACTCCTTAGATTCTTGCTAGCATTGCATGCATGTTTGAAAGAGAAACCATTTCCCTTTCAAGAAAAAAAACCTTGAATTTGTGCTTTCTTCATATTTCAGGGTGTACGGAGCATAGACATGTATGTATTCCTACTAAGTACCAGATTAATTGGAAAATTACCACCTCAAATAGTTGTAACATGAAATATTAAACACCACCTAATTTTCAGTTTTACAATCACTTGCAAATTACCCAACCCCTATATTATTTGTTGCTTCAAAAACAAAGGCCCCTTAGTTTATCCCTTATCACATGGTAATACATTGAAGAACCAACATATGTACACGAGTTCGGAAAGCCACTCGGTACACATAAGCATGCTTCGTGCACATGTTGAATTGGAGAAACGGAGAGGCAACCATGAAAAGTTGTTGCAACCCATATACCCATGATCATGGTGGCACAGCTCTTAGAATTAACATGGCACAAATGTTATCATTCTATTTTCCTTTGGTGAGGCAACGACCCCCCTAAGTATCTTTTATCCTTTTTTGTGTAATAGGGATGATGTGAATAACAAAAGATCAACCACGCAACGCAACCAAGATTTTCTTTCTAAAAACAAGGGGCACAAAGACTTGGTATCCAAAATGTATAGTTTTAACTCAATAATCAGAAATAGACTGGCAAAGAAAACCTGATCTAGCAAGATGAGCAACCCTCCCGATTCCAGCAGAAACTAAAAAGAGCATCATCGAGTTAAATTCAAATTTTGGCATGATAAACAACTAAGATACATCACTTCATTCAATTGAAGAAGCACAATTACACCTTTACGGCTATACCACTAATTGATATTCGGATGTAGCCTGCATTTTGTCTTCCTGTTGAAGGTCATCAACGACAGGTTTAGAGTCATTCTCCGTTACAACAGCCTTTGCATCAGCCACTTCCATTTCCAGCGCCACCATTTCGCCACTAGGTATGACCAAACTATCATCACCAGTGGCTCCTTTCTTAGCATTTCATCCTCATTCCAATTGGGCAACGCATTAACTAGTTTTGGATCAACAACTTTTGACGCATTCGCATCTTTGACGATATCTTCAAAGATCCGTCCGATTGAGGTTGTTTTCTACCGGAATGATCCGAATTAGGGTAGGGTTAGGGTTACGGTTGGAGGTGGTGGCGTTTGTGGATTGGAAGCGAGATAGTGCTCTAGAACGGCGGTGACGGAGCATTCTGAAATCCTTGAGAGAAATTTTACGGGTGGGCATGAGCATTGACAGGGAGCATCGGAGGGCCGGTGGAGGTTACCTTTGTAGAGTGAGATCGCAACCATTTCCATCGGCTCTCTCCCACTTCCCTTGTATAGTTTCAAACCTCAAATATAAGTGTGGATTTTTATTTGTGTTTTGAATAACTAATCATATTTTGAGGGGGAGTGAATTTTATCTGTATTGAACTAACAGTTTATATTTTTCTTACAAGTATTTTTAACATTATCTAATTTTTGAATGATGTAGAGTTTAGAAATATAAGTGTTCGGCCGATTTAGTCTAATCCGGATAACACTTGTCCGATTTATTGCAAACCCGGACAACACTTGTCCGATTTAGACTAATCCGGACAAAAGGCTATATGATAAACTCTTATCCGGATAAGGTTAGATATGTTATACAAGGGATTGAGCGGATTAGTAAATCCTTTGTTTGCATTGACCGGATTCTTAAATCGCTTGTCTCATGTATTCTTTCAAGTCTTTAAATCGTTCATTTCTTGAGCGATTTATTCCTTCATTTGAGCGATTAAGTGTTCTTTGTTGAGCGATTTATCTTTTAATCGATTGACCCTTGAGCGATTTATTTTTAAACCGGACAAGTCTTGGCCGGTGTTCTTCTAAATCGCCTATGCCTTGAGCGATTTATTGTCCGAATTATCACTTAGTTGGTTCTTATTTCATAAATCGGACACCTCTTGACCGATTTATTCTAATCCGGACAACCTTTGAGCGGTTAGAATTTGAACGGGTTTTGACTTTGACTATAAATAATCGATCCATTTTTACTTTTCATTTTTTACTTTCACTCTCATATACTGTTCATCATCTCCGGTTATACTCCTTGTTAATCGCTCAAGACAATCTTCAAATCTCTGTTTCATCCCATTCTACTCTTATTAAGGTTTACATTTTATTCATTCTTGTCGATATTGAAATCTTGGACTGTTTGGATTGTTTATACTTTAATGTTTGAATCGAACTTTGTTGAATCTAAATCGTACCATAATATGCTTAATATCCAAATAAAACAGGTTAATCAAACTGAATCGTTTCTAATAAAATGGTTTTCATGTTAATAGTTGGTTCAATTTCATCGTTTTAGTTAATTTTTTGATTAGGGTTCGATTTTTTAGTATTTTTTTTAGACTTTTGTTTTGACCAGATTTCTCACCGGAGAAGGTGACCGGAGAAAACTCCGATCAACCTTAATCCGGTTGATATTGTCCGGATTAGTTGTTAGACTTAGAAGGTTTTTTTTGGTTCTCTTTGTTGACCGGATTTGAAGTCCGGTTAATTTTTTTTGTTTTTGATTTTTTTTAGTTTTACTTTGTGTTAATTTTTTTTTATGTTTAGGATAGTATAAATTTGTTTTTAGAATTTTTTTAGTTAATTTTTTTTAAGTGTTAGTGTAGATTTTTTTACAAAATTTTTTAGTATTTTTTTTAATTCATTTTTTTTTTTGTTTTGTTGTTTACATTTTTTTTAAGTCCTAATATTTTTTTTTACTTTGAAAAATTGAATTACTTGAAAGATATGGGTTCTAATATGTTTAGATTTTTTATAGGTTAATGGCGGACACTCAACATCAATCTGACGAGGAATCTCACGTTCCCTTGGTCAGATCTGATAACATTCCAAACCCCCCACAACCATCTAACCAACCTATACCTTCTGAAACCCTTTTTCCCCAATGCCAGTACCTAGACATAAAGCCAAAATAACCATGCCTTCAATTTTGACATGCCTACTGAATATCAGATTATTCCCGAAATTCTGAGAGGACACCCTATAGCCTACTCTCTGTCAGCCAATACACCTGTTCCAATGGTGTATTTACAACAGTTTTGGAGTACCCTTACATTGGCAAAAGACGGTGACACCTTTTATTTTGAAGGAGCAGTCGATGAATATGCCAGCCGTCCGACATTAAAACGATTAAGAAAGATTCTACGTCTCCCCAAACCAGGCTCTACCGGATATGAACAGTTTGTAACAGATGACCAACTGTGCCTCGACATCAAAAGGTTAAGATACTCGGAATCTAGCATCTGTTGTTCTCCATCCTGAAGAGATGTCTGACGTCCAAGACTGTGGGAATAGATACATGCAGCAGTTCATTTCTCAAATTCTTTCATGGGATAGTCTTCTCTCGTAACTATGACTATGCCCTAGTTATCTGGAATGAACTGGTGGAGCTCGTGAACTCCAAGAGATTTCCTTCAAAAGCCAGAAAATTTGTGCCCTTCCAGAGATTTCTACAACTTTTTATAAAGGCGATGATGAATGCGAATGAAGACATCCCGACTAGATCCAATGCTGAAATGGGGCCGACATTCATCATGTCTAGAATTCGGCAGCATACTGAAGTTGAAGACTTTGATTCTATAATGGAGATACCACCAGAGCTTTTTGCCTTGGCTGATCAGACTGCTCAATGTGTGATAGACTATAGGAGAGTGATAGATCCTATAGTTCAACCAGAACCGGTTGAACTTACCCCGGGATCACCCCATGCCTCAGTTGAGAGAGAGGTGTTAGCTGTAGAAGAGAGAGAGTTCATGAACATGGGTTACCTGAACATGGCAGTGTGCTGAGAGAAAATGTATTAGAGAGGGGTGAACAGGAGGGGGGAGCGTCTGATCAGCAAAGTACTTCAACTGATAGTACTTCCACAACTTCTTCAAGTTCGGAAGATACTGAAACCGATAACCAGGCAGCTTTTGGTGAAAATGATAGGTATGATGATAATAATGATGATGATGATGGTGCTGACGACCATGCTCAAATTATCCCTTCACATAATATTCCAGTCGGAGCATTGGTTGATGATATTAATGACATCTTTCCAGAATTTCATGCTCAACAGACTTGTCCAAGTCTACATTCCTTATCGTTTGATATTGAAGAATATGGACCAACATATGATGAATATGACCGTATTCTACAAGGCGTTTCAATCAGAGAAGAAGATGAGGGAGAATCAGTTGAAAATGATGAGATGATGTGTTAAAGGGACGAAGAAGAACATGGTGAGGGTGTGAGTGGAGCACAAAATGAAAATCAAGCTCCTTACCTAGCCGATACACATAGCCGGGCACCCACATCTACTACCGACATTCATTCGTTGAATGTTGGTATTGAACAAGACATAGCTAGCCCAACTATGCAAATGCACACCCAACCTATCTACTCAACTGGTTCTCAACAACAAGTTGTTTCACTTCATCACGGGGATGTAACACATATGCTAACTACTTCTCATTTGAAGAACATAGTTATTGAAACAAGTAGGCCGCTGCCCCAGCCTACGACTTCGATTTTGTGCACCTCGAGTATAGAGCAGATACACATAGGTACACATGAGTCGCGAGCATCTGTTGCTCCAGTTGCAGTTCTTAGTGAACTTGCAGGAACGACCAGAGTGGTGTCAATGGACATTTCACAAGGACCGGTCGGAAGTCCTACCAGTGCTATCAATATTCCAACACTGAACGTAGGCACAACAGTTTATTCAACTGTTGTTACTGGTAATATAAGGGATCCAAGTGTTAGCTTACCAGACTTTGTGTCACGAAAGTATCTGGACGGCGCCCTAAAGGTTGTTCAAGACAACATGGATGCACAGATTACAAGTCTGAAAATACTTCTGAAGGGAAAAAAGCAAGTCGAGGAAGAGCAACCATCTACGCCATCACCACCGCCTGTACCTGAGCCTCCGAGGTTACAAGAGCAAACGGTGGACGAACTCAAATCGTTGTTGTACGCTAAATTGATGGCATCACAAAATCCTGACGCTGAAGATGCAGACTTGGTTGGGCTCTTAAGACAACAACTTGATGATAATCCTCCCGTTAGAGCCTCAGAATTTTTGGCCTTTCAAGATGTGGTTAGTTCTAGCTTCACAAAAGTTAGCAAGTTAATCACATCCAACATCCAATATCTTAAAAGTTCAATGGATGCCCTCTTTGAGTGGGTATCTATTCTGGAAGTGACGTGCAGATCTCAGGCCACCTCTCATAAAAGAAGGCATGATGATTCGGATGATCCAGATCATCATGAGGGGGAGAGGAAGAGATAGAGGGTGGCTGAGACGTCTAAACAAGCTACAAGGGTTGAAAGTGAGCCAACTGCTTAAGATGTGAATGCTGAAGGTTCTGCCCTGGAGTCTACACGGGAAAAAATCATCGAGGCTATTATTGTAGAAGATGAGGAAGAAATGGAGACAAGTCCTATGATCGAGCCAATGGTTGAAAAGCCGACAGACTCCACAGTAGGGACAAGGTTGTTATTGGACTTGTCTGCCAATGTTGGATTCAATGACGTATTTTCTACTGTGTTGGGTGGAGAGCAAGATTTTAGAGAGGATATTGAGAACATTGATGAGTCAACTGGGCTGTACTTTGACTTTGAAGCATATATCAATGAGGAAGATCCAGTTTTCCCAGTTTAGGGTGACGTCAGACAGTGCCAGAATCCTCCACTGCAACTGTAGCTGGTGCATCTGAAATTCCTGCTCCTAGAGAGCCTTTTGATCTTACAGAGATATTCACAAGGAATTATGTGCCATTTGTCATTCGAGCAAATTTTCCAGGGTATGATAAGGAAAGGATCCGAGAGCCGTACCTTGAAGATATTTACTTTGGAATTTTCCTCCGACACCGTAAGGCTCTGAGTGGTGATAAAATCCTTGGTATCCATCGGGAAACCAAAGATTATCGCTTGGAGTACAAGCAGTTTCTGAAAGCCAAGCGTCTACCTGTTAGTGAAGTTCGTACCAAACATCGGGTTGTCACAATCAAACAAATCGATGCTCAAAGACTTCTGAGAGTCTAGTATCCAGTCTTCACTATGACTAGAAAAGATGGGCAAATCTAGAGGTTTAGTGAAGCTGATTTCCCGAACTTATATTTGGAAGACTTGGAGTATATGTATTGTGAGATCCGAAACATAACCAACAGGAAAGATGGAGCTCTTGTTGCTCTTGATGCAATCAAAAGGTATATGCAGTGTCATGTAAAATTGGCTATGGTTATTGATGTTCAGATGGGTCTTGAAGATAATCAAAGCATCATCAATCTGAAGAGACCTAATCAAGACTTGGAAGATATTGATGCTTATCCAGTTTACATGATTCTCGAAAAGCCAGAGTTTGGAGTCATATGCTTTGCTGAGCATCAAGTGAAGAAGTTTATGAGATTCGGCGAGCTAAACAAGTTTTCAGATGGTACAATAAGACTGGTAAGACGAGCACTTGACTTGAAGAGGGTGAACAATGACAGGGTTGTGGAGTCGGAGAGAATGAGCTCTAAAGAAAGATATTTGTTGATCAATGCCATAAATTTGCTCGAGGAAAAGATTCAATACCAGAACACTCTAAGGAGGCTGGAGAAACTCCTCGGACTTAGAAAGACAAAATTTACAAGAGTTCGAACTTAAATCCAAAGGGGGAGAATGTTGGGTTTGAGTATGCGCGTTATTGTTGTATTCAAGTTCTCCAAATTTTTCATGCTTTGTAATAGTTTAGCTTTATTCTTTCCTTAGTATAAAAAGTAGTTTCCTTTGTAATTATCATTAGCAATTCTGTAATCTGAGTTTTAGCATTGTAATTCTCTCTCTCAATCAATCAAGAGATATTTGGTGATCTACTCTCTCTATTCATCTTGTTCTTAAAGTTCTTGAAGATCATAATCATTTTGTATGAATTGTGGACAATACAGAGAGGGTAGTATATTTCAAAATGCAAGTCATGTGAATTTGTACAAGCATTGCAACTCAATCAATTGAGATATTTATGAAAATATGAAAGTTTATTTATTATGATTTTAATATTAATGGAAGATTAGTAGAGTTCATTAACTATGATCAATACTTTATATTATGAAACAATTAAAACTTTTATGAAATCACATATTCATCAAATTAAATGGACGGTTGTAATTGAGTTGTATTGGTTGTACAAATATAAAAGATTGTATAATAACCCACCTCTACTTTAGTTAATAAATTGAAAATTGTCTATTTAAATATATATTAATTGATAATAGAATCATCAATAAATAACTAGTTATACCAGCGCAATGTAACGGGATGTGAAATTTTGAAAAGATATAAGCAGACATATCGATTACAGATAAAGATTTGTATTTGAAATTGTCAGGCCTACACTATTGATTGTTTCATATTCAATTGATTTGAGAAGAATTGAAACAACCCAATAATCTATTTGATGTTGAAATTTAACAACCGATTGATTATAATTTGGTTATGCATGAGATGTCGAATTATAGAACTATCTATCGATCTCAATAGAAAGCAGAACGTGACTTATCTTAAGAGTGATCAAGATTGCACAAGTCTAATAACTTCCACTTATTATATAACACAACATACTAATAGCTCTTATTTCTCATATTTATAAATTTTTGAAAAATGAGATATCTTCTCGTGCAATGTGGCAGGATGTAAATGTTCTATCAGGATATATTCAATATTTAAATATCAGTTTTTTGTAAAATATCTTTGAAATAGTTGGTGGTTCACATCTGTAATCAAAATCCAAAAATGAAAAATTAAAGCAATTTCTCATTCAGAAAATCTAAAATTTATGTTTCAACAAAATAGAAATTATAATCATGTTTTTATCATACACAATTATCATTCAAAACTTCTTGATACACCACATTTGATGTGTAGACTCCTTCCGAACTTTTTGGTAGGTTTCACTAATACCTTCGTATTACCACGTGATATCCTTCTGGATAATGCCACGTAAAGTTGTCCGTGCGAGAATACCAATTCTCGTAGATAAACACCTACCACTGGAATTGTCTGTCCTTGAGCTTTATTGATTGTCATGGAAAAACAAAGTCGAACGGGAAATTGTTTTCTCTTTAATTTAAAGGGAATCATATCATCTTCAGATGGACATAGAGGAATTCTTGGTAAAAATACCCTCTTACCAGCATGCTGACCAACAACTATTTCTGCATCGATAGCATTCTACATAAAACCTCTACATATCAACCTCGTGCTGTTACACAATCCATTTAAGGGGTCGATATTTCGCAATAGTATTATCGGACATCCAATTTTAAGTCGGAGGTAATGAGGGGGCAAAACGCTAACAGCTAGTGAGTTTAAGAATTCCATCGGATATAACTTATTCTTGTCATCTGCTGCTTCGTCAAATCTATAGTAAATTTTTTCCTCTCCGTAGAATCTTTCGATCAACTGATCATTAATCTCGTCGACATGCTCATTTTTAGTTGTTAATATCGCCCTCGAAATGATATAATATGAAGTAGTCTCACAGGTTTGAAGAGAAAGAAAGTTTGTATCAATTAAAGCATCCTTCGATTCATTTTTATTGGTGTAAGGAATGGCCATGTCATCAGGTTTGCGAATAACGTTTCCGTCTACTGATTCTTCATCTCCATCGCTGACATTTAACAGAAAATCCAAAAACCATGGATTAGTAAGTGCTCTCATATTGATCGTTAACCTCAACTTTTTAATCGAAGACCAAATAGGTGACATCCGTAGGCTAGAGTCTACGATCTATACTCGAGTGCCATGTCTCATTATTGGCAACACCTGTCTAAAATCACTTCCCCTAATCATTATTTTCCTACCAAATGGGAGTCTCACCCCAGTGATGTCTTGCATTGTTCTATCAAGTGCCTCTACTGCCTGCCTCTTTGCCATTGATGCTTCATCCCAGGTGATTATTTTTGCAGCTCGGAGTAGTTAAGAAGTTCTGCTTTGTTTTTATATTGCACACCGAATTATTACTAAGAGTAAGGGGAATCTTGAATCGAGAGTGAGCTGTTCTCCCCCTGGCATGTTATTAGCGGCAACACCTAATGAAGCGGTTGCGAGAGTAATAAGTCAATGGGAACGAACATTAGCTAGCAAAGCTCTATACAAAAATGTTTTTCCAGTTCCACCTGGTCCAACTACAGAAAAACACACCTGGACAATCATTATTTACATGCCTCATGATCTCATCAAATGCATGTTTCTGGTCAGAATTTAGAGAGTTTTGGGCATGTAAGTCTTCGTCTTGCACAATTATGGAGTACTCTTCTTGTACCTCATGTAATTCTCGTGATTCTAAATTGACAGCTGCATTTAACATTGGAAGATCAAAATCATTGAGGTTTTTACCCATAGATTGTAAAAAGACTGCGATGTCTGTAAAAACCATATTTCGGACTCCCTCAACATTTTTGTAGTCTCATCTATAATCTTCAGAAAGTGAATCATAATGTTCATCTCATAACTTGCGAACATCTCCCGACTCACAATAAATCAAGATCATCGCGAGTAATCGTCTAAGAGCATAGGGAAACTGAAATAATGAGGCATCGTCAAAACAATGCGATAAATTATCGTCGGTCTTTATTAAACCTCTCTCAAGTGCTGCTTTTTGAAATGTCGGATGTATTATGCCATTAACCGTGTAAAGATCTTCAAAGCACGTGGACCCACTAATATGAGACAGAAGTAGGCGTAGATAATATCGTTCTCCTTCGGCAGGATTAGCTTGAACCAGTCGTTCTCTCATTGATCCTTGTTTTCAAGGATTCCATTTACATGAACTGGCATTCCAGGTTTAATGTTTCGAAAAATCTTTGTATAAATATTGTCTCGCAATTATATCTGTTTTATTCCTCTCAAAAAATACGGTCAACATTAAGCTCTTATCTCTCTCTCTCTCTATCAATGATATCTGTCATGTTAGTCCATGAAATGATCAATCTTCAGTAATCTTTATGAATCAATGGCAGATTTGTATGAATATTCAAGAACACATTGAGAGGAGATGAGAGGAAAAATCAACAAGTCAAGCTCTATATTACTCTCACAAATATACGTAAAATTTACAATGAAAGCTCCTACACCAACAATTACACTAAAGACAAATGTATATATAGGGTCAAACAACTAACCCTTCTAGTCAAAGTCAAACACAATGTCTTACAATTATACACAAATATTATCTTTCAAGACGAATACAATTTAACACTGAAATTCAGACCAACATTCTCCCCCTTTGTATTCAAGCTTGAAAGAATTTGCGCACTTTGAATCTCGTTTGAACTTTGTCGCTTTAAGCACTTTATGACTTCTTGAAAAACTTCAAAACAATCTTCACTATGAGATCTTCAGACGATCTTTTGTTGAGAAAATCTTCTAATCATTCTCCCTCTTGAATATAGAACAAAAACGATCTTCTCCTTTGACAATAAAGAACAAAATCAGCAATGATCTTCATAAACGATTTTCAATATATGATCTTCAAAGAATCTTCTTCAGATAACAGATAACTAACATTCTCCCCAAAAATGAATTTATTCAGATAAGATCACAAACATTCTCCCTCAAAATTAATATTCTCTTCTCATTGAGAAATCTCTATCAATAAACTTTTGTAAAGATGATCTTCACATTCAAAAACTCTCAGCCAATATAGCACAAGAATAATTTTCAGTAATAATCTCCAGTCACACTCCTTTGAATCTTTTGTCGACCTTTGATGTTACTCCCTCTTGATTTTTATATCATAATCCCCTTATAATATTCAGAATCAATCATTTCATTCATTATTACATACTCCCCTTATGATGAAATGAGAATCATTAGCATCATACAACAAAATGAATGAAATCTTCAGGAAGATCTGTCAATTCATAAAATTGTAAGTAGATCTTTTCAAATCCACTTGTATAATATTTTCAGATTTAAGAGAATGGGAAAAGAACAACCAATTTCAACTTATGAAATTGTTTTCAATCTTATAAAAAGATTGGCCTGTGAATATAACAAATATACTCAGTACAATGAATGTACTTCATATATGAGACTTTTTAAGGTTCATCTCACCAGGTCTTCCATTCAATCATCGATATCTTATAAGAAGTATATCTATGAATGTTTTGGCAAAATAACATATGATTTGCAAAATTCGTGTAGTGTAGAAAGATAAAGCAACATATGCTTTTGTTTAGGTTCAAAATGATAAACCGTATGGACTACACAAACTTATCTGACTTAATATGTGATCAAAAAGACTTGAAGGGAGGACATATATCCTTTTGTTTCAATATCAACTTTCTTCGAATGAGAAATTGATAGATTGTGAGCTGCGTGCCCCAAGTGATATTGAAACACTCATCTGTTAAGAGATAAATGAGTAGCTGGTGGGGTTGTGACAAGAATTGGCCTAGGCTTTGCCTTTTTAAATATTAGTGTCAAAAGAGTTGAGAACTAATAGATTACGTGGTATGCCCGGTAGTTTGAAGTTTGGAACAGGATTCTGTTTATTCTTTTGATCCTGACACAACTCTCATCAATTCTTTTGTCTCACAACAACTACCCCTCTCATTTTCATTTTAAGCTCTCACACAAACCCTTTTGTATTTAATGCTCACTCAGATATGGATGTCCTCTTGGGTAGGTTTGTCGGTTCTGACATTCCATTGAGGTATTTTTGTTAAGCACTCAGTCCTTCCTAAGATTACATTGTATGCTCAAATGATCACCAAGCAATTGATCAAAAATATTATTGCAATAAAGCACAATGATCAGATATAAAATTTGTTAGGACTGAAAATCAGTATTAATTGTATTCGTCTTGAAAGTTAAATATAGTCTATAATTGTAAAAGTCAACGTGTTTGACTTTTATTAGATAGGAGTTTGACTTTGACTTGTCTTTAGATGTTTGACCATATAAATAGAAGTTAGTCTTTGTAATTGTAAGTGTAGAGCTCATTTGTAAGATTTCATACGTATAATAGAGTTTGACCAGAGTTGACTTTCTCTCTCATCTTCTTATTATGTTCTTACAAGATTATCCAAATCTGCCATTGATTCATGAAGGTTTATCTTGAAGATTGATCAAAGTGGACTAACAATTAGTTGTTTGTTTGTTTGTTTGATTTGATCTTAATTTGTTTGTCATGTATGTGTGAATTGTGTTTGTTGAGCGGTTTAGAGGGGCTTTTAATCGAAATATTGACCGGTTTAGTTGATAGTTGAGCGGATTAGTTGATCTTCATGCTGGTCGGTTTATATTGTGTTGACAGATTTAAGACTCATATGATGTCCGATTTATAGTCTTGTGCTATCAGGTTTAATTCATGAAGTGTCCGGTTTATACTCTTGTGTTGTCAGATTTACTTTCTTGAAGTGTCCGGTTTACATTCATATGTTGACAGGTTTAGCTCAAGCTGTGATCGATTTAAAGTTCAAGTTGTGACAGGTTTAGTTACTAGTTGTGACCAGTTTAACTTTCAAGTGTTGACAGGTTTATATACATGTTGTCCGGTTTGTATTAATATGTTGACAGGTTTGCATTCTTGTGCTGTCTGATGTGTATTAATATGTTGACAGGTTTACCTTCATGTGCTGTCTGGTTTACACTCATGTGCTGTCAGGTTTAGGCTCATGCAGTAACAGGTTTAAGTATATTTGAAGTGTGCGGTTTAGTCACATGCATTGTCCGATTTAGAAACATGCAGTGTGCGGTTTAGCAATTTGCAGTGACAGGTGTAGACATATGCAGTGTGCGGTTTACATTCATACAGTGACTGTCCGATTTAGACTCATAGTGTCCGGTTTAAGTTTCATATAGTGTCCGATTTAAGTTTCATATAGTGTCCGGTTTAGGATTTATGCTGTGACAGGTTTAGTTCCATACAACAATCGGCTGTCTCATTCATTGACCGAATTTACTTCATTCAATGACCGAATAAGAAATTCATGCAGTGAACGTTTTATTTTACATCTTTTGACCGGATAAGTATTTTAGAAGTGAGCGGTTTAAGTTGTTTTCTTGACCGAATTAAGACACAATGCGGTGTATTGATTGTTTGTGAGTTTGAGAATTGAGTGTGTGAATTTCCAGAAATTTTGTAATTCTTTTAGTTTAATTTTCTTTAATCAATTTTCTTGAACTGCATAGATCCTTAACTGATCAATTTTTTTAAATAGCAGATATTATAAAGGAGTTGAGAGAGAAGATTGCTGAGCAAGAAAAGAGTATTCTGAATTATAAAATTCAGAATTATACTAATGAGCAATATGTTAAAACTTTGAATCGGGAGAATAAAGAAAGGTTAGAAAGAATTGAGAATGATTCCAAGTCTCAGATTAATGACCATAAAATTCAGATTGATAAGCTTAACAAATCCTTGGATGATGTCATAATGGAATGTCATAAAGAGATAAATACAAGGATTAAGACTAATAACGAACTGTTCTCTAAATTCTAAAAGGTTCAAAATGAACTAACTGTTGAGAGGAACTCTCCAAAGAACAATACAGAGATAAAAAATTTAACTGAGAAGTTCCATAAGTCAAAGAATGATCTGAATGAGTTACAGAAATTACTGGACTTAGAAAAGGAGAAATGTCTGAGAGCAGAAAAGAATTTGGATGTGGAAAGAGCAGAGTTTGAGAAGGAGAAGAAAATATTCATTCAAGTTGAAAGAAAGTTTGGAGCTGAACGCATATTTTACGAAAATAAGATTAACTCTCTCGAGCTGAACGCAAAGATGCTTCTAAAGCAAATCTCGGATTTTGAGCAGCTTATCATTTTAGAACGAGCGAAGAATGCTAAAGAAAAGAAAGACATCTCYGAAGACTGTCAGAGTCAACTACAGAAATTGTCTGAAAGCATTGATCTAAAGCAAAAGGCTTTAGACGATGAGAAAAAGCAATTTGCTATTGAGAAAAGAAATACTTCAAAGAAGTATACAGCAATTGCCAAAGAGCTTACTGAGAAAAGAAAGTGGCTTGATGTTGATCCTCTCTCTCAGTGATTTGATGATAATCCCTTTTTCCTTTCGATGTATTTTTGTGTCTGTAATTTCAGTTCCAGCGATCATACACTGAGCTTGTTCAGTGATCGCTGAAGAACTTGTTTTGTAATTCATTCAGAGACAACGATACTTCAAGAAA
>NC_037531.1:2830511-2837617 GCF_001531365.2 Cynara cardunculus var. scolymus
ACTGTATAGGATGTTTCAGATAATTTCGGGTCGGAACCGGACTTTCTAAGCAACTGCCGAAAATTCTTAAAAATTTTAACTAAACTAACCTGACTAACTCCTAATCTTATAAATTATCTTCAATAACACTAATATAAACTTAATAAGAGCTAACCTGGAAGCTTAAATTTGACAGTTGTCACACAACCGCACCATCGTTTTCCTACCTATGAAGCCAAACAACCACGCCATTGAACTAAGAAACACACTGTTCGACGACCGATTTGCAGTCATGATCGAGTTCTTCAAGAATTGTATTCTCCTTCTCGCCCTGACTCTTGCTGACACCTGCGTACCACTAAAGTACGTCCAACAGTACTGGAAAACATGTAAGTTCTACCCCGACAGCCATGGAATAATGGGGGACATGGATGCCCCAAACGATATGATTTGCTCGCTCAAAATATCATGAGCTAAAGTTTCTCGAGTTCTGTGCATTCCCACTCAATGGGAACTTGGAATTGCAGAATATGACGAACCACCCACCACCGACAACATCCTAAGCTTCGTTAAAATGCTAGGTTACAATCGTGACCTACGCAACGTCTCAGACATCAAACGCCAATTCCTCCCGCCAATGTGGAACATGTTCTTCTCCATCCTCAACAGGGCCCTCACATGCAAGCTAGGGTCCTTGGACCAAGGGAACATCAACATCATGACAATTATGTACGGGCTGTTCTTCAACCTCAACCTTGACTACGCCTTTCTCATCTACAATGAGATCCACTCGGCGGTAGTCAAGAAATGCAAACTCCAAGCTACTGGCAAGCCTTTATCTGCGGTTCCCTTCCCTTGTTTCCTCGCCCTCTTCATTAGGGACGCAATGAGGAAACATGGACTATCGGCTGATGAGCCCTTCACTCCAGTTTACAAGATGCACGACCATCGACCAACCCTATCGAAGGAGGGTTACATCATCAACCGCCCACTCTCAAGGGCTATGCTCAATGTCATTCCATCGACATCTGTGATACGCCAGACCTATGAACGCTCTATGCTGTCCCAGGAACGGAGGGCAGCTACCCAGAGCGACTAGAGCCGTCCCCATCACCAAGCGAGGGAGCACATGAGACATCTTCATCGGATGATGACGATGATGATGATGATGCTACTCATCGTGCCTCCCCTGGCCCTACTCATACAATTCTTCCACCCACTACCCAAAAGGCGACCACCACATCTACCCTTGGCGATCAAAGCCAAAGGGGTATTGAACAAGGACGACCCAGTCCAATCCCAACCCAAGCCAGCCATCCAGAGGCCATTCTTCAGGCCTCTGGAGATGATTCAGCTGAGGAACCCCATATTCCATCACCCCTCTCCCAACAGAGAGGTGATGAAGAAATAAGAGCCCCTTCGCCTCAGGGCTCGACACAACCAATCACACACACAGAAACATGTGTTGCTTCTGACATTGAACAACCTCAAGATCGTTCAGAGCGATCTTCCTTTCCTGCATATCCCCCTTCGATATTTGATCTACCGAAGGGGACACACATTCGCTTCACTTACCCGGCCTCTGAAGCCGAGGAAGAGGAAGCTGATGCAGCAACATCACGAGATAGCTCCTCACTTGAGCGCTATCAAGGACATGATGGAAGTCCTTCATGGCCGACATTTTCACAAGGCCATGAAGGCGCCTCAGGAGCAGAGGCCCAACCTGCAGCATCCGTTGCTGCAGGGTTTACCCCCATTGCAGATCTGGTCACAAAGGCCGAGTTCCAAGCCTTTGTCGATTCAATTCTACGGTCCTTGGGAGACCTTAAACACATCATTCAAGGGATTATTGACAACCCACCCTCAACCGATAACACCGACCTTCAACAATCCCTTGCTATCCTTCAACGCCACCTCTCCCAACTTGAAACCTAAACCCGAGACAACACAACACGTCTCCAAATGCTCCAACAAACCATCACCCAACACCACAACACCGCATCCTCCCTTGCCACCCAAAGAAACCAAATACTCATCCACTCCATCGCCACCCTCACGGCCCAGGCAACTGAGGCTGATGAGAACCTTACCTACATCACCACCCAACTACACACCATCCTCCAAAACCTTAACACCCTACCAACCTCCATCATCTCCCAAATCCCTCAACAAGCCCCACCTCAATCCACTTCATCTATCGATGAAACCCTTACCTCCCATACCCACCAAATGGCCACCGTACAAACCACCCTCACCCAACTCCCAGCCACAATACTTGCCCAAATCCCCTAGCCTACTCCACCCCCACCTCCCTCTGCAGGCCCATCCTTTGATGAAGTCTTCTCCTCATTCACTGTAGAGGTGAGAGATCTCATTGCCAACCTTCCCGTTCCTCCATCTACATCCACCACCACCTCCGTGCCACCACAAACTCCATCAACCACAGAGTTTGCAACCAGAGCCGATCTGAGGGCTCTGTCCAAGGCACTCATCTCATCTTTCAATGAGATTAGTGCCAAATTCGTTTATTGCGCTATTCATCCGACCAGGGTTCTCTCCCAGAACCTGGCTGATGAACAAAGGCACACCACTTCTCTCCTTCAAACGATGGAGGAGAACCGACGACAAGCAGTCCTGAAGGCATGTCTTGCGTCCTTCAGGAAGGACAAAAAGAAGAAGAGGAGCAGAGCATCATGCTCAGCAGCCGCCAACACAAAAGGCCATGACATGAGGATCAAGACCCCGATGATCAAGGTCTTGGACCTCATGAGGGGGAGACACAGACCACGGCTGCTCATCAAATGGAATCCGCTGCACCACCACCACCACCATCACAAATACAACCACCACCAGCCTCAACCGAAGGAACCCAAGCAAGGGAACCAGAGGCTCAGCCCTCTGAAAATGTACAAAATATACATGTTCCCTTTGCTACTACCCAATAACCCATCGTGTTGAGTTCTTCAACCGATAAAAATCCAACCTCCTCACCTTTTACTCCATCACCTACACCAAACCTACCCTAAACTCCTTCACCAACTCCTCGCACCACAGAGCCCTTCACCACCTTATCCATACAACCAGAACCAACAATAATCCAACCTTCATCACCCCAACAACCTCAAACCCAAACAGAACCCCATGAACCAGAAACCACCCAAGCCGAACCCAGTGAACCAGAACCAACCCAAGCTGAACCAACCCAACAAGAAAACATACCTTCACCAACCCATACACAAACCTCAACCCAACCATCCATGGTGCAAGCGGATATTCCCTCTTCATCAAGGCAACCTCCACAAAGTCTAGTCGATGAGATTATTCAGAACATGAAGTCACTGCGGAGATGTCCAGAGTTGCCACCCAGGGAACCCATTATGATGGAAAACATCCATCAACATTTGTATCACGACCGTGATGAAAGTTTGACCATCAATCCTCTGATTTTATCGCCAGAATCCATGGACCTCCTACACCATAGGTTTATTAGACAGACCACCCAAGCACCACAGGCTGTCTTCTCAAATGATGGGATAAGGAGGGGTCATGGATCTAAAAGTGAGGACCTTCGCCAATAGAGCCATACGATACATCAAGTACATAGTGGAAAAAGCACATGGTCAAATCAGCGTGTTCAACGAAAATGATCTCATCAACCTCAATCCCTATGACTTGATCAAACTTTATGCATACACGGCTCAGCGACAGGATCATGGCATCAGATTTGGGATGGCGAACAGAGCGGTTGTGAAGACAATGGAGAACCTGGTAAACCATCAAGCCAAGAGTGATTTTGGAATTGCTCTTCGCTTAGGCATCAAAAGACTCTCCTACGCTCCACCAAATGAAGACTTCCCAGGCCTGCAGAAGAAGAGATCTGCCTCAGTCTTAACTCAACCCGAGCTTGGACTTGTTTACAAGAATGAGTTCGGGGCAAAGAAATTCTTCAGACTAACTGAGGCATTCAAGTATTCATCAGATACACTTGAATGGTTTCAGAAAATCATCAAAGAAAGATTTGGTAGAAATCACGTGACAAGAGAAGAAGGGAATCAACTCATCCATGAGATATCGACAGTCATCGGCTATCGAAGACTGCTTCTGCGCTTCAGGGATATATCTCAAGGTAGATCATGATGAGTTGTAAACTTTTACCTTAAAATGATGTCTTTTGTCTCCAGTATTGTAAGAATTCATCATCCAATGGAAATTTGGAATTTGATGTTTTTTTTAGATTAGTCTCTGTTCTTCAAATTCTGTTCATAGATTAGTTTATGTTCTTTATTACTTAGGGGGAGATTGTTAGACCCCATAATCCATAAAGTGTAAAAGTAATGAAAAATAATAAGTGATGAAGAACCAGAAGACCGATGAAGACATCAAGGCAGAATTGGCTAAGTCTGGTGAACAACCAGAGGGCCGATGAACAACCAGGGATGCGATGGAAAGAGCATCTTCATCACTCCTCTGGTCAACAACACTTAGAGAATTCTTCAGCAATTCATCCAGAGGCATACGATGAAGATTTAAAGATAAGGATGATTCATCATAYMATGRAAGACAGCTGGAGATGACAAGTCGACAGCTACACTTCAAGTTTATCTTAATATTAAAGCTTATTCATAGTTTAGATAAACATTATCTGTTAATAGAAGATTAGCTTAAAAGTCTCAATAGATAGTTATCTTCTAATTAGCTTACTAGTATAAATAGGTGATTAGGCCTATTGTATAAATGTCTCTTTTACGTTTTTCTCATAAATAAAGTGAAATATTTGACGCTCAAGATTGTTCTTTATTGTTTATAATTCATTCTTGAGTGTTCATCACTTTGTTCATTAAAACACTATAATTTGGTTATTATTAACTCGATTATTAGTGTTATTGAGAGATCTGCGATCAATAAAGCTCGACACCAATTTATGGCTGATACATAAAGGGTTTACCCTTGGGTTTTCTCGTCCGAACGGACCATGCCAGATTGACATGAAAATTTCCGTGGTTCATTTGTAATGTTAATGAGAAAATTTTCACCAGACTCATGTCGGAAATTGTCAGATCCATGCATTGGTCAAATTGAACGCACGTACATCTTGCAGTTCATTGAAACTCACTCAAATCATTTTGTATTACCACAAACCTTCTAACCCATGGCATGTTGCTTGTTCCAAACTTCATTTTACTGGTCATGGGCTTAAACTGGAGTCTCTTAGGAAAAATTATGCACGTTTGAAAATGACACTCATTTTTGCCCGATACGCCACAACTATACCCTTGGATTTTTCTCGTTCGGACCGACAATGTAGGATTTCCATGAAAATTTCCATGAAAATTTTCTTGACCCATCTGCAATGGTAATGAGAAGTTTTTCACCATAAAGAACTTGGAAAAAAGTTCGTTTCTCATGCACGAAATTGCGAGAGCCATGCATTGGCCAACTAGACGAATGCAAGTCATGCAATGTGATAACCGGGTTCTGGTTTTAAAATTTGAGGTACTTATTTAGTAAGTAAATACTTGATTAATTATTTATTGCTTACATTTGGCTAAGATGCATGTATTTGTGTATATGCATGCATGGATATGTGATTGGTGTGTGTGAAGGGGGGGTTTATTATTAAAAGCCTTCACTGCCTTTATATGGATAGAATATAAAAAGGAAAGTTTTTGAAAAGCATTCAGTTTGCTATATTTGGAGAGTTTGCAAGGAGAGAAAGATTCTGTGTGAATTACAAGCTGTGATCTTAATTTGTGGAAGTTGGTTTTATGTATTGCTGAATTCATCTTCAAATTGCATAAGGTGAGTTTTTATAGCAGTCTTTGAATTTGATTATGTTACTGCTGTTAAAATATTGGTTTTCATGTTGTTAAGAATTTATGAATGGAACTGTTGTATATATTCTTATGTTCTTATGCTTGGTCTGATGAGGGTTTTTTATCGGACACAATGTTGTCTGATGAGTGACCCTTATCGCACAAGCTTTGACCGGTGAGAACATTTTTGTTTAATATGTTGTTCGATGAGGACCTTTATCAGACAAAGCTTTGTTTGGTGAGGACCTTTACCGTACAAGGTGTTGTCTAGATTAGGGATCTTATCACCCATGTATTGTCCGGATTAAAATATTTATGGTTTTAAGTGTTGACCAGATTGGGTGATTGATATATGTTGAGAATTAAATATATAAAGCACTCGTTTTAGTTATTCTTAGTTAGATTGTTTTTCTTTTATCCCTATTTTTAGTCCTTTTATTTACTTTATTTGTATCTTTGTTATTATGGAGCTAAATCATGTGGTTAACTTGTTTATACTCAAAGGAGGAAGCTAATGGAATTTTTTTCTTAACAATGTGGTGCTGCAGCATTGGAGCAGCAGTGAACTAATACGTGCATGAGTTTTTGAAGATCTTATTGATTAAGCTGCTACCTTTTTGGACATATTGGAAGACAACTGGTTGATGACTTTTGTTAGAATATGTTTTTAAAACTTTTGTTGGGTTTATTGTAATTAAGCTTGTACTTTGGGTTCTTTTGTGTTTTACCCTTTGGGTATTAACCTTTGGGCAATACTTTTATCTTGTATGGTATTTTTGTATATAAATAGGGGTGCTAGGCTTCATTTGTAATCATCCAAGATCCAAAATCACTTCTCTAAGCTGATTGATAAACACAATATTGTGAAGAAATCCAAGTTCTTGTTTAGCTTTTCATCTTTAATCTTCTTTCATTTATTTTACGTCTTTACTTTACGTTCCTTTACATTTCTTGTCATTTACATTCCGTCATTTACTTTCCATCATTTACTTTCCACAATTTACATTTATGTCTTTACTTTCGGTCATTTAGTTTACTTGTCATTTACATTTCGTTATGAGCAGCTAAATTCATAGCTTGCGTGTGAGACGAAAGGGTGAGATTTTCAAACCAAAAGAAAGTAGCTAAGTTGTAACAACCCCAAATCCATACATTGCATATAACACATATTTCATACATAGAATACATGTTTTCCCCACAAAGGTCCATAATACAAGAGTCTATAACGTGAAATACATAACTCAAAAATTCAAAAAGTACATGCTCTTGTATCCTAGCATCTATGTTCCAAAAACATAGCTAATTAAGATCTTC
>NC_037531.1:2837717-2852680 GCF_001531365.2 Cynara cardunculus var. scolymus
GATCACTGAACATGCTCAGTGTATTGATCGCTGGAACTGAAATTACAGATACAGAAATACATCGAAAGGAAAAAGGGATTATCATCAAATCACTGAGAGAGAGGATCAACAATTCATATGTGTCTAGCAATGAATATTCTTGCAAACATGCATGGGATATCAACGAAAAAGGAGCTTTGGGAGATGCTTGAGCAATTGTATCAGGGCAAAGGCATCTGATAGTCCACTTTAATGATCAATCTTCAATCTATCTCAAGAATCCATGGCAGATCTGGATTTAGCAATAAAAACATGTAGAAGGAGATGAGAGGATTTGTCAAATTTGGTCAACTTTACTATACGTATCTAAATATTACAATTGAGCTCATAAACAGAAAAACATAAAAAACTGTTGAGAAATCAGAAAAACAACGAAAACTGTCAAAAATCAGTAAAAACGGTCAAAAACTGTTGAAAACAATTAAAAACTGTTAAAAACGGTAAAAAAACTATTAAAACTGATAACAAACAATTTACGCGACACAAAACAGTTCAAAAATTCTCAAAACTGTTCGAATCAGCAAAAAACAGATAAAAACAGTTTGAATCAGTGAAAACCTCAAAAACAGTTAAACACAAAAAAAAAATCAAAAACAGTTAAAATTTGATCCCAAAAAAATGAAAGAAAAGAAATAAAATTAAGTAAAAACAAATCTAGCCCAAATTAAAAATATAAGAGATAAAATCAGGCCCAAATAAAATTATGAGCGATTAATCAAGCCCAAACCAAGTAGTCTAAACCAATACTTTGTTGACCGAGGAAAGTCAAAATCACTCACTAGGTTAACCACCCAAGTCTGTGATTAATCTTTAAATCGATCAACCCTTGTGCGATGTAGAACACAACACCAACTCAAATCTGGCTAAAAGGTGACCGATGTAAAACAAATACGACTAAATGGTGATGAACCAGAACAAGCTGTTGGAAGACTTACAACAAATACAGACAAACTCAGACAGTGATGATTGTTGGTCGTTTAACACCAAACAAACAAAGTTTAAGAAAAGGCTCCAGCTATACACAAGACCCCTGAAACAAATCTTCAAATATTTCCTTTTCCACAGAGTCCTCCAACAATGGCATTGGAAGTGATTTCATTAGGCACTAACTCAAGGCTCTTAATCTCTTTCCGTAAGTTTAGAGCATTTTCAGTTTACCCTCTCTGCAATAAGCACCAATAACTCAACCAAGTTCTTTTATTCAGATATAAACAGACTGCACTTCATATTTCTTCCTAATTGTAAGGATAACTCTGTCCCCAAAATGAATGATCTGCAAACAAAATCAGACTTGAAATCCGGATGAGGAAGTGAGCTTGAACCGTTCCAACCTAGTGATCAATTAATCAACAAATACAGATGGTGTGGTGACCTGTTGACCTGCTGTACGCAATTTAGACTTGAAACAAACACAAACAAGGATAAAACTTGAACAGCTAATCGGACACCAACATCAATTTCATTTTATTTTCTCAACATCTATTCAATCCAGACCATTTGATCGAGATACACCCAAATCGAACAAAGAAATTAAATCGAACACAAGCAGGCCCTGTTTGCTCTTTAGCAACTATTCCGACAAGAACAGCTCCGATTGTTGCTCCAACTCCAATGACGATGAGATCAAAAACAGAGAGACGTTTAGCCAACTAAAATTACACAGCTCTAGCAACAATTGAATCAACATGATTCCTCCTTACTAAACAACCCAACTCCGCTCACACACGATTTCCTCGAGTACAATCAAACCTTTAGGCGATTTAGAACTAACTTCGATTTAGGTCAAACCTGCAATGATTGGAAAATAACAGGCTCTGCAAGATTGAGATTGAGCTTCTCCACACTGTCAGTAGTTCGCTGGCTGATAAACCTACCATCAACACAAGACAGAGATGAACAGATTCTGCAATTGATCTTCGATTAAGGAGAAATCGGACAGAATGGTCAAACACAGTTGAGAAAAGAAGTTGGAAATCGAACAAGATTGATGATTTACAGACTTCGATCTAGATGAAATTGATTAAGAAACCTGCAATTAAAGTCAAAATCGGACAAAGGTTTATCCGATTTAGTACGATTTAGACTTAGGTCCTGCGATCTAGATTGTGTTGGCCGAGTTACACCTAATCCGGACAAAGCTATGTCCGGATTGAAAGATTAAAAAAAATGGACCAAGACAGGAGCGATGATGGCTAAACCGTTGAAGAAATGACCGAGGATAACTCAATCGAATAGCACTAAATCGAATAACTCAATCGAACAACACTAATTTGAACAACTCAATCGAACAGCAGCCTGCAATTTATGTGAAATCGAAAGAGAGTATTTGATTAAGACTGAAATCGATTCATCCTTGAGCGATTAGCAAAACCGAGTTGGAATCCAGATGAAAACCAAAGTCAAAATTGGATGTGATTATGAGCGATTTAGGCTGAATCTGACTAAGCCTATGAGCGATTTAAAGCAAATCCGCCTAACCTATTAGTCAACTGAAATCGATTAGGGAGATGAGCGATTAAGGACAAAATCGATCAATGTAGCTTCCGATTTAGATAAATCCGGTCAAGGTAGCTTCGATTTAGAGAAATCCGGTTAAAGGCTTGAGCGATTAATGTGGAAATCGGATGAAGATCTCTACGATATAGAAGAAAATCGAAGACCGGAAGTTGAGCGATGAAGCCTGAAGGTGAACAAAGTCTATGGGCTTATGAAAGACTATGGGCTAAAATCCTGTTGGGCTTGGAGCGATTTAGGAAAAAAAAAATTGTAAAAACACAAAAACAAAAAAATCTAACCAAAAAATGGATCAAACACTGATTTTTATGAAAAATTTTAAGAACACCAAAAAATTTCAAAACCACAAAAATTCACTAAAACTTGAAAAACAAAGATTAAAACGCAAATCTTTGTGTATAACAAAAATTCACGAAGCAAAAACACATACAAAGAACATTGATTTAACACAAAAACACAAGATTTTCCAAAAAAATATGGATCAAACTCAAAAAAAATAAGAACACAAAGAACATAAAAAAATTTCCAGAAAAATCTCTTTAAAAAAATCTTCAAAGCTCTAATTTCTTTTTTTGATTTCTTGCAAATCCGGCTCTGATACCAATTGATAGTCCACTTTAATGATCAATCTACAATCTATCTCAAGAATCCATGGCAAATCTAGATTTAGCAATAAGAACATGTAGAAGGAGATGAGAGGATTTGTCAAACTTGGTCAACTTTACTATACGTATCTGAATAATACAATTGAGCTCATACTTCAAAATACACTAAGACAAGCTATTTATAGGGTCAAATTTGAACCCTTTAAAGTCAAAGTCAAACTAAAAGAAAAGTCAAACACGATGTCTTTAAAACAATTATAAACAATATTTATCTTCAAGACGAATACAATTTATACAGAAATTCAGTCCTAACAACATCTCAAATCGATTGTATCTTAAGGAACAATTTCATACTCGATGTATGGATGGAGGTACAAAAATTTCCGATCATCTAAGTGTTTTTAACAATGTCTTTTCAGAACTAGAGGCTATCGAAGTTGAGGTAGAAGATGAAGATAAAGCATTGAGGCTCATATTATTTTTGCCATCTTCCTATGAGCACATGAAGCCTCATCTGATGTACGGAAAAGGACTTTGAAGTTTTCAGATGTTACTAGCAAACTCTTACCCGGGGAGAAAAGATTGGTAGGTAGCAATATGAATTCATCAAAAGGTATGGTTTTGATGATCAGGCGAGGGAAGAAGAAGAACTCCGAGAAGAATCTCATGTGCTGGAAGTGTGAACAGTTTGGGCATATTAAGAGCAATTGTCCAGGTGGAGCGGGTACGGCAAAAGACTCCAATTTAAATACTAACAATGTCTCTATTCTATTGGAGACAATGAGTTTTGTTGAGATATGGGATGATAGATTCTCATGGTATGTCCACTTTACCATGGAAAAAATATATTTTTTGGTTAGCACTTCAACCTATTTACACATGTGCATTGGTTTGGCACGGATGCAAGGTGTATGGTGGGAATGATGTCGATAGTTGATGAATTTCCAGGTAAACCAAATTAGAAAGTTGCACCATAAATTTTCAGGAAGTTTTCCAATATGTCCCGAGGTAAAACGCTTAGAATGAATTATTCTAAGTGGGGATACTCTTTATAGTGGGGTATGATAGTTTTCTTATTTAAGAATTATGATTTTCGGTTTTGACAACGGTTGTCGTTGTTGTAGCGGATATTATTTTCTTATTTAGCCAAGGTCGAGTTTGTTAAGAATTGGCAAAAATAAAAAGATGGGTTTAAAAGGTTGTCTCATATCGATGGAACAATTAAAAGTGAGGAGGACTTCAAGCATATAAAAAAGGATCCAAGGCATAGGTTTCAAATTGCCCCAATAAAATACACTTTAATTATTTTATTTTTCTTTATTGTTCTCTTGTTTTAGAGAGTAGAAATGTATGAGTTAAATCCTTGAGAGTGTGGTGTTATTGGGTGAGGCTTGAGAGATTAGAATTGTGTTATTGTAATTATTTTTCACATAATGGATTTTCTCTTTGGAGGCTTGTGGCTTTTCTCCAATTTTGGAGTTTCCACATTAATTCTTGTCTTTTTCTTTTTCTCTATATTTGTTCATTGCTTGGGTTGTTGGGAAACTTTGAGGCCAATTTCCCAACATACACAAATTCACAAAAAGAAGAAATAATAGAGGACATCCATGAATCACGAACAAACTTTTGGTGTTCGATTCTTAAAAATACTGAAACATATTAACAAAAACAAGAAATTGAAGGTCCAAAAAGAAGAAATCACAGAGGAGGTACAAGAATCACAAACAAAATTCTTGTTTTGACTCTTAAGTGTTTTGAAACATATTAACAAAAAAAAGTCACAGGTCCAAAGCAGGTTTAAGAATCACAAGCAAAAAAGACGAATCACAGAGGAGGAATGATGAAATCTAGAGGAGAGAGTTGATTACATGTGAAATCGAGAGTCGATTATCTGTGGAGGAACGATGAAATCAAGAGAAGAAGGTTAATTACATGTGAAATTGAGAGGAGAGGGTCGATTTCATGTGAAATTAAGAGTCCATTACTTGTGAAATCGTTAGGGTAAAGTCGATCTGGTAAGTGGATCTAAGGAAAAGTTGTTCGATGGGTATGGAGGCGTGAGTCTGATTGATGGGTATGGAGGCCTAAACTTTTCTAAGGATATAATGGTACAAATTATGTTGTTTTATCTTGTTCCAGAGGGTAGAGTGGGACATGTGTGTCTCATGCTTTTGTTCTAGTTAGTTCCTCTTTGTTCCACATATAATCATATCAAACATGGTAAAAGTGTGTTTTGTTTTGTTTTATCTGATTCAGTTCACTATACCAAACACAACTTCAATATACAGGGTCCAAGATCCTTTCAACAATTTATTAAAGTCAAGTTGTGATAAAATGTGATCATAATCATCACTTCAATATTTAAAATTATATGTTTATTTAAAATTTTATTAATGATAACAATATTCCCAACCTAACAAATTTTTTGGGAGATATGGAAGTTGCTCCTTTCCATCGGGCAGAAAACCAAATCGAGCCCAACCATTTAAGAATTCTAGTTAACCATTTAAAAAAAGGTTAAATGCATAGAATAGTAACATATTTTCATAAATATTTTTTATTATAGTATATTAATTTAATTTTCTTATTACAACAATATACGTTCAAATTATTTTTTATTAGGATATCGTGCTCTGAAAAATCTATCATTGTTGCAATTTTACTAGTTTTTTAATTGGAGTGACATTATAGTCATTTACTAATTTTTTAAATTTTGATTAAAAATTTTAAGAAGACCATACTATAGGAACAAGATTGTAATTTTATTCTATTATATAGTGTGTATATGTATATGTATATATATATATATATATCACAGACACCACGTCTTCCCTTCCTGCTCGCCTTTCCCACATCGGCACATGGACTCCGGCGACCTTAAGACATGCGTGAAATTCAGATGCAAACAACTCTATCTTGTACTCTACTTTGGAGAAACATAAGGTAACATGTCACCAGTTTGACTTTGATGTTGTTGGTTGGTGGGACATGGTTATGATAAATTTCGATAACCAAAAACATTAATAGCGGAAGCAAACAAAATCAAAAAATACACCTTCCAGAGATCTGGTTACAATCCAATACAAATAAAAAAACAAACATAGAGGGTGATTAGAAATACCTTTTAGATGGAAGTGAAGAACTCAATAGCAGGATCCTCTCTATCGTGTTCACACCCCAAAGCTTCAATCACTTGTAAACAACAAGAAATCACATTTCTCTTCTCGTGCCATCCCAAAAGCACCACACTTTTTATTGATAATATGTGTGTACTTTGTAGTTTTTGGCCACACCCTTAAGGAGAGGGTGTGGGTGCCATTTTCTAGAGGATAGGAGAGGAAGAGCTCAAAAGTGAATTAGGTTTAGGATTTAGGGATAAACATCCTTTTATCGCCTAATCCAACTAAAACCCTAACCATATTGGATCAAGGCTAATCTTTATTAAGCCCAAATAGGTTTAGACTAATAACCAATTAGTCCATGTAGTAATTAACTAACACTTTTTATTTAATTACTCATTAAACCCCTAAATATTATTACTTGTTTTACATTGATAAAACTTTTTGTGCGACCCAATAGGCCCTTTCAGTTAACTATATCACTGTTTTGTTATTCTATGAACATATCTCCAACAGACTCTTATTTGCACATGTCATAACAACTGAATAATATATGTTAGCATGAGGTACGTCATCCAAGACTCAATTTCTTCATTGAACACTTTTATAGGTAAGTGATCAAATATCCTTTGTTACAAATATCCATGTGAAGAATCTCATGTGTCACACCCCGCTACAGCGGAAACACGAGATGTAACAGACAAGCGAGTCATAGCAACAGTTAATAAATAACATCATTCCAAGTTGTTCAAAAACAACACAAGTTTATCGACATAACTGAAATTAGAACTGAATACACTTTTCTCAAAATACTTCAATTTCAGACTTTAATCGATCTTGCCACGAGTATGCTCTGAGTATGCTCCCAAAACAGAACCAACTTTACTTAAATCCTGAAAAACATGAAAATAAAACAAGGTCAACTACAAAGAGTTGGTGAGTTCACGGGTTTTCATATGCATAAAACATTTCAATCATAAACCAAGTAATTGCAAACATATGCAAATTCTTTGCACTTAATAAAAGTAAATCTCTCACGATGTAGAACTTGAGACGCTACTGAGCCTTACCTGACCAACTGCCCCATTAATTTTCGAACAACCAAAAGTAGCCCGTATACTACATAGGTCCCACAGTTCGATATAGTACTAATTCAGCGGTGGTCCAAATTTCACATGATTAGACCAAGAAAAACGTAGGTAATGTGCACCCCTTTCTAGGTGGGACTGTCAACACAATAGCGGCTATCCACAATACCACGGCCCGGGGATGTACCCAAGTTAACAAGTAGCGTTTACGGATGGGGACTTTTATTTGGAAAATATACTCTCAAGCACATCAATTTAACATTTATTCAAAGTGCAATAACAGTTAACACATATAGCTTAGAAAATCCCGACTAAGCAGTTCCTTAGTCCAGAAGTTTCAAGCAAAGCATCGACTAAGCAGTTCCTTAGCCCGAAGGTTTTGAGCAAAGCATCGACTAAGCAGTTCCTTAGCCCGAAGGTTTTGAGCAAAGCATCGACTAAGCAGTTCCTTAGTCCAAAGATTTCAACCAAAAATAAACATGCATAGTTTGCTCAATCTCATGTTTTTCCCCCATAAAATAAACCAAAACAGTAAAAGTGGGGCCGTAAGAACTCACTAGTTTGATGAATATCCAGAGGTTGCCTTTAGAAGCTTTCTAGGCTCGCGCGAACTTCCTGAACAAACCAATATCTAGCGCAAATTTACTTAAAGGTTTCTTGCCCAAGGTAAAGCAAAGTTGCTTTCAATGCAATGCCATCAAGGTTTTTATAAAATAAAAGCCGATATTTTGATATTTACTTTTTAAAAGGAACCTTCCAAAAATCCACCTAATGACATTATCTTAAGTCATCCAAAACAATGATGACAGCCGCCAATTTCTAAAATCAAGAATTTTTTAGTGGGTTTGAGACTCTTCTTAAATACTCTACAACCTTGAGTCACACGTCCCCAAAACCGATTGCATGCACCAAGAATGACAGCAATGATGGGGAGAGGTCTCAAGCTCATCATTTTCAAGAATTTAAACTCTAGCTTGAGTCATCATCTTCGAACAAACTCCAGAAAATAAATTCCGATTCCAACGAGTTTTAAAGATAATAAATCTGATTAAAGATGCATGCAAGATCCTATCATACATAAAATATGATCAGACCTCACATGCAATGATTTTCTCCTACTTTCTAGGAGATTAAAGAACATGGATCACAGATTATCACCATTTCGAAGACATTTGCAGGTCTTTGATGAACAATCTCCCCTCTTTAATTCCCATAAATTTACTAAAGAATCGAGTAGGTGAAGAAGAATGAAAACTTTCGAATTTTTGTGAAGATAGAATAGCTCAAAACATACATTTTCTTAGAATCTTTAGCAATCCTTAAGAACAACAGGAACATTTAAGGCTTGCGAGGAGATGGAATCGGCTGGAGGGTGATTGAGATTAGAGAGATGTGGCAGGATTAGGCTGAGAGTTTGGAAATGAGAGTTTTCAAAGAAAGATGGGGTATTTATATGAAGGTTTTTTAGAGAAGAAATGGGCTGGCCTCTAAAGGCCCAAGCCCTATAAATTATCATTTTTCTAAATAATAAAACCCCACTCTAATTTATTCAAACAAACAACTTGGTAAAAGATTTTAAAAACTCCACCCTTTAATAAATTAATTGACCAATAAAATGGGACTTTGGAAATTTTAAGTTTTTAACTACAAAACTTAAAATATCAGCTTTATTTTATTTGGAGCGTTTCAAGACTATTTGACATTGCACAAGTTAACTTTGTCAGTTACCCGCCGAAACGTGATCTTCCGAACCAATCTTGGGTATTAAGCAAGATGATCTCTAATCATCATAACTAAATCCTAGAAAGACTTAATTCTCAGTAAAGATCCTAAAATAAGGTGCTAACCTGAAATTCTGAAATGACGGCTTGTCACAGTCTCCCCAAGCCAGAAAAATGTCGTCCCGAAATTTATGCGTCAAATTCAGATCATGACTTGTTCGAGAATAAGTGGGGATACTGGCTTTTCATGAAATCTTCTCTTTCCCACGTATATTTCGGTCCATGCCTGGAGTTCCAACGAACTTTCACAATTGGAATCTTGCTGCGCCTTAACTGCTTGACTTTACTATCAAGGATTTCGACTGGCTCCTCAACGAAGCATAATCGTTCGTTAATTTGAATGTCTTTCAAGGGTAAGATCATTGTTTCGTCGGCCAAGAACTTCTTAAGATTTGATACATGAAATGTATCATGGATGGCACTCAGCTCTGGGGGTATACTTAGTTTGTAATTCACTAGTCCGATTCTTTCGAGAATAACAAATGGACCAACATACCTTGGACTAAGCTTCCCTTTCTTACCGAAGCRTAYAATCCCTTTCCACGGAGATACCTTCAATAGGACTTTGTCACCCACTTGAAATTCCAACGGTTTCCTTCGGTTATCGGCGTAGCTCTTTTGTCGGTCTCTCGCAGCTTTAAGTCTTTCTTGGATGATTGAGATTTTGTCGACGGTCTCCTGGATAATGTCAAGTTTAATCAACTGTCTGTCACCAACTTCCACCCAGCTGAGTGGCAATCTACATTTACGCCCATACAAAGCTTCATATGGTGCGTACTGGATGCTGGTGTGATAGTTGTTATTGTAGGAGAATTCAACCAATGGCAGATGAGTATCCCAACTGCCCCCAAAGTCTATTATACAGGCCTGCAACATATCCTCCAGCGTTTAGATTGTCCTTTCTGTTTGCCCATCCGTCTTAGGATGATAGGAAGTGCTCAAATCCAATCTCGTGCCTAGTGCTTTTTGGACTGATTGCCATAATCTGGAAGTAGAGCGGCTATCTCTATCTAAAATGATAGAAACAGGTACTCCATGCCGCGACACAATCTCATTGATATACAACTGCGCCAACCTTTCCGCACTAAAGTCTTCTCGAATAGGTAAGAAATGGCCAGATTTCGTAAGTCGGTCCACTATGACCCATATTGAGTCGTATCCCTTCCTCGTTCTTGGTAACTTTGTGACGAAATCCATTGTTATCTGATCCCATTTTTATTGGGGAATCTCCGGTTGCTGAAGAAGACCAGATGTTCAGCTTTTACTCTTGCACAGGTTAAACACTGACTCACGTACAAGGCAACGTCCTTCTTCATCCCTGGCCACCAGTAATAATCTCTTAGCTCCTTGTACATCTTATCGGTTCCTGGATGAATTGAGTATCTCGAACGATGTGCTTCCTCTAAGATTATTGACCGGAGACTGTCATTMTTTGGTATCCAAACTCTTTCTCTAAAGTAACACACCCCATCTTCTCGAGTTTCTAATTCCTTCTCTAGGCGATGCAGGGTTTCGTTCCTTAGGTTCTCTGGTTTCAACGCTTCTTCTTGAGCTTCAAAAATTTGTGTTTTTAGATTCGTTTGGACCAACAGTCCCATGGCTAGAACTCTCGACGGTTTCATTTTCTCTTTTCGGCTTAAGGCGTCCGCTACCACGTTGGCTTTCCCCGGATGATACTTAATTTCGCAATCATAATCGTTGAGAAGTTCACCCACCTCTGTTGCCTCATATTCAGCATCTTTTGATCAAATATATGTTGAAGGCTCTTATGATCGGTGAAAATGGTGCATTTGGTGCCGTAAAGATAGTGCCTCCATATCTTAAGTGTGAATACTACTGCTCCCAATTCGAGGTCATGCGTAGTATAATTCTTCTCATGCACTTCAAGTTGTCTTGAGGCATATGCAATGACCTTATCTTTTTGCATCAATACGCATCCCAATCCTTGATGCGATGCATCACAAAAGACTACAAAGTTTTCCGAACCCTTTGGTAAGAATAAAATAGGTGTATTGCATAGATTCTGCTTGAGAGTCTCAAATGATTTCTCTTGTTTCTCACCCCAAATAAATTTCTTGTCCTTTTGGGTTAAGGCTGTGAGCGGCTGTGCGATTTTTGAAAAGTTTGCGATGAAACGCCGATAATAACCTGCTAACCCAAGGAATTGACGGATTTCCGTAGGGGTTCTTGGGGCTTCCCAATTCCTAATGGCCTCAATTTTGGCAGGATCTATCTGAATTCCTTTTTCATTGACTATATGACCCATAAACTGTACTTCCCGTATCCAGAATTCGCATTTAGAAAATTTTGCATACAATTTCTCGCTTCGGAGTAATTCCAAAATTATCCTCAGATGTTGCTCATGGTCCTCCTTGCTTATGGAATAAATTAATATGTCGTCTATGAAGACGATTACAAATTTATCCAGGTACGGCCTACAAACTCTATTCAATAGGTCCATGAAGACAGCTGGTGCATTGGTTAGCCCGAATGACATAACCATAAATTCGTAATGACCGTACCGGGTCCTGAAGGATGTTTTGGGAATGTCCTCTTCCCAAACTCTCACTTGGTGATATCCGGATCGCAAGTCAATCTTGGAAAAATATTTTGCTCCTTAGAGTTGATCAAACAGATCATCGATTCTAGGAAGAGGGTATCTATTCTTGATGGTCAACTTATTAAGTTCYMTRTRATCAATGCACATTCGCATTGACCCATCTTTCTTTTTAACGAATAGAACTGGTGCACCCCAAGGTGAATAACTTGGTCTTATAAATCCTCTGTCTAATAACTCCTGAGTTGGGTTGACATTTCTTGCATTTCCGATGGTGCCAAGCAATAAGGTGCCCTTGCCACCGGGGCAGCTCCAAGAATTAAGTCGATACCGAATTCGACTTGCCTTTGTGGGGGTAGGCCTGGTAAATCCTTAGGAAGTACATCGGAGAATTCCCTAACTACAGGTAAATCTTCAATACTTTTCTCCTTGACCTTTCCGTCAATCACATGTGCCAGATATGCAGTGTAATTCTTTTTCAGATACTTTCGCATCTTCATGCAGGATATCATCTTAATCTTTCGATCCAACTTGTCTCCCTGGACCACAGTTGGTTCCATTCCATCTTGAGGAATCCGAATACACTTCTCCGAACATACAATCTCAGCTTGGTTTTTGGATAGCCAATCCATGCCTACAATTATGTCGAAACCTCCTAGTTCGATCGGTATAAGGTCTATGCTAAAGTTCTTATTGGCTAAGCTCAGAGTGCAGTTCATAATTATGTTTCTAGCTTTGAATTCTTGACCATTGGCAAACTCAATTACAAAGGCTTCTTTCAACTTCTGGGGCTTTAAGTTAATTCTCTGCTTAAAGTCCAGTGACACAAAACTTTTATCTGCCCCTGAGTCAAATAGGACTGAAGCAAATTCATTATTCAGAAGAAATGTACTTGAAACCACGTTGGGATCCTCTCTAGCTTCTCTGGCTCCGATCTCAAATGCTCTCCCCCGTGCCTGACCTCCTGGGTTTTCGGAACTGACCTACCGGGTCTGGGTTGCATTTGCCCATGATTTCCACTTGGACAAGTATTCCTCATGTGATCTGGACTCCCACAATTGAAACATAATCATTTCCGGCAATCCTTTGCTGTGTGACCCCCTAGATGACATCTTTGACAAATGATGCAATTCCCCCGATGCGGAAATTTGCACTTAGTTGTGTCATCTTGCCTTACCACCTGTGTATGTGCACCAAAATTCCTTACTGTCCTCCTATTCCTGTCAAATCTTCCCCCAATTCTTCGATCCCCATGCTCCTCCATCTTTCTCTTTCCCTTAGCAAATCCTCCAGATCGAATAGCATTATTTGTGAGCTTGGTGGCAACGTCTATTGCCTCCTGAAGAGTCTTTGGATTGGCCGAGATAATGTTTTCCCGAATCTCTGGAGACAATCCCCAAATATATCTTACTATTCGCACTTCCTCTGGCGTTACTAGATGTGGCACTAGGTTCGCTAATTCATGAAATCGAGCCGTATATGCAGATATATTATCCCCTTTCATTTCAAGATTCCATAACTCCATTTCCAGCTTTTGAAGTTCACTCCTGGGGCAGTATTCAACCTTAAGGAGTTTCTTGAACTCCTCCCATGAAAGTTGGTTGACCGCTTCTCGACCTCTAGTCTGCACCAAGGTATTCCACCAGGTAAGTGCCCTTCCTTGCAACAAACATGCCGCATACTCCACTTTGTTTTCTTCCGAACACTTACTGAATATGGAGAACAGATTCCATACTTTCTATCCAAGTCAATAATCCTACAGCCCCCTCAGTCCCATTGAATTCTTTTGGGTTGCAGGATCTGAAGGTTTTGTAAGTGCATTCTCTGGGAGGTCTAGACTCAGAGTTTGATGGTTCGTTGGCATTCAAACCAGCAGCCACTTGACTAACTATGTTGGGAAGTGCGGCTAGAAGTTGCTCTGACACAAGTCGTGCAACTTCGGGGTTCTCTCTCCTTGGCGGCATTTTCTATTTCCTAAATCATATGGGAGTTCATCTTTAATATAGCAATACTATGACGATATCTCTTAGTTATGCAATGATACCAAAAATGTTCTTCGCAAGGGAAATAATCAGRTATTACTATAACCAAATTAGAGTAAACTCATTCATACAATAAATTGACATAATAAGCATTCTTCAAAAGGTGTCCATGAATTGATATACGGTGGCAGGTACAAAACAGGATCTCTAGTAACAATACAAAAGAGTGAGTATCCTATCCTTAATTCTTCTTATAGAACATCCATCCTATGATGATTCCCATCATTAGCATCATCACTCCACTCACTACCATCCATCTATACAATCTCCTTATTTCATGCCTTGCTGCAGCGACGGCATCCGCGTTCCTTAGCATGCTCTCATGGTGTGCTTCCATCACATCGGACAGATTGTTTAAGATGTGATGATGATATCCTAGCCAAGTCTGGTGCACTTGTGTATCGGATGCAATTCTCCTCACCCAGTCTCTTTCTGCCRGATTCATGCCCCGAGCGCAGGACGCAGGTACCCCAGTTACCATTTGAGTTATTATGTTCCCCAATTGAGGTCGAGATGACTCCCCTATGACCCTATTAGAGTCCTCAAATGCCACACGCTGCGGTAGTGGGATGTTCTTTCTTGGCGTGACTCTGATCTTTGAGCCATGATAGGTTCGTGATGGAACATCGGGTACTGGCTCCGCTGGGGGTAAGAAAGATGCTTGTGGAGTGGCAGCTGCTTCACTTGTCGCCGTGTCTTGCTCGTACGGGTCTATCTCTTCATCGCAAGCTGAGTTCCTCCTAGAACGACCAACCACGTAACCGGATTCATCGGCTGAGTATTCACTAGGATCGGAAGACATCGTAGAGATCTGCGATATTAATAATCTTGGTTACTAAAGTGCACCATCTAACAAATGCTTAGTGATACAATGGAAGCTTCTAAACAATACTTAATAATGACAATCATGTTGGATCATCTGGACAATACCTCTGGTTACACTACCGGAGCTTCTGATCGTGAGACCAGAGCCTCTGGTTGCACTAAAGTCCTTAGAGAAGGATTTCAATTGTCCTCTGCTGGTTCACATATAAACATAGAATAATTATAGATTTTTCGTCCATCGATCCTCTGGTTCCTCATAGTGCACTTACCAGAGCTTCTGGTTACAAGACCAGAGCCTCTGGTTCAACTTCTACACTTAGAAAAATACTAAGCAATTCGTCCATCGATCCTCTGGTTCCTCATAGGGCACTTACTAGAGCTTCTGGTTACAAG
>NC_037531.1:2852895-2853945 GCF_001531365.2 Cynara cardunculus var. scolymus
GCCAGAGCCTCTGGTTCAACTTCTACACTTAGAGGAATACTAGTAACCCATCCATCGGTCCTCTGGTTCTTATGCTTGCCCTTACCAGAGCTTCTGGTTGCGAGACCAGAGCTTCTTGTTCAACATCTATACTTAGAGAAATACTAAGCAATCCGTCCATCGATCCTCTAGTTCTTTATAGGGCACTTACCAGAGCTTCTGGTCCTACATGGACACTTAGCTAATTAAGAGGATTCACTATCCAGCGCCTCTGGTCCTCTTGACCAGCGCCTCTGGTCCTACACGGACACTTAACAAAATTGAGAAATCTACTTTCCATCGCCTCTGGTCTTCTTGACCAGCGCCTCTGGTCCTATACGAACACTTAACGAAATTGGGATATCTACTTTCCATCGCCTCTGGTCTTCTTGACCAGCGCCTCTGGTCCTAYACRGACACTTAACGAAATTGGGAAATCTACTTTCCATCGCCTCTGGTCTTCTTGACCAGTGCCTCTGGTCCTACACGGACACTTAACAAAATTAAGGGATTTCTACCCTTCGCATCTGGTCTTCTTGACCAGAGCCTCTGGTCAGCCTAGGCAATGGATATTCATAAAAGTGCAACATAACTCATGCCTTTCATAACAATATCTTTTGCTGGAGCATATCTCTGGTTAGATCGATTAAATTTTTCTCATTACACGTAAATCAAGCACAGGTGATCAGGCTCTGCTTAAGCGACATGTAACAATATGACCCGCTTTAAAATCATATGATTTCAAATTTTTTGAAAATATTTGGAAAATTTTTTGGGTATAGTCGATGGTTTTTAAAGAAAACCAGCGTTCTCTATAACTAAGGCTCTGATACCAAATCTGTCACACCCCGTTAAAGCGGAAACATGAGATGTAACATGTAAGCGAGTCACAGCAACAGTTAATAAATAACACCATTCCAAGTTGTTCAAAAACAAAACAAGTTTATCGACATAACTGAAATTAGAACTGAATACACTTTTCTCAAAATACTTCAATTTCAGACTTTAATCGATCTTGCCACGAGTATGCTC
>NC_037531.1:2854240-2864879 GCF_001531365.2 Cynara cardunculus var. scolymus
TAACAAGTAGCGTTTACGGATGGGGACTTTTATTTGGAAAATATACTCTCAAGCACATCAATTTAACATTTATTCAAAGTGCAATAACAGTTAACAAATATAGCTTAGAAAATCCCGACTAAGCAGTTCCTTAGTCCAGAGGTTTCAAGCAAAGCATCGACTAAGCAGTTCCTTAGCCCGAAGGTTTTGAGCAAAGCATCGACTAAGCAGTTCCTTAGCCCGAAGGTTTTGAGCAAAACATCGACTAAGCAGTTCCTTAGTCCAAAGATTTCAACCAAAAATAAACATGCATAGTTTGCTCAATCTCATGCTTTTCCCCCATAAAATAAACAAAAGTAGTAAAACTGGGGCCGTAAGAACTCACTAGTTTGATGAATATCCAGAGGTTGCCTTTAGAAGCTTTCTAGGCTCGCCCGAACTTCCTGAACAGACCAATATCCAGCGCTAAATTACTTAAAGGTTTCTTGCCCAAGGTAAAGCAAAGTTACTTTCAATGCAATGTCATCAAGGTTTTTATAAAATAAAAACCGATATTTTAATATTTACTTTTTAAAAGGAACCTTCCAAAAATCCACCTAATGACATCATCTTAAGTCATCCAAAACAATGATGACAGCCGCCAATTTCTAAAATCAAGTATTTTTTAGTGGGTCTGATACTCTTCTTAAATACTCTACAACCTTAAGTCACACGTCCCCAAAACCGATTGCATGCACCAAGAATGACAGTAATGATGGGGAGGGGTCTCAAGCTCATCATTTTCAAGTATTTAAACTCTAGCTTGAGTCATCATCTTCGAACAAACTCCAGAAAATAAATTCCGATTCCAACGAGTTTTAAAGATAATAAATCTGATTAAAGATGCATGCAAGATCCTATCATACATAAAATATGATCAGACCTCACATGCAAGGATTTTCTCCTACTTTCTTAGAGATTAAAGAACACGGATCACAGATTATCACCCTTTCGAAGACATTTGCAAGTCTTTGATGAACAATCTCCCCTCTTTAATTCCCATAAATTTACTATAGAATCGAGTAGGTGAAGAAGAATGAAAACTTTCGAATTTTTGTGAAGATAGGATAGCTCAAAACATACTTTTTCTTATAATCTTTAGCAATCCTTAAGAACAGCAGGAACCTTTAAGGCTTGCGAGGAGATGGAATTGGCTGAAGGGTAATTGAAATTAGAGAGAGGTGGCAGGATTAGGCTGAGAGTTTGGAAATGAGAGTTTTCAAAGAAAGAGGGGGTATTTATATGAAGGCTTTTTAGAAAAGAAATGGGTTGGCCTCTAAAGGCCCAAGCCCTATAAATTATCATTTTTCTAAATAATAAAACCCCACTCTAATTTATTCAAACAAACAACTTGGTAAAAGATTTTAAAAACTCCACCCTTTAATAAATTAATTGACCAATAAAATGGGACTTTGGAAATTTTAAGTTTTTAACTACAAAACTTAAAATATCAGCTTTATTTTATTTGGAGCATTTCAAGACTATTTGGCATTGCACAAGTTAACTTTGTCAGTTATCCGCCGAAACGTGATCTTCCGAACCAATCTTGGGTATTAAGCAAGATGATCTCTAATCATCATAGCTAAATCCTAGCAAGACTTAATTCTCAATAAAGATCATAAAATAAGGTGCTAACCTGAAATTCTGAAATGACGGATTGTCACATCATGTATCTCTACTTAAGGATAATAAGTATTACCATCTTAGAATTGCTTGTGATATGATCCATGAAGCAATCTCTAAGTGCAGATCATTCCAATACATGATCTCTATCAAGTACATGTAGTGTATAGTTGCATCTCAATGCTATATCCATCTCTTATGGATAATCAACTAACAGTACACATCAGTCTTAGTTCACTACTCCCTTTCAGTGTAGAATGATCGACTATGAAATTTTTTGAACTAATCATTCAAGGAAGTTAATAAACACTCAAAGTGGAATATTAATGATACACCGCATGATAGTAACTGCTCCAAGCATATATTAAAATCTCAATCATAATATCGATACATCATAAAGTAAGTGTATAAGTTCTGAAATTTCAAATCAAGAAAATGAATGCAATCAAGTCAAATCATTAGCAAATCTAATGCCTATAGACCTAGTATGAGTATGAGTGTCATGTTTGGTTTGTGAAAAGGGCTTGGTGAATGGATCAACCAAGTTCCCATCCATATCAACTCTACTAATGATGATGTCTTTGTTGTGTGCGCTTATGTGACCTAGGTTCTTTAGACAAGATGATTGCACCCTCATTGTCACATAGGATCTTTATAGGATCTTCAATGCTAGGAACCACACCAAGATCCCCGATGAACTTTTTCATCCACGCGGCCTCTTTTACATCCTCGTTGACTGCAATGTAATCAACCTCTATTGTTGAGTCTGCTATGGTGCTCCCTTTGGAGCTTCTCCAAGAAACTGCTCCACCATTTAACAAGAACATGAATCCCGACTGTGAGCAAGAATCATTTCTATCGATTTAGAAACTAGCATTAGTGTAACCCTTTACACTGAGTTCCTATGTACCTCCATAAACCAAGAACATTTCTTTAGTTCATCTCAAATACTTGAGAATGTTCTTTACCGTTGTCCAGTGGTCATTTCCAGGATTGTCCTGATATCGGCTCGTCATGCTCAAAGCACATGACACATCAGGTCTAGTACATATCATGGCATACATGATTGATCCTATTTTCGAGGCATAAGGGATCCGACTTATTTTTTTTAGTTTTTAACTTGTATTAGGACACTGAGACTTGCTCAATGCCATACCATGATTCATAGGAATGAACTCCTTCTTGGAATCCTGCATGTTGAATTTCTTCAACACTGTCTATGTAGGTAATTTGGCTTAAACCAATGAGACGTCTGGATATATCATGACGTCTGGATCTTGATGCCTAATATGTATGTTGCATCTCCCATGTTATTCATAGAAAAACATTTCCTTAGCCAAGTTCTCACACTATGCAAAGTAGGGATATCATTTCCTATGAAGAGTATGTAATCTACATACAACACAAGGAAGACTACATTACTCCCACTAGTTCTGACATATTGTTCGTTCAGTTTATGCAACCTTAGATTTCAACACAAGAATAAAAATCAGTGCAAGTATACCCCTTGAACTACTATCTCCTTGTAACAAGTATTAATGGTAAAGTACCAGATATCGTTCCCACAAAGAAATCTTTGCAAAGTTCTTCAAAAGTTCAGTCTATAAAAACTAATTTCAAATGACGAATTTGTAAAACCCAAAATTTGAGAATAAATAATTTATCTTTATTTACAATTTCTATTTTTAATTATATTAAATAGAAATTTAATAATAAGTCTAAAATCGGGCCAAAAGAGAAAGAAAAGTCAAGCCATGGGCGAAGGTGTAATTTCGCGATAGTTAGAGGGCGGGGTCGGGTGTAAACCGGCCCAAATCAGAAGGACCTGTTGTGTAATTTTGCAACAGACCGCACAAACAGAGGAGGGCCTGCTGTCCTCGTTAGGAAGGGCAGGAAAGGGCGCATGCATGGCCTGGCCTCTTTGAGGAAACTGCGACCTGCATGGCTGCAGGCTGTAAAGAAGACAGTCTTGCAGCCTGGAAATCGGGATTTGGCCGATTTGGTTAACTAATAGGCCAAATCACTTGGGTATAAATTAAGGATACTGGCCGAGAGTGATTATCTCTTGAGAAGAAGGAATCGTGAGCTTGAGAGAAAGAGGAACCAGAGCTCAAGACCAAGCAAGAACACCCCCTGTTTCCTCAACGTTTGGAGGTAAATACTCAACCAAATCTTATGTTAATTATGTCTAGTGATGCCTTTGGTCGTGTATAGAACCCTGGAAGGCTCATGACCAAACCTTGGTTTTAAGGATCGATTCAAGGTTTAGATTTCATATAGTAAGTACACTGTGTCACATTGTAAAACCACGTAGAGGAGGACATACAGAAGCTCTGCATGAGAGCTCTGTAACGTGTTAGAAACTCTGCATGAGTTTTGTATTAGGTTGTGAGAGCTCTGTGACGAGCTCTGTACCAGATTATGTCAACAGAGGCTCTGGTTGCAAGAACCAGAGGGCTCTGGAAGGCTCTGGATGAAAAGAGGGAGAGACCAGAGGGGCTCTGGCCCTTGGTGAATATTTTCTAAGTATAGTTCAACCAGAGGCTCTGGTCGTGAAGACCAGAAGCTCTGGAAGAGAGGCCACASAGGGGCTCTGGCCCTCAATGATGAGTTATTTTTCCAAGTATGGTTGGAACTAGAGGCTCTGGTCATGAAGACCAGAAGCTCTGGAAGAGAGACCAGAGGGGCTCTGGTCCTGCGTTGAAATATTTTCTAAGTGTGGCTAAGAACCAGAGGCTCTGGTTATGAAGACCAGAAGCTCTGGAAGAGAGACCAGAGGGGCTCTGGTGCCTCTGGTCCTGAATACAAATATCTTCTAAGTATGATTTAGAACCAGAGGATCGATGGACGGGTTACTAAATATTTTCTAAGTGTGGTATACAACCAGAGGGGCTCTGGTCCTGAAGGATTTAAGAGCCCAGAGGCTCTGTCAATGCCACCAGAGGCTCTGGTCRTTCACARAGGCTCTGGCCTTCTTCYAGACTTAGTCATTTTAAGATATATAGCTAGACAATACACCTTATGTTGGAACTCACGTTTCTATAATTTTTKATTGATGTAAGGAGCATTTAAGCATAGTTGACCAAGGTTGACCCTAGCCAACGTAGTTGACCGTAAGTTGACTTTTATGTASCYTTTGGGAGAAATTAATCATTTATATGCTATATGCTATTATAAATTGTAGGTTACCAGTCAGCAGCGTTARATAAGCAATCTACATTATCAAGGTGAGTCTTCATGAGACTTACACTGGGATGCATACCTACGTATAAACTTATTTGCAAGCATTATATGATTTATATGATGATGGTACAAATGCATGATGTTTCAAGTTACATACATGATATGTTTTACATGTATGACGTTTTTATGATCAGTTGCATGCTATGTGTTTAACCAGTTTTCGAATAACTCTAGCATGTTTTCTATATCAAAGTTTGATCAGTTTTAGTGGGTGAGCATTTGACCATAAAGTCACATGACAAGCACGACCCAGTAATGAGCGTCTAGGCAGATACAGTCGGACAACTCAGGGAATGCCAGTGACTAAAAGTCACATGACAAGTGGCACGACCCAGTAATGAGTGTCTAGACAAGAGCAGGGCTGACGACTCAGGGAATGCCAGTGAATAAATGACTCGTACCCGGCAATTAAATCATGAGATCTCATGTGTTCAGTATTGCATGTTTTACAGAAATAGCATGTGACAAGTTGGTTTAAAGTTCACAAGTTGAAATGTATGACGTACAATGATTTATGCACTACTGAGCTTTATAAGCTGACTATAGTATGCATCTCAGGCCCAGGTAGTTCGAGGACGGATACAGGCAAGGGACAGGCATAGGGTGTTGCCTATTGTCATCTTGTTTTAGTCTTTTGTCTAAAATGCACTATAATGATCTTTTGTAACTCAACCCCAAAAGTAAGTGGGTTAGAACTTGAGTTAAGCTTGATAATTTCAAAGACTTCCGCTATAATAGTTTAGATGGTTTTAAATTAGCCATCTTTTTGGGTGCATTTATGAAGGAAAAGGATTCAGATTACGTAACATTTCTCTTGAATGAAAATGACGATGTTACAAGTTGGTATCAGGGCTTTAGTTTAAGGTAATTAGGCTAAAACTTGCTTAGCTTAAGCTTAAACTAGGAAGATTGTTAGAGCCTTAATTTAAGGTGAAGAGGTCAAGATTTACTTAGCCTAGGCTTAAACAGAGAAAATAATTAGAAGCACATGTTCATTGTGTAGTAGCGTTGCTTGCATGCAATTAAGCTTGATCCTACGTCACTACTCGACTTAGTGATCCTTTTTAAATTGTAGGGAAAATGGTGCACACCATCCACACCAAATCGATCAGGCACGGTTACGGAGCACGTAGAACACCGCACGGGCTAGGACCAAATAGGGGACCCATGGACAATAGCCGCCCCAACGCCAGTCATGTTTCCCGCTCAAGGACCAGAAGCGATAGTCTGGCCGACAACTGTGAGGTGTCGTCGCAAGAGCCAAGCGGGCGGAGGACCACATCCAAACCATCGATGGATTACACGCCCCGCACCCCGACGCGTGAGGACATGGTGGAAACTATAGAGGCCCTGGAGGGCAAAAACTCAAGGCTAAGGGAGAGGTTGACCCGAACCGTAGATGACAACGCTAGACTAAGTGAGTGGCTGGAAAATCTTCAGCGGGCACATGTCGAACGAGGAGGAGCCCTGATCGAGTTGACTGAAGAAAATGCAGATTTGTCAGGCCAGTGTCATGCCCTGATTTGGGATAAGGTGGTACTCGAGCAAGAACGAAGGATTGCCACTCGCCCCGTAGGCACCAGAATCAAGGACAGGGTTCGCTTCTATAAAAGAGTGGCCATGGACTATGCGGGCGTAGTAAAGGGCTATCTCTCCAACTGGGTACGATGCATCAGAAATGGCCCAAGGGCTAGTGTGCTGTGGCGCTCCTTACCATCTACATCCTATGAGCAGTGGTTGAGGAACCCTTATCTCCCTTATTACCCAACCGATCAGTTCTAGACTTAGAGTCCTTTTGGGAAAAGAGGGAGAAAAATCTTTTGGGTATGGAATGTAATAGTGAAGGTCTAGATAGTTGTTCGAACTATCAATAGATCTCTTTTTTAACAATCACATGATTAAGCGATGTGTCAAAATTTCGTGAATCCCATCTTTTGTAGGTAAATGGGATTTTGTAATATGTCTCTCCCCGAGATTTTATGGAATATAAGTATATCTTTTTAGCATTACGAAATTTTTGACACTAGTTTCATATTATGCATTCCGCCTGTATATAGCAATTATTTATATATGAATGGAATGAGTACGTTGACTTTAGAACCTTACTGAAATAATAGTACCCTATGTTATCAGTATGGTTTCTCGTGGATCAACAAGGAACGCTCTTAATGATGGAGGCATTAATGACGTAGCCCCACCGGTAGTTCGGGGACGGACGCGGGCCCAGGGTCGAGGTTGCGGAAATACCCGAGCTGCTAATTCGAGTACGGCCCCATCCACGCCAGCTAGTTTGGCTATCGGTAGGAGCCAAAGGGATCAAGGGGAAGAATTTCCTCTCACGAAGGAAACAATGGCGGAGCAGATGGCACAAGTCCTCCGGGACACATTACCAAATATGCTTAAGGAAATGTTAGGCGACCGATTTAAGGATAATGAAGAAGAAAGGGAAGAAAGTGTTCAACATTAAAACACTCAAGCCACCAGAAGTATGGAAGTATCTGACAAGGAGAAGGTAGAATCGCCCATCATGGGGATCACTGGGTTGGCAACAAAAGAGATATGATGCAGGTTTAAAACATTCAAGGGCACCGGGCCAAAGGAATTTAAAGGAATAGAAGGCCCAGTCAGCCTGATGAACTGGATAGCCAAGATGCAAAGCTGTTTCAAAATTTGTAAGTGCACAGAAGAACAAAAGGTAACTTATGCTGCTACGACCTTTGTGGACTATGCACTGCACTGGTGGGAGACTGAGTGTGCAGTCAGAGGTGATGAGGAGATTGCTGCCATGGCATGGGAGCAAATGAAGAAGATGATGATGGATAAGTACTGCTCGCAAACAGAGGTGAACAAGCTAGAATTCGAATTTCTAAGGTTGAAGCAAGGATCGTTGTCAGTACAAGAATATGTCAACGAGTTTCTTGAAAATGCAAGGTTCGCCAAGTATCAGGTGGCCACCGAGGAGAGAAAGATAGGCCGTTTCAAGGATGGCTTAAAAATCGAGATCAAGCGGTATGTAGACATGACTAAACCAGCCACGTTTGTACAAGCAGTGGAGATGGCAAAGGTGGCGGAAGAGAACAACGCTAGAGAGGGTAGTGATAGAAGAAAGGCGAAGAGAAGATGGGAAGGATCGAGCAAGTTCCACAAGAAATCCAAATGGATTCCGACTTCGACAAAAACCCGAAGTGAGGAACTCACTATTCCTCCATGTAGCAAATGCAACAAGAGGCACAAGGGAGAGTGCAGGGCGGGGAGCCTGACGTGCTACCGGTGTGACAAACCGGGGCATACCGCACGGGAATGCCCGGAAGGAAGGACATGTTATGAATGTGGAGCTACGGGACATTTGTGCCCTGACTGTCCAAAACATCGCAATAGTACGACACCCCACGGGAAGACGGGGAATAACGGATTTGGAAGAAGACCGGAAGGTAGGAAGGAGCTACCTAAGGGACACGGCCGAGCTTACAACATGACTTTGGAGGAGGCCAAGGAAACACCGGACGTCGTATCTGGTATGTTCCCTATCAACAATGTGTATGCATATGTGTTATTTGATTCGGGTGCGAATGGTAGTTTTGTGTCTACTGCTTTCTGCCACTATCTGGATAAGAGTGCCTGTAGGCTAGACAAAACCTACACTGTAGAAACATCCAACGGTAGTCAGTGTAAGGTAGACGAAGTATTTGATGAATGCACGATCGTTATAGATGGGAAGGATTTCCCTGTTAAACTTATGCCAATGAGCCTAGGAGGTTTTGATGTAGTCTTGGGGATGGATTGGCTGTCCACCAATCATGCACAAATAGTATGCAATAAGAAGATGGTCAAGATTTAAACTCCAAAAGGAGAAACGATCCAGGTTTATGGTGATCGAAAGAGGGGTTGCGTAGGAATGATCAATGCCATTAAGGCAAATAAGTGTCTACGAAAGGGTTGCGTAGCCTACTTGGCATACGCCATCGACGCCAAGCTCGAAAAGAAAGCAATACAAGATGTACCAGTGGTAAGGGACTACCCGGATGTATTTCCGGATGAGCTGCCAGGAATACCCCCGGAACATCAGGTGGAGTTCCGAATTGATCTGGTGCCAGGTGCGGCACCAATCGCAAGGGCACCTTATCGTTTAGCCCCAACCGAAATGCAAGAACTGATGAATCAATTGCAAGAGCTCTTAGATAAAGGATTTATTAGGCCAAGCTCATCGCCATGGGGAGCACCGATTTTATTCGTCAAGAAGAAGGACGACACGATGAGGATGTGCATCGATTATCGGGAACTGAACAAAATCACGATAAAGAACAGGTATCCTTTGCCAAGGATCGACGACCTTTTTGATCAGCTGCAAGGAGCCAGCTGTTTCTCGAAGATCGATTTGAGATCAGGCTACCATCAGTTGAAGGTTCAAGAAGAAGACGTATCAAAGACAGCTTTTAGGACTCGATACGGGCATTACGAATTCGTAGTAATGTCGTTCGGATTGACAAACGCACCTGCGGCATTCATGGACTTAATGAATCGAGTCTGTGGTCCGTATTTGGACCAATTTGTCATAGTCTTTATAGATGACATTTTGATCTATTCGAAGAATAAGGAGGAGCATGAGCAACACTTAAGATTGACTCTTGAACTGCTAGCAAATGAGCAATTGTACGCCAAATTCTCAAAATGTGAATTTTGGTTGCATGAGGTACAATTCCTCAGTTACGTAGTCAACGCGGAAGGGATCAAGGTGGACCCGGCTAAGATTGATGCAGTTATGAATTGGGAATCGCCAAAGTCAGTATTGGAGATCCGAAGTTTTCTAGGCCTAGCTGGGTATTACCGAAGGTTCATCCARGATTTYTCCAAAATAGCAACGCCTTTGACGACGTTGACTAARAAGTYGGTTAGGTTTGATTGGGGAAYRAAACAAGAAGAAGCGTTCCAGATACTTAAGGAGAAACTAAGCACCGCACCGGTTTTATCCCTACCGGAAGGAGTAGAAGATTTTGTCGTGTATAGCGATGCGTCAAAAATGGGATTAGGTTGTGTGCTAATGCAGCGAGGCAAGGTCATTGTATATGCATCACGACAGTTGAAAGAACACGAGAAGAGATACCCAACTCACGACATGGAATTAGCAGTGTTGTCTTCGCGCTAAAAATCTGGAGACAGTATTTATACGGCACCAAGTGCGTGATCTATACCGATCATAAGAGTCTTAAATACTTGTTTGACCAAAAGGAGCTAAATATGAGGCAAAGAAGGTGGATGGAACTAGTTAAGGATTATGATTGTGAGATTCACTACCATCCAGGCAAGGCAAATGTAGTTGTCGATGCACTGAGTAGGAAGGAGAGAAACGGACCAATCAGGGTTCGAGCCATGTGGATGAGTGTTAAGGTGGAGCTTCTAGACCAGATACGGGATGTCCAGAAGGAAGCTTTACACGAGACAAACATTAAAAAGGAGAGAATGATTGGGCAAATCAAGACTCTAACAGCTGGACCAGATGGAATATATAGGCATGGGAATCGGATTTGGATTCCTAGTTTGGGAGATCTAAGAAATATAGTGATGGATGAAGCACATAGGTCCAAATACACTATGCACCCAGGTAATAATAAGATGTATAAGAACATAAAGGAAAGCTATTGGTGGCCCAGCATAAAAAGAACAATAGCTAGCTACGTGGGGAAGTGTTTAACGTGCTCGAAAGTAAAGACCGAGCATCAAAAACCATCGGGGATGTTACAACAGATGGAAATCCCAG
>NC_037531.1:2865689-2909769 GCF_001531365.2 Cynara cardunculus var. scolymus
TGTAAACCGGCCCAAATCAGAAGGACCTGTTGTGTAATTTTGCAACAGACCGCACAAACAGATGAGGGCCTGCTGTCCTCGTTAGGAAGGGCAGGAAARGGYGCATGCATGGCCTGGCCTCTTTGAGGAAACTGCGACCTGCATGGCTGCAGGCTGTAAAGAAGACAGTCTTGCAGCCTGGAAATCGGGATTTGGCCGATTTGGTCAACTAATAGGCCAAATCGCTTGGGTATAAATCAAGGATACTGGCCGAGAGTGATTATYTCTTGAGAAGAAGGAATCGTGAGCTTGAGAGAAWGAGGAACCGRAGCTMAAGACCAAGCAAGAACACCCCCTGTTTCCTCGAYGTTTGGAGGTAAATACTCGACCAAATCTTATGTTAATTATGTCTAGTGATGCCTTTGGTCGTGTATAGAACCCTGGAAGGCTCACGACCAAACCTTGGTTTTAAGGATCGATTCAAGGTTTAGATTTCATATAGTAAGCACACTGTGTCACACTGTAAAACCACGTAGAGGAGGACATACAAAAGCTCTGCATGAGAGCTCTGTAACGTGTTAGAAACTCTGCATGAGTTTTGTATTAGGTTGTGAGAGCTTTGTGACGAGCTCTGTACCAGATTATGTCAATAGAGGCTCTGGTTGCGAGAACCAGAGGGCTCTGGAAGGCTCTGGATGAAAAGAGGGAGAGACCAGAGGGGCTCTGGCCCTTGGTGAATATTTTCTAAGTATAGTTCAACCAGAGGCTCTGGTCGTGAAGACCAGAAGCTCTGGAAGAGAGGCCACASAGGGGCTCTGGCCCTCAATGATGAGTTATTTTTCCAAGTATGGTTGGAACTAGAGGCTCTGGTCATGAAGACCAGAAGCTCTGGAAGAGAGACCAGAGGAGCTCTGGTCCTGCGTTGAAATATTTTCTAAGTGTGGCTAAGAACCAGAGGCTCTGGTTATGAAGACCAGAAGCTCTGGAAGAGAGACCAGAGGGGCTCTGGTGCCTCTGGTCCTGAATACAAATATCTTCTAAGTATGATTTAGAACCAGAGGATCGATGGACGGGTTACTAAATATTTTCTAAGTGTGGTATACAACCAGAGGGGCTCTGGTCCTGAAGGATTTAAGAGCCCAGAGGCTCTGTCAATGCCACCAGAGGCTCTGGTCRTTCACARAGGCTCTGGCCTTCTTCYAGACTTAGTCATTTTAAGATATATAGCTAGACAATACACCTTATGTTGGAACTCACGTTTCTATAATTTTTKATTGATGTAAGGAGCATTTAAGCATAGTTGACCAAGGTTGACCCTAGCCAACGTAGTTGACCGTAAGTTGACTTTTATGTASCTTTTGGGAGAAATTAATCATTTATATGCTATATGCTATTATAAATTGTAGGTTACCAGTCAGCAGCGTTARATAAGCAATCTACATTATCAAGGTGAGTCTTCATGAGACTTACACTGGGRTGCATACCTACGTATAAACTTATTTGCAAGCATTATATGATTTATATGATGATGGTACAAATGCATGATGTTTCAAGTTACATACATGATATGTTTTACATGTATGACGTTTTTATGATCAGTTGCATGCTATGTGTTTAACCAGTTTTCGAATAACTCTAGCATGTTTTCTATATCAAAGTTTGATCAGTTTTAGTGGGTGAGCATTTAGCCAAAAAGTCACATGACAAGTGGCACGATCCAGTAATGAGCGTCTAGACAGATACAGTCGAACAACTCAGGGAATGCCAGTGACTAAAACTCACGTGACAAGTGGCACGACCCAGTAATGAGTGTCTAGACAAGAGCAGGGCTGACGACTCAGGGAATGCCAGTGACTAAATGACTCATACCCGACAGTTAAATCATGAGATCTCATGTGTTCAGTATTGCATGTTTTATAGAAATTGCATGTGACAAGTTGGTTTAAAGTTCACAAGTTGAAATGTATGACGTACAATGATTTATGCACGAAAACCATGAACTCACTGAGTTTTATAAGCTGACTATAGTATGCATCTCTGGCCTAGGTAGTTCGAGGACGGATACAGGCAAGGGACAGGCATAGGGAGTTGCCTATTGTCATCTTGTTTTAGTCTTTTGTCTAAAATGCACTGTAATGATCTTTTGTAACTCAACCCCAAAAGTAAGTGGGTTAGAACTTGAGTTAAGCTTGATAATTTCAAAGACTTCCGCTGTAATAGTTTAGATGGTTTTAAATTAGCCATCTTTTTGGGTGCATTTATGAAGGAAAAGGATTCAGATTACGTAACATTTCTCTTGAATGAAAATGAGGGTGTTACAGAATTCGAGGGATTTGATTTATCTAAAATTGGGAGATTTAATTAGCAACTAAGAAAATATTAGTCCTAAAAAGAAGCACAGGGTGCAAAGGTTGATTAAGACACAAAACAGATGATTCAGCAAAATGATGACATAGCATTCCTGTCACATTTATATAAAATCACATAATGATTTTATATAACTATCATAGTATCAACTATCGAGTCAGACGGCCTCCCTAGAGTTCACACAAGACAACGTGCTATCGATACGATATCATTTATGTTAAACATCGTGAATCCTAGCACAACACAGTGTTACCATCCTACACTGTAGGGGTATAGTACTTGTCAGATACTAAAGTTATTTATAGCCTTCTCCTATTACCTCATATTTTCTTATTTATCTTAACTCTGAAATTCAATGCATTTTCATACATAAAACCAGTTGTCAATTAATTTTAATGTAATCTTCAATGAAATATTAATCACCTGAAACAAATAGTTACCAAAGGGCCTTTGGCCTAGCGGTTTCGTAGCCCTTGGCCTTTTAGGAGGTCAGGGGTTCAAACATCACCATTGGTGAGAAGGGTGTGTGAGTTTATTTGTTGTATTTGTTGTATATAAATATTATATACTTCAAAAAAAACAAATAGTTAGAATATAATGCTAATAAGGCACCTCTGTACTTTCACATCGGCTCTAGTCTTAATTTTTCCTTACACCTCAAGCTAAGGCATTTAGCCCATCATCGCTCGGTTTCTTCTCGCGAAGGATGTAAAGACTGAAAAATAAATAACTGATACGAAAAAGTAAATTGGAGAAATTAAATTCAGAGAAATTAAAATACTGGAATTTAAAGTACGGAAATATAAATTACTGAAATTAAAGTATTGGAAATAAAATTGCAGAAATTAAAAGACTGAAAAGTAAAGTACTGAAAAGTAAAAGACTAAGATTAAATTACTGAAAAGTAAATACTAGCAACTAAAATTATTCTAAGTAAAGACTTGCACTCTAAGTTACGAAACTTGCAAGACAAGTAAAGACTTTTAAGAAGAAAGACTAGAGAAGACTTGCACTATAAGTTACAAAACTTGAAAGACAAGTTTCGTCACTGAAAGTGAAGAATTAATTGCAAGCACTTGAAAACAGATTCTTTTATCTACGAAAATTAATCATGAGTCACAAAGGATGAAATCCAATGCAATGGAATAGAGTTCGATTAATTTCAACTTGTAACGAAAATCATAAAGCTTTTAAAATATCGAGAACAAGAACAGAAATGAGATGAGTCTTGAACACTTGCACTTGAAATAATACTTGAGAATAAAATAGCAAGGTTATTTCAATAAAATTGGTTCTTGGTAGGAAGCAAGAAAGACGAAAGCTTAAACAAAATATTAGAGAGAAAATATTTTTAAACCCAAAAGTTGTATGTGATTTAGCCTAGAATTAACTCATATTTATAAGGAGTATGGAGCTTACATTAGAAGACTAACTAATAAGACAAAAGGTTGCTTCTACGAAGGCTTTAACCAGGCCCAAGGCCTTTGAATCTGCAACTCCAAGGTAGCAGCCCAAAAATTTCTGCCCGAACAAAAAGTGCAGCCCACTGCCTGGTGGTGCAGGACTGCTGCCAACTCCTACAGGACTGATGCAGGACTTGGCCAAAAACCTTCAAAAATCTGCATAAATGGCAAAATAATATTAGATATGATATAATACTACTAATATGTATAAAAACATAAAGATGACATAAAAAGACTCAATTAAGACACTAATGGGAAAATAAAACAAATGAAAATGATTAAGAAAATGATGTAATAGGGTTAATAAATTAACACTTATCACATATACGCATGGTTCATCTTCGTTTCTCGTGAATCCAAATTCTTTGACTTTCTCATCGAAGCATATGTTCCAACTGCGAGAAGCTTGCTTAAGTCCATAAATGGACTTCTGAAGCTTACACACTTTATCAAGATGCTCAGACTGTACAAAACCCTCAGGCTCTGTCATAAATACATCCTCAGACAACCTACCATTAAGGAAAGAGGTTTTTATATCCATTTGCCACATTTCATAGTCATGAAATTCTGTTATGGCAATAAGTATCCTGATGGATTTCAACATAGTCACTGGTGAGAAGGTTTCATCATAGTCTACACCATGAGTTTATGTGTAGCCTTTCGCTACCAATCTGGCTTTGTATGTGTGTACTTTGCCATCCATGTTGGTCTTCTTCTTGAAGATATATTTACACCCCACTGTCTTTTGACTGGGTCTATGATCAACCAAGTCCCATACTTGATTTTCATACATGGATTGCATCTCGCTCTCCATAACTTCCTTCCAGCCTCAGGGCCCGTCATGGATTCCTAATAACTGCTAAGCTCATCAAGATCTACCTATGTATCGTCACCATTATATATGAGTAAATTATATTTTTCTAGTGCATGACGCATTCTATCAGACCTGCGAACAGGTGGTGGCTGGATGTCAGATTCCTCAGTAACTCTTTGTTGAGGCTCAACAACTGTAGGTTCTGTAATTTGTTGTTGAGAACTAGTGCCAACGTCATATTCCATGTTGGTTGACTCTTGAAGTTCTTCAAGATCAATTCGGCTCCCACTGGCCCTTTTGGACATCGGTTCCTTTTCAAGGAAAACTACCATTCGAGCAACAAACACTTTGTTTTCTGAAGGTTTATCGAATAACTATCCAAAAGAATTAGCTGGGTATCCAACAAAATAGCACCTTTCTGATCTGGGTTATAGTTTATTTTGAACTTCACGACGTACATAAGCCTCACAACCCTAGATATTTAAATATGCAAGTGAATAAACTTTTCCACTCCATATTTTAGAAGGAAAAGTTTGTAAGCAATTGGAAGCGCAATTCGGCTCATCATGGACCGAAACATATCAAGCAATGTTCAGTTTATCCTCTAGCAACACCATTATGTTGTGGTGTCCTGGGAGGGATAAGTTGTGAGATTATACAACAACTCCTTAGATGATCTTGGAACTCTTGACTAAGATACTCATCACCCCTATCGGATCTAAGAGTCTTAATCTTTCTGTTAAGTTGATTCTCTACCTCGTTTTGGAACGTCCTGAACACCTCGATGGTTTCAACTTATGTTTAATCAAATAAACATATTACAAATCTACTGAAGTCATTAATAAAAGTAACAAAGTATCTCTCGTCGTGTCTAGTGACTGATCTGAACGACCCACATACATTAGTATGTACTATGTCCAAGAGATCCTTGATCTGCTCACAGGAACTCGTAAATGGTGTCTTTGTTATCTTTTACAGAATACAATATTCACATTCATCAATGCATGTTTGGTTGAATTATTCCAAAATCCCATCCGATTGAAGTTTGGTGATGCGTTTCTTGCTAATGTGACCAAGACGATAATGCCAAAGATATGACTTATCCAAACCATCTTTGGATTGAGTCAATTCAACATTATAGATTGAACTTCTATTATCTTTTACACTTATACTGGTTTCATAAATACATGACATGGGTTATCTTTAAAATAAAGCATTCCATCTTTGTAAACAAGGATAGATCCATTATCAAGCCCAAAATCAAAACCATCTTTATATAGAGCGTAAAATGAAATGATGTTTCTAGCCATATTAGTCGAGTACCAACAATTAAATAAAACCATAGATAATCCAAACGAAAAAGAAAACTCACAATTTCATATCGTATCAACAGCAACAATCTGCTTGTTTCCCATGATCAGGTCCAGCTCTCCTCGTCTTAGCTTCTTACTTCTTTTTAGTCCCTGCACATTAGTACAAATGTGAGTACTACATCCTGTGTCCAATACCCAGGAATTAGAAGTTGAAGTACTATGGAGTTCAATCATATACATACCTGAAGTTCCTGCTCCATTAGCTTTGAGCTTCCTAAGCTCCTCCAGGTATTTAGGACAGTTACGCCTCCAATGTCCTACCTCCTTGCAGTGAAAGCATACATCATCCTCAGGAGTCTTTCATTGAGGTATATCAGATTGGGCTTTCTTTTGGTCTTCTGTTTTGGGTTTTGGGTTAGGCTGAATAGCCTTTCCTTTCCCCCTCGCCTTTTGGCCAAGGGCAGCCCTTTTCTTCTTTATACCTCCCCCCCCCCCCCCGATGGACAGTACGGGCTTGGACTTTGCCATGTTAGACTCTGTAGTCTTAAGCATGCCATGAAGCTCCATTATAGTTTGCTCCATGTTGTTCATATTAAAGTTCAGAACAGATGATTCATATGAACTAGTCAGTGAGCTTAAAATTAAATCTGTAGCAAGCTCTTGACTAAAGGGGAAACCTAGACGTTCAAGCTCATCAATGTACAAATTCATTTTTAGAACATGTACACTGACGTTGCTTCCTGGGGCCATTTTGCATTCTGTCAGAGCCTTGACATTGTCATATCGCTCTTGCCTAGCCTGCTATTGGAACATGTCCTTTACCATAAAACAACAACCAAATAACAATCAAAACATCACATCATATAGATCTAATTGAGGCAAACTATTACCAGATACATACAAACACAAATTTTGTAACTAATGCAATGGAATGCCAAATCCATGCAATTGTCAACACCTTGATAAAGATTGATTTACATACACTTAGGCACTTTAAATTTAAATCAATCTTTGCTTGAATATTTTAATGTCATCAAAATCAAATATTGACGAATAAGCATACAAGCACACTTTATATTTTTGTAAGTATGGTTTCATGCCAAAACCATCCATACATAAAGTATACAAGTGAATCAAAGGTTCGGCAAAACACATTTAAAAAAAATAGCAATTGAAATAAGAAATCGTTTTCACGGTCTTTTCTTGAAAAATTTCGAATTTCTAGTTTTCACAAAACCCTAGAATCTAAAAAATTTAATTTTAGAATACTCTAAGTCTTAAAATAACCTTTTTCCAATAGGGAAACTTTAATTTTTCAAAACTTCAATTTTATGGTTTAAAACAATAGACTTCCAAAATAAGAAACTTTATATTTTGTAAAACTCAAATTTAGGGTTTAAAACCTAAAACGGTCAAAATATAAACTTTTGTTTTACAAAAAAACTAATTTAAAGTTTATATCCCTAAACTTCCAGAATTTGAAACTTTATGTTCTTACAACTTTCGAATTAAGACTCTTAAATCCTAATTTTCAAAATATTGGAAATCTTTGTTTACTAAAAACCCTACTTTCAAAATTTAGGATTAGAAACCCCAACTTTCAAAATTAGAAACCTTTTGGTTTTGAAACACTCAAAACCTATAGAAAAAACCTTAGAATTTTTGTGTGTGTTTCATAGATTCAATTTTCCCTTTTGAATGTATGACAACACACCCAAAACAAATTCTAATCCAAAAAAATGATTTCTTTGTACTTGTATTATTGTAACCGTGTCTCTAATACCACTGATGGATTATGATAAATTTCGATAACCAAAAACATTAACTACGGGAGCAAACAAAATCGAAAACACAACTGTCCAGAGATCTGGTTTCAATCCGATACAAGTAACAAAACAAACATAGAGGGTGATTAGAAATTCCTTTTAGATGGAAGTGAAGAACCCAATAGCATGATCCTCTCTATCGTATTCACACCCCAAAGCTTCAATCACTTGTAAACAACAAGGAATTACCTTTCTCTTCTCGTGCAATCCCAAAAGCACCACACTTTATATTGATAATATGTGTGTACTTTGTAGTTTTTGGCCACACCCTTAACGAGAGGGTGTGGGTGCCGTTTTCTAGAAGAGAGGAGAGGAAGAGCTCAAAAGTGAATTAGGCTTAGGGTTTAGGGATAAACATTCTTTTAAAAGGTGTGATCCAACTAAAACCCTAACCATATTAGATCAAGGTCCAATCTTAATTAAGCCTAAATAGGTTTAGACTAATAACCAATTAGTCCCTCTAGTCACTTTTAATTAATTATTCATTAAACCTTAAATATTATTTCTTGATTTTACATTGATAAAACTTTGTGTGCGACCAATAGACTCATGCATTTAACTATATCACTATTTTGTTATGTTTATAGACATATCTACAACAATTGTTTAGGTAATAGTTAAACTTGAATTGTTAACTGAACACCAAAATTTTAATTTAGTTTCTAATTTGGGACAAAATTGTATCTAAACTGGTATCAAAATCAATGTCATACGGTCCAATTTCAGTTCTTATCTTCTCATTTATATGGTTCCAATTATGGTTCTTGTTTTGGGTTTGATGGGATTAAATTTTCTACCGCTACACAACCCTAATAATCCAAATAAGTATGGTTTAAATATTTTATAGTTGTAAAGTCATGTCATCGCAAATGGAAAACTATATCTTTTTGTAATGTTTATATCTGTTCTGTATTAATGTCACCGAAAATCATTTAAAAAAACCATATACCATGAAAACAAAATAAATTTATGATATTTTGATCTACTTCACGTCTTTATGTTCAGTCTCTATTCGTTTACTTTTTCGTTCTTGTTGATGCAAGTGTTCATATATACACTTCACAATCTTATTAATTTGGTTAATAACAAATTAAACTCAAACATTTTTATGTGCTAATAATTCCATTAATGCATGTAGAAAATTAAGTACTGATTGTATATCGAAAGAATCAAAAAGCTAAAAAACCGATCACAATTAATTGAATTATGTGGTTGCTAAAGACATTACAAAATATATCGAAAGGTATGAAAAAAAAAAAAGTATTATCTTGTAATGTTTGTTGTTCTTGATTTCGAAAATTTTATTTGCAACAAATGAGTTCAACGACAAATTAAATGAGTCATTTTTGTAAAATTATCGATGGTAATTACTTGCGATGAGAACTGCGGTTTTTTAGATTTTTTTTGGTAAGATGAATTATCAAAAACAAATTATTTTTTTAAAAAGTAAAGAGTAATTACAAATTTGGTTCATGTGGTAACAAAGAAGGTCCCTCAACCCTAAAATTCATGATTATCAGTCCTCAAGGTTTTGTTTTCGTTATGAATCAGGTCCCTTACCTTAACTCTATTATAAAAACTCCATTGCGTAAGGGATATTCTAGATGAATGAACATATGCAAAATTTGAACAAGATGTAGTTCTATATTTATATTCCTTGTGACGTGGAGAGTGGGATCAAGGGATGAGATAAAGAGAGAAATCATGAATCAATCTAATTGATCTTGGTTACTGTTTAAGGCTCGAAAAACAGGGTTGCAAGCGTGGAGATACGGAAGAAGAAACTAAGGTAGTTGCAAGCGTGTGGCGGTCGCCAAGAAATTAGGAATGGAAGGGGATTCGTAGTAGAGTTTCTTTCTTGGGGTAGGGGTAGGGGTAGGGGTAGGAGTAAGGGACTTATTGGATTTTGCTTAACGAGAATTAAAATAAGAAATTGAAGTGGTAGAAAAATAAAGTTGTGAGAATCCTAGTAATAAATTTTAGAATTCATAGACCTTTTCCATAATAACAAAATATAATAATTTAGTCTAAAATAAAAAGAGTTTTTTCAAAAATATGTAAACAATTTGAAGGAAAAATCAAAATGTTTAAACACCATGGGGAAGAGTCATAAATTATTTTTGATGTCTAATTTTTTCCAATAATTTGAATTTTAAATCCATATATAATTTCAACAAACATTAAATAGGGTTATTTCACATTTTGTGTTTGAAGAAAATTAATAAAAACAAAAGTGAGCCATTTTTGTCATAAACAATGAATAATAAAATATTCGACCAAATACAAATAATTAGAATTAGCCAAGTTTCTGGAATCCGATCTCAATGACATTTTTTGACTTTGACTAGTCAACATGAATTCCATTCCTGCTGAAATCCCTCCCTCCCTCGCTACCACTTTCCTTCCCCCAAATCATATCATATAAATACATTCCGCTGCTTTCCCATGGAATCAATGGTGTCACACAAAGATTTGCAACAAATGAAGCCATCACATCAAGTTATTAACAACAAGAAGACCAACAGAACATCACTGATCGTCAACAAATGCACTTGTTTCCGATCATCGGACCATGGATACCCCACCCTTGATGAACTTGACGGACATGGTAACGTCGATATGAAGTCTGCTTCTGCCCACACTAATCACCCTCCCACTCACCTCCTCGTTATGGTTAATGGTTTGATTGGAAGGTATGTTAAAACCATCATAAATTAATTCCTCATGGATCCGTCTCTCTTTATCAAACAAATGCTCACATCCATTACATCTACGTCTTTTACAAATATTTGTCTCGCCTGGCTGATTATTTTTTATATGATTATCTCTGAATTTGGCTTGGAACATGAATTTTGGTTTTATTCCTTCTGAGGATTAGTAGATTGATCAAACTTCCAGCACGGTTAGGAATACAAGTAATATGGGTACTACTACTATGTTCGTTAGTTATAAATGATAATGGCAATTGAAACAGCTCTAGAGTCTTCAGTTTCTGTTGGATGTTGAGTAACCTGAAGAAATGCTGCTGACATAGATCATAAATCTCCTGTAAAATTGAATTCAGGACAGTAAGAAGAAGAAAGGAAAAGGAAACAAGGGTCCCATGTGGAGCTTGTTAAGAATGACGATGGATACACAAATTTGTGAATGAAAAACCATACAACAAAATGACTAGTAACCGAGATATGTAGGGCATGTTATCTTCTATGCTCTGAGATAGTTTCATGGACTTTCTCTCAATGACAATATTTTTCGCACTTCCAAGTGGTACAAAGTTGGAAACCATAAACCACATTTGCAAAAAAATTAGTTATCTTCCACGCATGTTTCAAAGCTGTAGCGCACCCTCTATGAATGTAGGCTGAACCACTTTTTGTAGCAAATAATCGAAGCACTTATTTTGATCAGACTTGTGTAGTTGAAAGTGTTTTCAGGTGCACTAAATATTGTTGATTGAGGTCCAACCTTAGCGTATTTTTGATCTCTGGTTCCAATGTGAAGGGCTAACACAAGCAATTGTGCTGGATATATCCACAATGGGCCAAGTTTTTTGGCTTTACACCCATGATATTCCAGAAAGATGGATTTATGATTAACTAGTTTGTTTGCTACCATGATTTGGCCTCTACTTTTCATTATAACAATGTGCATCCTATATGCGTAATGATGTGACTAAATTCTTTTTCTTCTTGCAGTGCTCATAATTGGAGATATGCCGCAAAACAGTTCTTGAAGACCTATCCTGAGGATCTTATTGTTCACTGTAAGCATTTCTCTTAGTGCTCCTTATTTATAGTTTTCTGTTATCATACATGGTTTAGCGGAGGACTAATGAAAAGATGTGCATGAAGAATATCTTCCAATTCTGGAGGATGAAGACACCTTTATCATCTTCTGATTGAAAGAAGATAGTTGACTATCATGATATAATAAGCATGCTTATATATGGCCTCAGTATATGTGTGCAAGTTGCAACAAACCACAGTTGAAATAAAATTGTCAAATTGATGAGTTGAGGTGTTAAAAGAATTAGTATTTCTAAAATAAAATTTGAGATAAATTTGGTGTTCCTAAATTACCCTTTCTTATTTGAAGACCAGATAAACAGTTATATATTTGTTAATTTAGTTTGTAGTCATATATATTGCTGTCGAAACAATTTTCTTGAAGTAACATCTAGATTGCAAAGTTAGACGCATTTTCATGATATAGACAGCATTACACTTCGCTTTTGGCATCCTTGATTCTCTTCTATGCCACATTGTAACACCATATGGTTTGGATCAATGTGCTATGTACAGGCAGTGAACGAAACTCTTCATTATTGACATTTAATGGTGTTGATGTGATGGGAAACAGATTAGCGAACGAGGTTGGTTCTCTTCTCTTTTTTTCCTGCTACCTTTAATAATATTGTTAATCCATTAAAACCTATTTTTTAAGAAGTGAAAGCTATGCCTGGATATCCTCCGTTTGGGTTTGCATAAAAAAATGGAATCTTAAATGATTTATGTTCTTGCAGGTGACATCTGTTATAAAGCGTCATCCTGGTCTTCAAAAGATATCTTTTATCGGTCACTCGCTTGGTGGCTTGGTAGCAAGATACGCTATTGCTAAGCTTTACACACAAGATTCAACAAAATTAGCATGTCAAGAAAATGGAGACCCTACAAATGATGCATCTAATGAGCAATGCTCAGAGCATATCTCTAGCAGACGAATTGCTGGATTAGTGCCTATAAACTTTATTACTGTTGCCACTCCACATCTTGGTACAGGAGGACATCGACAGGTGAGTTATAAATTTTGATTTCAATATGCGGGCTTGACAAGATATCAGTTTTATAACAGTTACCTCTTGTTATCGCTACCAAGAATCAACGTTATATCTTATCACAATCTCTTCACATTTTCATGACGCTTCTGTCTTAACAGCTCTTTGATGTCACAACTTTCAACTGTTTTTGTATTCCGACAGGTCCCAATGTTTGGCGGATCTAACACTGTTGAGAAAGTAGCTCACCATATATCATGGGTTCTTGGAAGAACAGGGAGACACTTATTTTTGACTGATAAGGCTCAGGGGCAGCCCCCTCTATTGCTTCAGATGGTCGAAGATCGTGAAGACTTAAAGTTTTTGTGAGCCTTCATAGATCACTTTTGTATGAATTTAACTTGCTATCAATCACATTAAACGCTATATTTAACCTTGCCTTTTGTACCTTTGTTTCCTTGCTATATGCAGTTCGGCGTTGCAGTCATTCAAGCGCCATGTTCTCTATGCAAATGCCCATTTTGACCGTATCCTATTTCTACTGCAACTCTTGCAGCCTCTTTATTACTTTACATCAACACATTTTGAGCCTTAGCAGCTCATGAAGCTTTTAAAAATACATATTTTGGTACAATATGACACCAATACAATTGGCATGCTAATCACCTAAATGCATGTTACAAAGATTCATAAAATTCAAATACACCCTCTTAGTTCTTCCCCAAGACAATTCATGAACAACTTCAGGACTTATGATTGTAACATGCCCATCAATCCATTCACATGTGAATTCGTTTTTCTCAACTCAAACCACTATATACAGACATTGTAGGATGGAGCACATCATCTATCCGCCGTAGAAATGAGCTGCCTCAGGTATTAATATGATACTAGTGCATTGATGTTACAGATTTTATAGTATTTTCACACTTTCTTACCATGTATCTGGTATCAGCGTAAACGTCTTGTAAGAAGTGGCAAATACCCCCATATTTTAAAGGGAGAGACAACAACTACCATAAAAGAAGAAGGGTCTATGAAATCACAAGTGAATAGTTTCAAGACAGCCAGAGCCTCCATGGAAGGTAATCCAATCTCTTGATTCATTTCTTGTTCCATTTGGCATTCATTAATAGTTTTGACTTTATTTTGGAACTGCAGAAGCAATGATCGAATCGTTGACTAAAATAAGTTGGGAAAGAATTGATGTTAGCTTTAAAGGAAGTAAACAAAGATACTTTGCCCACAACACAATCCAGGCAAGTATGATATAATAGCATTAGCAGTAGCACATATTAAACAAACAGATGTAAAATCATCACATGTGAATTGTGTGTTGTGTTTGTTATTTAGGTAAACACTCCTTGGATGAATTCTGATGGCGCTGACATTATACAACATCTTGTTGACAATTTTCATCTGTAGCTAGCAATAGCATGGACACATGGTAACACGTAACTTGGTATTTGTTTCCTATTAAATAGACGAAGGAAATCATTTTTATCGAATAATTAGTGAGGCATAGTTGTTGTTGTATATATAATTAAGCAATCAAGCAAGCAAGTAGCTGCTGCTGGCTGCCATATTTGTAATCTTCACTGTTGTTGTATCAATCAGTTATTTTAGTCCAAATATTCAATTTCTATTTTTCAGCCATCAAATTTCTATGGATGTCATTTGCCAGTTTTATCTTTTATTGGAATGTTGATATCAAGGTATTGGTTTCACTTTATGACTTGTTTAGGATCAAATGAATATCTATACTATATTCTAAAACATTTGACAAAAACCATTTTTTATGTATTAAGTACTGTTTATTGATGCATATTACTTAAAATTCAAGATTACAAATAAATTGTACGTTAAGTATAATTTATTAAAGCTCCATGTTTGAATTCGTATAATTAATTACAAATAAATATAATCGAATAGATGATAAACATCTCATTTTAAATATAAAAAATTTAAAATATAATTAGAATGATCATTGAGTTCCTAACAAAATACTTAATTATTATCCTTATAAAAAATTATATTATTAAACTAAACCAAAAATGAATTAAAGAAATTACACCAAAAAAAAAGTTTTTAAATTGTTAGTTTGGTACTAGTAGCAATATATATTTTTTAAAATTTTATGATATTTTCATATTTATATTTTATTCAAAAATAAAAAAAAAACATTATCTTTTTTTTTCAAAACCACATAAAACCGTATTATGATATCGACTGAGACAAAACATTAAAATCGAAATGTATCTCGTTATTTTGTGCGAGTACCCTTCTAGTCTTGAAAATGTAAAAGAGATTTGTAGGGATCATCTAGACTCATCCTTGTAGGATACTCGTACCCCCAGGGAGTTGAATATTGAAGAAGTTTTACAATTTTGTTTTGTAAATTGAATGTGAAAGTGAATTGTATTTTATTAATAATTAATAATTGTTGTGCAAGGAAATTTAAGAAGATACGGTGGTATTACGTTCTCAAAGAGTACTTACTGCTGTATCTTTTCCTTGAACAACAATAAGTTTGATGTACACCAATTGTGATTTTGATGTAAAAGTTAACAAGAAAGAAATTAAGGTGTTACACAAAACCAGGATGCAAATAGTACAAAAACAGATGCCTTGTTTTCCAACATCCATCATTTTTTTAGACAAGTAAATGACATGGTCATCTTCCATCCATCCATCCATTCAGTTGAACATATTTGGAAGCGGTCTTACCGCCATGAACGCATCAACCATCTGCATCAAAACATAATAATCAAAACCCTTGCTGTATCTTACAACTGATGCTGTTTACAAAATACCTCATCAGTCACGGCCGCCCTAGCTGCACGGTGTCTTTCCACTATTTCTGTTAAAACTTCAATTAGTCTCTTCTTCACTTCACCTGTAAGCATGCGTCCCGAACCATACTCCTAAAAACAGTAACATTATCACAACTGTTAACATCATCACACACACTTTTCACGTCTTCACAACTATTTAAACATATCAATTCATGATACTTTTCTTTCTTACCTTCCGAATATGTTCAAGTTCATCATCATCCTCCAAGAAGAAACTAAGGTATTTGAAAGGTATGTCCACCTACACAACATCCCCACAAACTAAGATAAACACGGTACCACATATGCTTCTTCTTCTTTTTTGGGAAAAGGTCAGTAGCATCAAATAACGTTGGTAATAGTACGCAAATGCATATTTGTTCACCTCAAGATTCGCTCCATATTTTCTATGATTCTCAACAGAATCTTGCCCTCCTGAAAATGCATATTTGTTCACCTGTACAATACATGTATATGTAATCAGCTTACTTTTACCAGTAAGAGAAGTAGCTTATTATATGATAAACGCAAAGAAAAGATTTAGATATAGACATTTTATGTATGTATGCCAATATTACGATTATCAAAGAAGCACTTGATAAGGTAAAAGCCCATTTGCAAATTGACATTCCACTATGCAAACTTTTCTATGCAATGGAAGTTAAAGGACACAGAATTTCAAAAACCTTGTACTTGATATCTTTCTGAGAGTCGGTTACATATATTGCAGAATTGGCATCGCTTGCAGACATTTTGCCCGTCTCTCCCTGCAACAATTAGCAAACAAACAAACAAACACATCATAAACAGTCGCATAAAGATCGGAACATCTATAAATGCAGAGTTACAATATGAACGAAATGCAATAAGAAGTTTCTGACCGAAAAAGCTCCATGATCATGACCCAAGTACCTGAAGGGCTGGAAAAAATAACGATTCGATTAATGCAGGCTTGCTATAACCCAACCGAGGAGCAACATCTCGTGTCATCCTGAAATAAGGATCCTGAAGCAATAATCAAATTTAAATTAGAGAGATACTAGCAGCATACATGTCAGCAGTACAGAAAAATGCTTAAAAGAACATCACTGTCTTGCGCATTTATAAATAATATATACTTCCAAAAACAATATAGAGTTTTGAACATCTTTGTTTCGTGTGTTCCCCGGAGGAATTCGATCTCTTCAATCTCGGGATACCACCTAAATAACTATAACTRCGGCCAGAGAGTCAAATAGGTAACTGAGATACAAAATAAAGAACGAAACAAGTATAGATACAGATATGACCAACAAATAACCTGATCAATTGCACATGGAATCAAGCAGCGGAGTTTATCTTTTCCAGAAAACAGGTGTGGAAATGAACTGGGGAATGATGGAACAGCCTGCAGAAAGAACATGTTAGACCTACAGAGACCAACTTGTTAAAAAATTTGTTGAATACCTTTTATCAAAAGAAAAAAAAATGATGGTTATAGCTGAACGTTATTATGATTGACATAAGCAAACACTATAAATCTAATCCCAAAGCATATAAGAGTATCAGATGATAAGCTTCTTCTAGAGAAAGCCCCAATGATCAAAAATTTCTATAGAACCATAAAGATAATGAGAAGCACAGCAATGAATCAAAAGGTATTAGACTTCAGAGAATAGAAAATACTAACCTGGACGGGCGGAAAACTGATCTTTCCAATATGATCTTCACCAGTAAAACCAAATATACCAACAACCTGCCTAAGTCCAACAAAGAACCATCTTTAAAACCAAAGCCTTGAATGAATAGCATTTTAGAAAGTCATGTGAGAAAATGACTAATGATTATAGCAACTGCATCGCTAATAATACTCGCCTTATTGTATGTGACACACTTTGCAACCTTTACCATGTTCTCATAAAAGGCACTGCACAGAAGTTTCTCACATCAGAGGCGTAAGAGAAATACAACAAGCCAACAGAACATCCAAAGGCATTCAAAGCAAGAAAACCTTGTAACTTTGTTTTCCATTTAAGTCAAAATACACATATCGCACTAGCAATGAGCTCAAACACACAACCACTAGTTCAAGAGACCCAGATAGTACCAAAGGCCATCGATTACAGAAAACCTTGTATTAGTGCCTATAAGTATCCAACTAAACTGATTTTTGATAATTCCCCATCTAACACGATAATTGAAGTTCTAAAGTTATGCAAACCTATTACTTACATATGTGATATAAAAAATTTCATTACGAAGAAACAAAGAAACATGCCTTCAACAGGCAGAAACATCCATCTGGAATGCTAGTTAGAAAGTAACAGGGTACTACAACAGCCTGATAATGGAACTAATTCAATATTTTTCAGTCTCAAGGTTCACATTAGTTCCATTACATAAGAGGGTATACCATAACCGTATATTTTGACATCAAATCCTTTCACATGCTGACCTATATTATCATATATGCTAATGCTATCATAGAAACTTGTAATAGAAATATAAAGTTAAAAGAAATTTTGAGTTCTTCGCAAGTTCCATGGCCTTATATCAAGTTTAGGAGGTCTGGAACACTTGGCTTTACAGTAAAACTTACTCTTAAACATCATGTCCCACACACCACTTACCCACCAACATAATCAAAATCTGAGAAGATGAAGGTCCTTGAGATGTCAAATCCGCAAGCAATTATATCTTTCGCATTCTCGCGGGCAAGTCTCTTGCTCTCCTCTACCGTAAGGTTCTTCCACATGCATTTTTCATCATCCGTCAGTTGTATGACTAGAGGAACCTTAAAAGCCTCCTGCAAATATCTGCAAGCCAGTGTTAGAGCATGTTTGAAAGCTTTACCATGCCAATTACTTACAATTTTGACCATGTTCGCCCTGTCAACCTTCCACAATTCAAGCATGTGTTTGATCATGCTCTCCCATTTTCTAACCATAATAAATAATAGTTTCACCATTCCAAGTGAGAGGGAGGGAAGGAGAGATGAGATTTAAAAATTGATCTTGAATAAAGGATATCCATTTCTATCTCAAGACCATAAAAAGTATGGGACTTCCCACTTTACAAACATTTTCCACCATCACATTATATTCTTGAGATTTGGATTATCAGCTAGGACACTAAGAATGCTAAAAATTGTATAAACACTATGAATCTGGAAGTATCTCTTTCTTTTCTAAACCGGATTATGTTTTTGCCCTAAAAGCAAAGGAATGATTTGTAAAATAAAAAAGGTTAATGATCTTTGTACTTGAATTGCATGATTGAGATAAAGGGTAAAAAATTGAAAAAGCTTACTTGGTGAACATGAAAGGAACAAGATGCCCCAAATGCAAAGCTTCAGATGAAGGGCCTCTGCCTGTGTACAGATAGAACTTCTCCCCACGTTCATAAGCATCCAAAATCTCATTAAAGTCTCTGTTGCGTAATAGATACAAATACATAAATATCAAGTTTAGCAGCCTACCCCCCTTGGCTTACATTAAAGATGCATATCTATCTTTCAGAACCATATACTAGGACAGGAAATCTCATCACATTTCAGCGATTGTCAATTGCAAAAATAGGAGGTGACTATTCACTAAAGATGACTTCCATATTCCATATTTTAATTTTTTTCAAATTACAACGTAATTACACTAAAATCTCAGAATTACATTTTGACGTGGTCATGCAATCAAGGAAAATCACATAGCACCAATTATCAATCTAAAAGTAACCATTTTGAATGTAGATCAGTGTGTTCCCAAACTCCTTCAATTGAGTATGCACTTAATTTTCATAATTCACACTAATTTCCTTATTCCATAACTGATACAAACTAATTTGAATTTCCAAAACTCAAAACTTAATAGTGGGTACAACTAAACAAGTTAAGACTACATCAGATATCAATTTAAGAAGTCATTTTACCATATAAGATACATTTGCATTTTGGTATTTGGAACCCACTTGTAAAGCTACTTTCAATCATCACTTAAGCCTATTAAACTTCCAGTATAACGATTTATGTAGTGGTTAGTGGTATTTTTGAAAATTTAAGTAAACAGATGCCCTGTCAATTAGTAATCCAGCCTCAACTAAAGATACATATTCACTTTACTATTCAAATGTCATATCCACTCTTACCCTTGACAGTCAATACGAATTCTTTTAAGATATAAAGATGTTTATCAGTATTCTCATACTCCCTCTGTTAAAAATTCAATTTGAGCTGTCTTCAGATCACTACTCTCCTAACTGATGAATAACTTTTTGACATACTTAACATTGAATGACGAAAAAGAAACTGTTGGACAATATATCAGGTAAACTTTCTTTTTCACTTCCATATATAAATTCGCTAGTTTCCTTGATTGATATGATCAACATGAATTCATATATACCACTACATTTGAGTTGGGTATCTCCTAACTCCAATAAATTGCAACTCCATCGAGATTACCAATAAGATACCTGTGAGCAAAGAAAACGTTGCGGCGCAGGAAGATATGAGGAGAACGAGAAGTTAGGCGAAAAACTCGATCAACGAAGGTTTTGTCCAGCCTTTGACAACCAAATTGATCGATTAGTTTGTCATAGTCAATCTTGCCAGAGCCTTTAGCAGATACTTCCCATGGATTCACAACTTGCTCTTGCTCTTCTTGCTCTGCCTTTGTCTCATTTTCCTTCTCCATCCTTTTACGGCTTCTAGCAGGCTAACAATAAAAAACCCTTTGACATCACACGAGCAGAATGTCATCTAATGTCATCACAGATGCAGAATGAAATCAAGCGATGAGGGTAGGTTTTTGTATTTTAACAGAAACTCCCCATCCACATCAAACAGCCACATTGAGCAGAGTGAAGCGATGCACCAAATAAAATCTTAAATAAATCCAAACAAGAAATCAAAAGGTAAGATTTTGAGCGTGAAGGGGGAGATCCACTACACTAATTTCATGAAGCAAGAACAACATTGAATTGGAGATTCACTTTAGAATAAAACAGAGTAACTTACGTAGGTATAAAACTAGTTTCTTAAAATCATGAACAACATAGAGTGAGTAGGTGAATTCAACACAGCAACAATTAGCAAATACGTAGGTGAACTTTGGATTTCTTTTATCTTGATTCGCAAAAAGGTTTTTAACCTTCAATTGTTTACAAAGAGCAATTTAGCACAACTGTAATAGCAAGTCACCAACTGACTAGCAACTAGCAAGGATGGAATAAACAATTACCAGAGGCGTAATGAGTGGCACTGGGTCGTCGGACGAATTGACAATAGAGAAGCGCAGAGAGAGGGGTTGGTCGTCGATGAGGGATTAAGGGTCAACCGGCCGGCAGCGAACAAGGGCAATGAACTGGGGTTTCTTCAATGGGCCAGGCCCAACCTACATTTGTCTTCTTTTCTTAACCTTATAATATTGAATTAGAACCCTGTGAAGTTTTTTTTTTGAAGTATATAATATTTTATATATAGTAAATAGAACAAAAAAAAATTATACATCCTTTTTATCTTCGATGAGGTTTACACATTTGATTTTTTAGAAAGCTAAAGACTCACATACGCTAGGCCAAAGGCCCTTTGGTAAGAACCATGAGAAGTTGTGAGAAAGAGATGTCAAACTCTTGATTACCTTTGGTTTTAAATTCATTGTGAATTGTGTATGATACGAGGATTGTTCTGGTGTATTTCATTCTAATATGCATCTAATAATGAAGATATTTTTTACATTTCTCATCTTAACTCTCCTCGAAACCTAACCCTGGATTGATTTAACTTGATTTTGATATAAATAGATGTTTATATAACCTCTTCAATAAAAGTCTTATCTCAGTATATTCTATATTTTGCTTTTTTTTTCAGTTCAATCATATAAATACATATGACTATTTCATTTAATAGAAATTTATTTAACTTATATTTTTATTTTTTTTAATGACGAGGGGACATGAAATTTGAGAATATTGATTATGGTAGGTTAAGGGATCGAGTTTCAGAAGAGGGTAAAGTTGGTCTGAGTATTTTTTATGGTGGTTATATTGGCTTATTGGGCTTAATAGCTTGTATAATTTAAATTTATTGTGTAGATCATATGTAAGTGTTTGATTATGGCTTATTTCGGTAAGTGATAGAGGAGTGTTTGATTATAACATAATAATTAAGACAAAGCTTAATTCAATTAGTGATATCATTCTATGACAGGACTAGTTTTAACCGATTCCTATACATCTCTAATTTAATACTTGTGAAATTGAAACAAAATCATATTTTATCAACAAATATATTTCACAAATTTAATTTTTTAACTTCACTTTGTCTTGACTACATTAAAATTATTTTTGAAGTGTTCACTAAAAACCACAAAAAGTTGCAAATTCTTGATTTTTCAAAAACAAACTAAACCAAACGAATTCAGTACGTAAGTAGGAATATGCACGTCCAATGTCACATGTTTGTGTGGCACCATATATCTGACACTTGTTGTGTTTGATACGCAAGTGTAATTGTACTAGCTCAGATGAAATCTCATTGAATTCTTTTAATTTTAAACTCTTTGGATTCATTTGGCACGTAGTTGTTTGTTCTATCAGTATTCTATTCCATATTTGATGGTTTTGATTTTTGACAAATTTACCTTTTTGATATATTTGACTTGGATATCTTGATTTTGTTATGGCTCGATTAGACATGTTGGTAGCAATTTGTTCGGTCTAACTTCTTCTAGTTTAAGTTCCTTCGTACGAGGATATTTTGATACATGGTTGCTAGAGTTTGGATGTTATACAGGCAATCTAACTTTTTTGTATATTTAGAAATTTGAACCTTGTGCTAGAAGTACATTCGTATTTCAAATTCATATATTTGTTATGCCTGTTATCTGGTTCAAATTCGATTATATATGTGTTTTGATATATCATGCACAATAAATGTTTGCTTGACCTGTATTTCTTTCTTCACGACAATAGGTGCTAAACGCAAAATTAAAGAGTAATGGGCCGTTTACCAAACACCGGTAAAATTTAATACTATTATTTACTTACCGGGTAAGATTTTAGTCTACCAAGACAACATCGTATGCAACAATTTACCCGGTAAGCGCTTACCGTGGTAAGAGTCGTCGCCCTCACTTACCGGGTAAGACTCTTGGTCCTTGTCTCGCATTTGTCGGGTAAGATTTTTGGTCTTTATCATAGTCATGCGGCAAGGTAATGTTACTTGGTAAGTGTTTACCCCTAAGAGATTGAGATTCTCCTCCCTCCCTATATGAGGTTAGTTTATCATATATATGTTAGTTTTTTCTCTGGTTTTTGATTCGAAAAATCAACCTTCCTTTTCATCTTGCGTTACAATTCACAACAAAAAAAAAAAAAAAGAGAGAAGAAAAATATTTGTATTGATTAAATTAAATTGTTATTTATTTATTGATTAAATGACAAAAATCAATCTTGATTTTTCATCCCAAACTAGTTTCAATAAGATCACCAAGTGTTAGATGGAACTCATGAATTGGGCGTATCTTCTATCTCAAGTCTCAACCAATGGCCATAATTAGCAACCCAAGAACCAATTTTGGATTTCATGTGAATTCTAGATCCTATTAATATGCAGTTTTAAGATTGAAGCCTTCTAATAATCAACCATACAAACAGCCCAGAAAATCCTCCAAATCAATTATGATGCATCATAACACACACAGTTCCAGAACTAAATCCATTCATGCCATGCAGAAACACAAACAAAGTGGTTCAAATCACGAGTAACATCTTTCAGTATCGACATGCGAACAACGTATCATCACCTAATTCAAATCAAATATCTACAACACATATGCAAACTGCTCAACATAAATCAGACCAGTACTAACCAACCACGCATGGATGGATGGATGGATGGTGGCATGCCTCTTCATTCATCTAAAAATGCAGCCCATTTCCTTCAACACAGAGAAAGAAAACCGATTCAACCAATCTCTCTCTTTCTCAACTTTCTGTGCATGCTTTGCTTTGCTTTGCTTGGCCACCACCAGCAGGCAACTGCCTTCCTTTCAATGGACTCACAGATTGCTGCGTACAGCATCTTTTAGGTTGTCGACCGGGTGCTTTTATTCAAATCAACATGTTCTTCCTTCATGGTAAATTGGCAGACCGTTTCTTGTACTTGCTTTTAGCCAGGTTCAAAAGAAAGTCCGTAAATATATGCTCGTATTCTGGCATTTTACCATACCCTGCAAACCCATGCCCACAAATCAAAAAACCATCTCATGAACACACACAAACTAAAGGTTTCAGGATTTCAATTTACCAGGAAAATAATTTATGTCAATCACATAAAACCGATCTCTGGTTCCATGCTCACGAATCATATCCAAGTTGAACAGATGAAGGCCCTACACCAAACAATAGTGTATCAATGGCTGAGGAGAAAAGACTAGAACCATTTGTCCATTCATTTTTTAAAAAGAGCAACAATTTTCCTTTTAAAAAGAGAGTTTTGGAATACCAGCCGTCGACGAAGTTCTCTCGCAAGGCGCTCAAGTAAGGCTCGTGGAGGAAGCTCTGCAAGAAACAACAAATCATCAGGTTTCTTGTACAGATGACCTCACCCTTTGTAACATTTCCAAAAGTCACTTTATCCCACCACACCCGAAACTTGGGTGGTGAAAAAACTTACCAGCAATACATGGGTCTAAATCTGCATCATCTGCCGATTGGGCAGCAGATGAAACCCTTGGAAAGCGAAACACGCCAACGCTTCTTGACAGCTCACGCTTGCTGACATCAGGTAAAGAGAAACGCCGCACAACCTTAATTGCATCCCCAACAATGTACACTTTGAACAGAACACCTCCTACAACCACACGATCCATCAATAACCAACATTTTAAGATAATAACATACTACTGGCAATAACTTAAGAAATCCCAGCTTGCAGTTAATTACCATGATTAACAAACTCTTGAAGAACAAGGGGAGGGTCTAGCTTCTGAAGAGAATACTCATCATAAGCAAGCGATAGCTCATGTGACTTGGCAACCAAAGGCTTTGCAACTGACACCGATGCACCAATTAGTTAGTTTGAGAAAATAATTCATAGAACAGACTGACACTTGTGCCAAATAGTTCTATGAACCTTAAGAGTGTCACTTCCAGATTATAATACAAGTCTTTAGTAACAAAAATGGTAGCATACCAAGAGGTAGGGATAGTCCTGCCTTCTTAACAGCATCAGGAATAGATGATGGATCTTTTTCTATCACCAATTGTTTCGGGACACCAACTGTACCTGCATAGTGTGCTAACATGTGAGAAACCAATTCTTCCATCAATTAGATAAATCAAATTTAGCAGGGGAAACATCGGAAAACTCTGATAATCAAAACCATCTTTATGGAATCAACAAGCATACAAATCCATCCACGTCATAATTGTTTATTTTTTAATAATTAAGTTTCCTATTTGCCCATTTCACTTTGTCTAGGGCTGTTTGTCTGCCTCATGCTTATTAATACCAGTTTGATCCATTTTAGGTCAACTTTAGTTAGTTTAATTGGATGCACACAAATCCATTTAGTTTTAATTTGCATTACTCTAGCTCCATTTTTATGAATACATCTTCAGAGACAACTAGGAGTTCATACTTGGTTTTAGAAAATTTACCATATGCATCAGAAAAATCTAGATCAGCAACATCCTGAAGCATAGACTGTCTATTGTACAGATTTTGTATAGCACCTGGAGGATCAAGCACTGTAACTTCTGGATGTGTCAGGCGATAATCCTACAAAAACAAAAATATAACGAAAGGGTTAGAGATCATCTTAGTTCATCCAAAATATAAGAAAGTTCAAGAGAAGCCAGGCAGATCAGCATCTGAAAGTAATTCCAAATAGTAAAATCTCAATAAAACACAGAATTTCTTGTGGCAGCAGAACAACAAACTGGTAAAAAGGGTGACACATTTATCTAATCTAGGGTCTACTGCAAACTATCCCAAACCACCTACTCGAACAATCCCAAGTTCCAACAGCAATCAACTAAAACCAACCAGAAAAATTAGTTAAGGGGTATCTAAGTAAGAAAGTTCCTACGTTTTTCTTCTTAAAAACTGTAGTAAGTTGTATACAAATGACCAACCAGGATCACATTCCCTTTCAAATAGAATACTGATTCAGGGCAAAGCTGGATATATCTATCTGAGTTACAGTTTATTTCCTCTAAAGATCAAAACACAAGCTGTCATAACTTAGAGCCACCCTAGGCACATTCTTTGTCTAGAAAACAGCAGTTTTTAACCACTGCACCAACATCACCAGGCGAATATAATTCATGTTCCTTTTTTTTCTTTCTGGTTAAGGTAGCCGGTTGGTGATCATTACTTCATGAAGTAGTCAACCAATTTGTTAATCTCTACTTTTTTCAAGGAATGCAAAAACTTCACTTTTGAATAACATCTTCGAAAGTTAATGTCATCGTCTCTTTGCATGTATTTTTAGGTTACCTACATTTGAGTAACTATGAGCTCGGCCAGATGTCTAAAACAGTCACCCCAATGAATATGGAATCCTGTCAGCATTTTTAAAAAATCAACCAATTACATAGTGAATAAGTTCCAAAGCAAATAAAGATTTATAGTTAAAAGGAACAAGCTAAAAAACAAAACCTTTAACAAGTACACCACATTTCACAGAAAATAAAATCAGGTCCGTTCTACAGTATTATTGCTGATAGGAGGGTCTTAATTCCTATGAAAAATGAAACTCTACCAAGAGACCAGCAAACTTATGAGAATGAATAGAGGCAGCTAGATAGCCTCTTACCCAAAGGTTGAGGCAGTGAACTTAATTAATTAATATATGGTAATATAAAAGACCAAGCGTTATGCATGTTAAGTCACATTACATGGCGTATGTCCAAGCAACAACATACCAGGTTGATCACCAACCATAGTTGATGAATGTCTGACCGACACCATACATACTGTGATACGTCAGTCACAATGTAACTAAGTTATAACTCTACGATGTGTATATCAATGACCAAAATATTAACAATATTTTAGAGAAGCATCATCAGCAATATTGCAATATAGAAGATCGTCATATCAAGACTAACCTCAAGAATTTGCTGCCATTCCTTCCCAGACATCTGGTTGATAAAGATTTAAATTAAATATATCAGTATCATCAAATTCCAACAATCTCTGGCATGTAAATACCAGAACTGAGAAATAATAGAAAAGAACATAGTATGAAAAGTTCACCATGGTGGTTGACATATGTATTCAGACGAATATGGAAGAATAGGCCGCACTGACCTTATGCAGCACAATGTCAAAAGGACCTTGATCTGAAAGAGGCCTGGTTTGATCAATAGCAACAAAAAATATCCCCTTATTCCTGCATTTCATACAACCAAAGCTGTAGTTAATGGCCAACTCACAGCACAAATCCAAGAGAAACCTAACGTCTAAAGGTACACTAGGAAATAAGCAATAACTGATGTCAACATTAGAATTTATGAAACTTGAAACCAGTTCTTCAAAGATTGCTCATGTTTCTAATGTTACAATTCCACCACCGGCAGTGAGACAATCACAATCCATTAGAAGGAGATTTGGGACTAGCTAAAAAATATGTATATCATACAAACACTACAACAAAAAAACAAACATAGGTGGGCAAGACAAAAAATTATTAGCAAATAATCTTGTGACACTAATCCATACATAACACTAATAAAATCTAAAACTCTGCATTATGTGGTGAACTTGTAATCAATTCAGAGAGTTGTTATACTACTTTTTATAAATCATTAACCCATTCAAATTGAATAATCCCTTCAACTATTCTGACGTAATTTATATAACAGATATAATGTAAAACACAAAAATGTAGGCATCCTTGTGATGCAACAACAGAAGTATTCTTGTTCCAACACCAAGAATGTTCCTTAGCTCATTAGTTATTTGTTACAACTTCACCAAATCCCAACGTTGAGTGTTTCCATTCACTAGACAACTAAGAAGTTCTAAATCAGCAATATTTACATAAAAACCCACAAAACATAATAACTAAGCTCCACAACCATGTCTGGTCAATATGAATTGTGATCCACCATACATGAATAAGATATATTATTGGAGTATACATTTTGCTTGATGATTCGAATCAAATAATGGCAATGGCCCTTATGAATTTTTCATATACATCTTGATCTATTCCTTGAAAGCAGAAATATCTTATCAATTCGAGGAAGAGGGCCTGTTAGGAAGGGGATAACTATTAAAAAATGTTCAAAATTTTTCATTGTGAAATTGTGGTGCTAACTCAAAATAATTACTTGATAAAGATTCAAAGAGCCAAGCCAAAACAATCATTTATTGCATAAATTGATACTCAAATACTTATCGTCTACAGGTTAAAAGAATATATGAATATTCAAAACACAAGAATCTTTCTAGAGAAAACAGAAGAATCCCACTACCCGACAGGCAAGAGAAGTCCTCCTTCCGAAAGAGTATTTCTTCATACCACTAGGAAAAAAGGGGAAATGGTTCGTTGATTTTCCAAAATTATTCGTGCTCAAAATTCTGTGAAAGCAACAAAACGCAAGCGACAAATAATTAATTCTATTTCTTGATTTCTTAATTTTGAACCTTTCTAAAAGCAATCATCAATCTAAAAGCGATCATAATTACGAGACGAAGGTGAAACAATACTTATACGCGTGGATTAACATACCCTGATGAAGGAAATTTAAACAAATACACGAAATTAGGGTTTTCTTCTTCTTTTAATTTGGTGAATAGCGGTGAGATTGGAGGGATTTTGATTAAGAATTACCTAGCCAAACCTTCAAGCTTCGGCTGCAAGAAGCTCTTGATCTTCTTAGACGTAAGAGCATAACCTACAACAACAACCTTCATCGAATTCTCCTGAAACCCTAATTCACCGATTGAACCACAGCTACTACTCGATTCCATTTCCCTCTCCTCGTCGCTCTCATACCCAATCACCTCCTCCTGCATCAACCTCATTATTCGAAACCCTAACTCCAGAATTCCCGTCAAATTTCAATTTCTTGTTCTTACCCACCCTTGAACAAATCGATGAAACAAAAAAGAAAAAAAAACCCAGTTGAAACTTTGTTCAAAATTCAATCAAAATCGGAACAGAATGAAATTGGATGATTTAAAAAGGAATGAAGAAGAAATGTAGGAAGAAAAATCGGGAGTCGTGAGGCAAATTGGTAAAAAATAAAGGCGATAAAACTTGCGGATGGAAAGGGGGAAGATAGCAATGAAACAAAAACACGCAGATGATATGTGAAATAGGTGTGTGTGGTTGGGTTGTATATATAGACAAACAACACAACCTTACACCTCGGACAAGGTTCCATATCCACTAGCATCACATGTATGTATTTCTCAACATAAATAAAATACCCTCTTTATCTTTTCTAGATTTTTTTTTTAATTTTAACGGTTATGATTGATTCTTGATCACCTGTAATTCTCATCCTCTTATTTTCTTTTTAATGTCCAAAAAAACAACTTCACATGATTTGTTATTTGTTGCTCATCTATCATCAAAAAATTAATACAATATAATCGACTTAAAATCCAAATTCATGACTCATCAACTCAAACTCAAACTCGACTATGTAGCATTAAACATTTGATAACTTAACGAGTGCTCTTAATATAGGCTTGAGCCTATTTAAGTTTTATTTAAAAAGCTCGACAATATCCATATAGACTACCAGTAGAACATCATATCATACCCACAAGAGAACATCTAGAGTATCTTACAATTTTCGTTCTTGTGTTTTGACCATTTTTTTTTTGTTTTTGTCCCAATAATTAATTTATTACAAAAAAACCCATGTAATCATGTTGCTAATTATGTCATCGATAAAATGAATCATGTGCATTGCACATGATAACATTTTGGTCATTTCACTTCTTTTCTTTTCAGGGCCCCTAATCCCTTTGGAGAAAAACAAAACAAAAAATGAAACGTTAATCCCTCTATCTCCCTTTCTCCTCACTTTTTCCTCTGGCGATGAAGCATAGGCCAATGACATTGTACAACCGGTGACAAAAAGAATAGGTCGAGAACATTGTAGATATGTGATGAAGAACTAGTTAACGACGATACACGACTAGTGATGAATAAAGGTTTGATAACAGTGAATGACCAGTGACAAAAACATGCCAACGACGATGTACAACGCGTGACGCAAGACCATGGTCAGTCCTTGGTGGTTTTGTTTCCAATACGGAGGACCTAAATAATGGCCTCAATTTAGAAAACAAACAAAACATGAAAATAATCTCTCCCCATTTTTTATTAAAATAGAATGATACAACTATGCAGAACGTAAACTAAAACCCTGAGTAACAAAAGTCAAAACATCAAACATCACCTAAAACAATGTTTTCGACATTTTTTAAAATAAACTTATAAATTATCCTATCACAATTGAAAATTGCTAAAATCTTACTTTCAATGCTCAAATTGCTAACTTGTTAAGAAGAATAATGTCCAAAAGAATATCTAAAGCTTAGAAACACTCATTGAGACTTTGTTCGTCCTTATGAGAAGGAGTTAAAGATAAGATCCTCCTTATTTGTCAAAGAAAATTCAAGATTCAATAAGTTTGAGGGGTTAGCGAAACTACAATAAGGTTTGGACTTTTGTGACTCTTCAGAAGTCACCAGTTCCTGACTATTCTTTACGGTCACATTGGATCAGTCGAGGTGCATACAAGTTAGACCGAACATCACAGTGACAAAAATAACTTCAACATATAAACAACATTTTGCTAGTGATCATCATATATATATATATATATATATATATATAAGGCAACTTTTAATCAATGAAACAAGAAGGTAAACAAAGATTCAAAATAATTCATTGTTTATGAGAAATAACCATGTCCATTAAAATTTACAAAATCTCATCAAATTATATTTTATTTCCTAAAATTACAACATTTCATAAAATATTCAAGTTTAACGGTGAGTGTTATTTGTAATTTGTTTAGCAACATAAATAAATAAATTAGAGAGTCAAACTAGTTCCCCAATCTTTTTCAAAATAACCACTTTTAGGGTTTAACTTTTTGACAAACACTTGAATTTCATTTCGTCAACAACTAATGTAAATAAAAGACTTAAGTGTCTTTTAAAGTGTACCAAAAATGCTGATTTTTGAATTATGAATATATAATAAATTAAAGAGTGACTTACATTTCTATCGTCAACGGTTGTTGTCATGTTAATTAAGTCACCATGCAAGTATACATGTATACTCAATATTGTCTTAAAACAAGTAATAAAATGGTAAAAACTAGACATCGTATTCCACAGGGTTAGGTTTCTTTGTTGCAAGATCTCATTGTGAAAAACTAATTTCAGATCGCAAGGTCGAAGAATATGCTTTGAGTGAGTTAACAACCAATGAAAATGTTAAAAAACAGTAACAGAAAGCAACGGTGCAAGCTCTCGTTAATTGGAGTTTCTGATTAAATGTTCCAAGGAACCTTGCTACAGCATGACCCGGTGGGATGCTGCAGCAGTAGTTCTCTATTCGCACTATTGGTTCAAACGGCTCTCTTTCGAGATTTAGGTTACCCACTCACTGTCATGTCCTCATTGTATCTATGATGAACACAAATCCAAGCATCGGATAGATCTTACCTTTATTCCCATATAGAGTTTTGCAGCATGCTGCGACATTTCTATAATTCTCTAAAACTTTATATTTTCGTTGACTCTATTGAACTCAACTCATTTGGTCAAATAACATACCGTCAATTTCTCAGAGATTGCCCAAACGAAACATTAGAGTCTAGAGTGCCTAGTGAATAAATAGCCATTGTGAAAGCAATTATTCATAGTCATGGTAACGGGGCGGGGTTTACAATCCCCGACCCTGGCCCCGGTTTATAGCCATTGGCCCCGGCCCCCGGCTGATACAGGGAATAACTTTTCGGCCCCGGTCAAATTTTGGTCAACACCCGGTCAACCCCTGGTCAACACCCGGTCAACCCCTGGTCAACACCCCGAACTCAAGAAGAAGACGACTGGTGTGGTGGACTGGTGGCTGTTCGCTGTCACTGCTCACGGTGCAGCTGTGCTCACACGATTGATGATGAAGAATGCGCCGACTGGATGGAGTTGGGTCGATTGACGACTGACGAGCCAGGTAGCCGATGACTAGGGTGACTGTCGTCTGCGGTCTGTCGAAGGTCGAAGGTCCATGAGGACTAGGGTGACTGTCGCTTTACTGCTTAGGTTACAACTACGAGAGTACAGGTGAGTCGTGAAGAAGGGGAAGAATTGGGATTTGCCGATTTGGGGAAAGCAGCCGTGAAGAGTGAAGGGGTTAGGGGAAGGCGATGGTGTTGGCGTCTGGACTCAGAGTTACTGTCTGTCAAAGCCAACTAGCCAAAGCCCAATTTCCCTATAACTAACCAAAGCCCAATGGACTCATTTAATTATGATATTATCAATATACCGGCTACGGGACGGGTCGGGGCCCCAACCCCGGTTTGCCTCTACCGGGGATCCCCGGACCCGGACCCGGTACCCATTTTAGCGGGGAATCCCCGTCCCTGTCCGGGTCGGGTGAACCGGGTTCCCCACCGGGTCGGGTCAAATCACCATGCCTAATTATTCACTAGCACTTAGTATATACTTCCAATCCTCACTCACACCCAAACTAGGGTATTTAGTCCATCATTGCTTGAAACAAATACAAGACATAGATGTAAAGACTGAACGTAAAAGAATAATAAATTGCTATGAGAATTTAAGATGGTTGCTATTGCAACCTAAGGAAAAGTACCAAAAAGTTCAAACTACTTGGATTCAAACAAGAAAGAGAACAATAACTAAACTAAATAGCTTTGTGATTTATCATCCAAGGTTGTTACACAAGCAAAAGAGTCTTAATAAAGTAGTCTTAGAGCCACCTCTTCAAATCAAGTTTGTGTACCTAACTCCATGATTCCCTAAGCCTTTTGCATCATGGAGTCACCAAAACTAAATCTTCAAAAAGATTATGAAGTTTTAATCCGCCATAGTACTCCTACAACTGCACTATTCAGCCCAAAACTCACTACAAAAAATATATATATATATATATATAGATATATATATATATATATAGGGGTTGGTCTAAATATTAACCAAAATTTTTGTGTTAACTTTGTTAACCAAGCTCAACCAATCATATTGCATATTTTCTTTAAGTTCACATATAACTCATATATTAATGACAAGGGTAATTAAGTAATTTGTCATTTATGTAACTCCCAAATTATTAATTGGGAGTTACAAATCTAAAAATCTCAATAATTAATGATTATGTAATATTGATATTTTTTATACGTGTTCGTGTTTTGTAATTTCGATTTATTCTATCCACAATGATATTGATTTTGTAATTGTTAAATAATTTCAAATTGTAAAGATTTCGATATCATCCGAGTAATATGGATAAACCTATTGGAAAACAGATCGACAACAATGAGAATGAAAAAGTTAAAATTGTCTACGACTACAATCGGAATTCGAATTCATATGTAATTGTTAAAGAATTGTTCACAAGTGTTCATATTGTGTTCATATGTACACTAGTTGCATATTGTCTTGCTCCTGAATGTGTTCATAATGAAGGAATTATTGTTCACAAACTGTTCATATTGTGTTCATATGTACACTAGTAGCATATTGTCTTGCTTCTGAATGTGTTCATAATGAAAGAACTATTGTTCACAAACTGTTCATATTGTGTTCATATGTACAYTAGMTGCATATCTCAACATTGGTTTGCTCCTGAATGTGTTCATAATGAAGGAACTATTATTCACAAACTGTTCATATTGTGTTCATACCTGTTTTTTTATTTATTTACTTTCGTGTAACAACTATTCTTATTATATTCACATTGTGTTCATAAATGCTATACAATTCAAGTTCATATATTTGTCAATTTTTGTTCGTATTTGACACAATGGTTCATATATATATATATATATATATATATAGAGAGAGAGAGAGAGAGAGAGAGATATGTGTGTGTGTGTGTTTATATGGTTCTTATATTAACAAAAAGAAATTAATAAAAACAATGAGATTTTTTTAATTTTGTAAGTCCCAATTAATGTTTACATAAAAAAGAAAATTACCTAAATACTTTTTTCCCTTTGTTCACCTATGTTCTTTGAAATTATAAATTTAAAATTTTAATTTTTTTATCATGATTAATCACGACCCTTTATTGTAAGAATCAATGGTCAAGATTGGTTAAAAAAGTTAACACAAAAATCTTGGTTAGTATTTGAATCAAGCTATATATATATATATATATATATATATATATATATAGTTAACTCTAATTAAGTAAAGGGTATTTTGAATCTCTTCCTTGTTTTATAAATAAGTTATCTTGCATATATTTTGTAAAACGTGTTCTGCTAATCTACTTTCATGTTCATGTTGATGATGGTGATCACTTGCATTTTCTTAATATTTTTGTAAATGATATATAGCCATATTGCAAGACAATACTCTAAAATTTAACTTAAGTGAAATGTAAAGTAGTGTCCCACATTGTATTAGTTTTTGTAACCTCTAAGTTATTATAGTGAAAAGCGTCTCGACTAAAATAAACTACAAGTTTTTCAAACCACTCTAAATATTTTGTGACATTACTTAAACTTAATGGGACTCGCAACTTATTCATACAATTATGCATAACTATTTGGTAGGGGCTTAATGATATAAAAATTGACTTATTGATTAATTTTTTAGAGGCGAAATTTATGCAAAAAAMCCAAGTTTTTTTTTTCCAAACATGCCGCACCCTATTAGAAACATGCTCATCTTCAACAATAATCTTCTCAATCTATACAGATATATTAATCTACACAGACAACTTTATTCATATAGAACTTAATGGAAAACCCTTAACACCCCTAAAATAGGAAACAATTTAAACATGTAGAATGGTACGGAAAGAGAATAAACTGAATATAATCATTCTACATTGGGGGAAATAGTAAGAGAGTTTACATCAAATTAGACAATAGCCGACAACCTACTAATCTACATCAGTTCTAGATCTAGATTGTAAATGGATGTCATTACAATCCTCAAAAGCATAATATAAGTATCACCAGTAACTCTACAATTGACTTCCAAAAGATGGTATTCCAAAAATGCCTTCACCGGCACACAACACTCCACTCAAGCCTTCGCCCACTACTAAGAGATCATGATATATATGTCAGTTTCAAAAAAAGTGTTGAGTTTAATGCCCAGTAAGATCAAACAATTATTGCTTAAAGCGATAAAACATTTAAAATTAGGAACATAGCTTAAATCAACATTTTGTACAAATAGATCACTGTTACCCTTGGAAGGGTGTAAGGCATCATAGTATAGCGGGGGAGACTCAATTTACAATTGACTATGGTGGAACACAAAAGTAACCCGCATTTCAACGTTACATGGCATCTCTCATGGTCAACTACCAATGACATCAACCTTGTCCAAGTCGTTAGTCAAACATGTCATCAAACTCAACTCTATCCAAGTATTTCGCTTGGGGAGTCACCAAGTTCAACCTTATTCGGGTCTTTACCTTGGGATATCCCAAATCCAAGTTACACTAGGGATTCACTTCCCATCCATATTCAATAAAACTGACTTCTATGCCTATAGATTCATTGCATTCTAGTCACAAACATATATATCTTTTAGGTAAAACAAGCCTTCACAATCATATATGATTATTTAATCACCAATACCCATTAAGGTAAAATCCCACTTTATCAATATACTCAACATTTGATCAACATAAGTTTTAAGTCCCATATTTCAACAAGACTTAGAAATAAACATTCCCCATATTTAAAAACCATCCTCATGCTTGTTTTATCAAAAGGATAAAACCCCAAAACTCACAACTTTGACCTAATCGGTCCAAAATCACCCATTTTGTGAAATCCATGAATTATAAGCTTTAATAAACTAAAATGTAGCATTTTAACATGTAGATAGGTTTGGTAAAGGTGAAGGATACACTGACAAGTTAGGTTTTGAAGAAAACCTAAAAACCTAGCAAGATGGAGAAGAGGTTGAGTAGAGCTTGAATCTCAACCAAACTACTTGAATCCTAGCTTGGGAGCCTTTAATGCTCCTTGAATGTTGCCAACATTGAATCTAAGGTTTCCTTTGAGGTTTAAATAAAGTTAGAGTGAGGGAGTGTGGAGTAAACAAGGAGAAACTCAAGAGAAATCGGCTTTAACTCAGAACAGGTGGCTTCCACGACTTTGATGCGGGTTTAGTCGCACCAAAGTCGCCCGTGCGACTTATACCTCGGCATAAACAGAGCCATATGCGACTTCTTAACCGGTTTAGACGCATCAAGGTTGCCTGGAACCTACTTAGCCGTGTACAAACAAAGCCATATGCAACTTCTTGGTGGGTTGGGTCGCATGGTACCCGCAAGCACCACTGTTTCCCCTTCCCAAAGCTCTTTTACTGAGCTTCAAACACCCCCAATATTTTATACTTAAAATTTCTCAAGGGAAACATATCTAACACTCTAGAAAAGGAATGCAGATAAATTTCAATCTTATCAGTTTAACTTAAATTTTGGGGTGACAAAACTAACCAAAAACCCCTAAGTTGTTTAACAGCAACGACTCATTTTTGTCATCTTAATTCATTTCTATAAATTATTATATGCCCATGACACGTGTCACACATGAATACTGCCAACGACTATGTAAACCTATAAGGTCGCACACAAAGAATACATTTGCTCTAATTTCAAAAACTCAAATTAAAATCATGTTGATTGTTAAAATAATATCTTGACCTGAAATTTGGATAATAAAGTACAAATGGAGTAATGCCACAAACATTTATTCTATATCTTAAATAATAATTTAAAAGTCATCATCATGGATGTGACCCATCTTATTATAATTAGAATCTAGTTTTATGATTATTACCATTACTTTATTTGTATATTAGTTTAAATAATTAACTTTAAATTATCATGACGTGTAATATAAATCACTTATAATAACAAAATAAAATAAAATAAATCTTATACATATCATAATATGTTTAGAGAAACCCAAAAAATGGAGTACACGTATCGTGAAAAGGATATGAAACATGTGGACAAAATAATTGATTTATTTAGGCTTTTCGGCCCTCTTTTTCCGTATTTAATAATTCCCCTAAAACTATGTCTGCACATGTTTTTCTTTTTTCCTTTCTTTAGATTATGATTTGAATAATAAGAACAAATTTTGTTTAGAGTTATAAAAGATGTATTAGACAATTTTAAATCCTTATTTAATAATTAAATTAAAAACAAACAATTTAACTAAAATATAAAAGCCCATGGTTTTCCGTGATTTTAGGTTTTCTTGTAATATTGAGATTGTTTTCTTTTTTGGAGAATAATGTACGGTCTGAATATGATTAATTATTTTTCTACTTTTCTTTAAAGATTTAAACATTTTCGTCAATTCTCGTTAAACTCTTGTGTCGATATGTCCTCTCCATGTGACAATTTGTATTAAATTGTTCGATATTTTAACACTTACCTTTTGTTTATCAAAAAAATGAAATAATAATTAATAATTTATATAGTTATACATCTACAAAAGTGATGTCATTTTGAATCATGTGATGCTTTTCATATTAGTTATATGGCTAAGACGATAAATATACACAGTTATGTGTTTCTCAAGTTTATATAAACTACTACATCATGTGTTATTTCATATGATTTTTTTCTATCTATGGCAAAAATTTAATGTAGTGATTAACATGTGTTTGTTTCACAATGTGAACCTTTTTTAATGTGTTTGTGAAACAACAAGTACATGTAAAAAAGATTCATATTATGAACCGAGTACATATAAAACAAACTTGAGCTTATTGAATCTCAATTACCCATTGAGAAAAGCATCTTGCAAGGGTTGGGTCAGAATGGGGTTGAGTCAGAATGAAGTACACTAATTCTGCAGGTTTGCTCAAGTATTTTATCTTGTTACTATATAAATTTGTTACATTTTTTATGACGAAACATTGTCGAGTTGCAAAAAAGTAGTTTTTTGTTATCATCTTGCCATTTTTATTGTCGTGACCCCCTTTGAGAAGAGAGATTTGCTAGAGAATGGTGTGTTTTTCTTGATATTTCAAGGTGCAATTTGTTGAGCGATCAACTTTACATACGTCACAAACAGACCATCTAGTGGTAAATTACATGAAATTAAGTTATATTCTAGTGGTAATTCACATGAAAATGCATGTATTTTGGTTTGTTTCGTATTTTCTAACGTAGTTAGAAAACCGTCATTTTGATCTTAAACATTTGGACTAAATTATATTACACAAAATAGAAATCGAATTATAACACGTTGCATTTTCATGCAAATTTTCAATCGTAACCGTAAACTAGGTGTTTATGAGGTTTTAAAAAGTATGGTATATGAAATTGGAATACACTTCCCTTAATGCATTTTGCCCAATTCTAGTTGGTTATAGTGTTCCTTCAACGTAGTTTTAAGTTGATTATTTATGGCAAAAAAACAGTTCACTTTTTTGGCCCAAACAATTACTTTAAGTAAGGGCCTATTTACTTGAGGCTGAATGAGCTTAAGGGATAAACTAGCTTATTCGGACAGACAAACAAGATTGTTTACCTTGGGCTTATTCGCTCATAAATGGGCTTATTCACCCAGATGAGAAACCTGTGTTGTCCAGGTTAAGCCAAGGTAAAAGACACACCCTACCCTTACACAATAGTCACGCCTCTTCTCTCAACGTCTCTTCTCCATCGATCCAATACCCTATTGTCGCGCCTCTCTCAACAAAAGATCTTCGGTTGACTGTTGCTCTCTTCTCCATCAATCCAATACGATCGACTGTTGCTCTCTTCTCCATCGATTGTTGGTCTCTTCTCCATCGATCGACGGATGTTGGTCTCTTCTCCATCAGTTGACGGTCGTTGCTCTCTTCTCCATCGGTTGTTTCTCTCTTCTCCATCGATCGATTAAGGTATTTGCTGCTGTTAATTTTTGATGTTTCCTTAACGTATTTGTTGTTTCCTTACCATAGCTGTTTGCTTAAGGTGTTTCCCTAAAGTATTTGTTGTTTCCCTAAAGTATTTGCTGTTTCGTTAATGTTTTTGTTTCCTTAAGGTATATGCTTACATAATGGGGACTGTTGTTTTAGGATATTGTTTTACACAATGGGGACTATGTAAATACATAGCTGTTAATATTTACTGTTGTAAATCACCATCTAGACCTGTTAATGTTTCTGTTTTCTTAAGATATTTGCTTACACAATGGGACCGTTTTTTAGGATATTGTTTTACACGATGGGGACTGTGTAAATACATAGCTGTTAATATTTGCTGTTGTAAATCACCATTCAGACCTGTTAATGTTTCAAAAATCACCAGACCTGTTAATACATAGCTTACCTGTTATGAAGCAGATGGCTCCCTTTCCATTTACAACACACATAAATGTGGTAATTGCTTGCTTTGCGATACATAATTTCATCAGAAAATATAATATTCAAGACCAGTTGTTTATGGAGTGCAATGAGGATAGTATATTTAACAACGAAGAAGAAGTCGAAGGAAATGGAGAAGAAGAATTGGACATTTCCCAATGGGTGCTAATATCACTCAATGTATGGCTATTTTGAGAGATGAAATTGCAAATAGTTTGGTCAATAATGTTTGAGCTTGGATTTTTGTGTTTGAACTTGGATTTTTAAGTATTTTATGAATTTATGTTTTAAATTTTCGATGATATCAATGAATTTATGTCTTGATCTTTAGATGATATAAATGAATTTATAAATTTATGTTTGATATTTAAATATTTAATTTTTCATAAATATCATTTGCCTTAAAAAATGAACAACAATTTATTAAACAACGCGTAGTTCATCCTCAGGGGTAAATTGGTCATTTCTGTTATTCAGACTGTTGATTCAGATAGAAAAGTAAACAACAACATAAATTTATCCAGACAGACAAATTTATCCAGACATACAAATTTATCCATACAGGACTTAATAGAAAATTTGGTAAACAGACCCTAAGTTTAGGGGCCACTTATCGGTAAGCGTTTACCTAATCATTTACCTTATCGGATAACATGACAAGGACTGAGAATCTTACCTAGTAAGAGCGATGATAAGAATGAGGTCTTACTATGAGTTAACGACTCTTATCCGGTAAGCGCTTATTGGGTTGCATATGATATGTTTTGAGGACTACAATCTTATCTTAAGTGTTGATTCCTACCGGTAATCTTTTATCGGGCAAGTGTTTGGGTAAACGGCCTCAATGTCATCATAATTTTGTTGACTAAATATAATGGTTATTTACTAATGCATAAAGGTTAAAAAGACATATTTGGAAGTGTCAATTATCGGTATTTATTGGTTGAAATCCAATAGGTTTAGGTGGATCCAATTCAATTAATATTGGACAATCTAGCCAGTCTAGGGCTAACAATGGGTAAAGGTAAACCCGTTATCCGTTATGTCGGATAAGGGTATGGGTAAAGAAAAATTTATCCACGTGTCAATTACCAAACGTTTTAATGTGTAGGGTATGGATAAAGTGTTTTTCGTTATTCATTTACCCATTACCAGTTTATATATATATATATATATATATACACACACACACAAACATACAAATACATACATACACATGATTATATGAAGTTAAATATTAATATATTTTTTAGAATGTTATCTTATATTTTATATAACGTATATTAATTGGTATTTAATTTTCTTTTCATATTCATCAATTAAAAGTGTTAATTAGGATAATGAAATGAGAAGCAATATAGGGTCATTGAAATAAATATAACAAATATAAATGTTGTCTTTAGATTTTTATATTGTTCTGTAAACTATCACATTATATATATTATGAGAGTATCCATGCAATGCAGCGAAATACATTTCAATTTTAATGTTTCATTTTATTCTGTCTCCGTCGATGTTATAATACGATTTATGTGGTACTGAAAAACGACAATATTTTTATTTTTTGAATAAAATATAAATTTGAAGGTATCACAAAATTTTGAAAAAAAACTTTGTATAAATTTTTGTATCAAATTAAATATTTAAAAGTTCTTGTTTTTTTATGTAATTTTTTAATTCAATTTTTATTATAATATATGAGATTTAATAATGGAGTAGTTTATTTTTTTATTTAATAATATCATTCTTTTATAAAGATAATAATTAATATTTTGTTAGAATTCAATGATTATTCTAAATATATTTTAGATTTTTTATATTTAAAATTAGATACCTATCCAGTATTTGATTATGTTTATTTACAGTTAGTTATACGAATTCAAACATGAAGCTTTAATAAATTGTACATACGCACAATTTACTTGTAGTTTTGAATTTTAAGTAATATGCATCAATAAACAATACTTACTGTATAAAAAATGGTTTTTTAAGAATTTTTGTCAAATGTTTTATAATATAGTATAGATATAGATATATTGATGATTGTAAACATAATTCATTTTTTATATATAATAAGATTTTATAAAAATAGGGTCATCCAAGTAAGATAACTTTATGAGTCAATCATCATGAGTTGACACAATTAATCTCATCATTCTTTCTAATACACACCTTCTTGTTTCAATCTTTCAATATCTCAAACTTAACCTCATGAGCTGAACAATTAATCTCAATTTTCTTTCTTATATACATCTCCTTATTCTAATTTTTTAATCTCTCACCAATGTGTGATATCTTAAACTCAATCATAATTCACCAACACCTCAATATTCAATTCTTATGATGTCACATCAATATTCTTGGTATATATATATATATATATATAGATGAGTTTTTTTTGAAAATTATTGATAGAAAATGATACATGTACATAATATAATACATGATACATAATATCACACGTATATCATGTATTATATATGTGTGTATATCTATATAGTTTCTAGAGACAGATTGATAAATAATTATGTGTTTAAATATAAAATAATAATTTGAGAACATCCATATTGTATGTTATGAAACAAAAGGAATTCTTCTTCTGGATGATGTACTTGCCTTTTCAATCTTATCTAATAGGCTTGGATATCTTGTTTCACTTTTATTGACAGTTTTTTCTTCTTCAAATAAAGTGTGTATATTAAAATTACAAATCTTATAACACAAGAAATGTTAAAATTATCTTAAATAACATTATTTAAGTAGCTATCCGTTAGTAATGATAATTGAACATGTTTACGTTTTTTATATATACTTTTAGTAATAGATTGTTTGAAAACATCTTAATGTGTTGTAGAAATAGAAAAAAATATAGTTACAATCAAGTCTTTAACCAGTTATAACCTGTCATAATAATAAAAAAAAATATCACCATGTAAACATATACAACATAATTGGTATAATATCCGTGTTTTCGTTAACTCGTACAAATTGGGTTAAGAGAATTTTGGTAGAATTATGCATGATATATTTGTACCCTATGCTTAACCAATTTGTACCCTAGACTAGTTTTACGTCAAAATGTGTTTATATCTATATTGACGTAAAATTGGGAATTTAACTTGATGGTTAAAATCGTCAAACTTCTAACTTATTATATTTATAATATATATATATATATATATATAATATAATATAAATGAGGCGGTTAAGGTTTTTAAAAAAAAAAAAATTAAATAAATGAGGCGGTTAAGGTTTTTTTAAAAAAAAAAAAATTAAATAAAAATAAATTATATATATATATATATATATATATATAAATAGAGGTTGGTTATTATACAACCCTTGACATTTGTGCAACCAATACAACCCAATCTCAACCGTCCATTTCATTTGATGAATATGTGATTTCATAGAAGTTTTGATTATTTCCTAATATAAAGTATTAATCGTAATTAATGAACTCTATTCATATTCCATAAATATTCAAATCATAATAAATGAACTTCTATCATTTCTATAAATATCTCAATTAATTGGGTTGCAAGGGTTGTACAAATACACAAGGTTGTAAAAGAAATATACCCTATATAAATATAAATATATATATATATATATATATAATGGCGGTTTCCCCATTCTCATCCTCAAATCACTCCATTCTCTCTCTCTCACTTCTTTCTCTCTCTCTACAATTCTCTCTCTACAATTCTCTCTCGTCTTCTCTCTAGATTTTACGTCAAGTTAGTAAGGGGATCGAGGCAACAATTATATATTCGAAATCCACTCTCCGAACTCTTCTTAAAGGTATAAGTTTCATTTAGTTTCATTAAGGTGTTTATTTTAGGATTGTTTAGATCGGTTTATAAACTGTKTTTATATCTAAGTTTACGGATTGATATTGTCATATTTATGATATATTTGATGTTTAGGATACTAGAACTAATTATATTGATTTAGAAATAAAAAGGGTATATTATAGTTTCAATATGGTTAGATTGTGGGTAAATGTTTAACCGTACACCCAATTGTTCGGTTAAATGTCGAAAGGAGTAAAAATGTATRATTAAGCTTAGGTTAACGACCGTTAGATTTGTTTTACTGTTTAGTATGTTGAAGTATGTTTATAGCATGTAAATGTAGCGAATCATGAAAGTTGGATCATAAAAGTTAGTCGGAAATTACGGAATCGAATTTTACCGACAATGCAACCCCGTACTTCGACAGTGTATAACTCACAAACTGTAAGTCAGATTAAGCTCATATTTTGCAGTCAGGAAGATCATACTGCATACTACAACTTTCATTTAGACAATATAGTCTGGATTGGTCTCTAAGGTAGGTAAAAATGCTTAGAAATAAGAGGGTCGGAAACGGTTGGATCGAAAGGGAACAAGGTTAAGTTCTACGTTTGAGTTTTCAATTCGTATCCAGCTATCTTTCTTAAAGTCTACGTTGTTTAAGTACGTTAAGACCTAAGTAATTTTAATAGAATAATTATGTTTCGGTTTTTATGCTTTGTAAATAATAACCGTTTATGCATTCGTTAGGCACGCGGGTAAATCAAACTTGATCGTGAATTTATATTTGATCGTGCGTTAATTGTCAAATTCGGTTAAGGTACGGATTTCATATCTCACTTGACACGGGGATAGCCATTTGAGTAAGGCTTCCTAATCCGGATAATCTGTGATAAATTCCGAATAATTTGTTTTGAATTTCCTTTATGCTTGTCGTATGTTATTGAACTTTGTTTCCTTTACGACTTATATTCTTATTYGGAATATGGATCATTTTGATCACTTGACTTGTTTTGTTGCTTCATTTGTGGAATATTTTATTATAGACTCAATAACTGGAGCACCAGTATTGAGATGTTTCCATGGTGACTAAAACGATCATGGCGTCCTTATTTTATAAGTCCTTAAAAGTGGACTTGATTATGTACCGGTCGAATAGAAGGCGTATGGATCCATCCTAGGAACCATTATCGGATATTGAATTGTGGCCGTGGTTAAATTCACGGAGAGGATTGCTGTGTTGTGCTCACACCCCTTTCCTCACTTGTGCCTGAATGGACTGATCATCCTTTGGGAACAACGCATTCTCGTGATGCAGTTTGGTCTTCGTACCCTTGATATGCTTTGGGGCATTTTGACTTTCTTTTG
>NC_037531.1:2909869-2914892 GCF_001531365.2 Cynara cardunculus var. scolymus
GACCAGCAATGGTGTATGCCACTGCCAAACTCGATGAGAACAACATCATGGGTTCGAATCTGTATGCAACGGAAAGAAATAATGCATACAAAATCTGCAGCTATGTTTTACTAATTGAGATTTAATGTTGCAGCGATGTTTTAGTAAACCCAAAAAGTCATGGGTTCGAATCTGTATACACGTTGTAGGTGATCAAATTATGGAAGCCAAGAATCGAAACATTTTCAGAGAAGAAAGTATGTATATATACCTGACCTGTAATGACTGTAGAGCTGGTTGGGCTTTTCATGCAAAACAATGTAACTCCATTTATTTGCTTTCATTCTTTGATAGTTAGAACAATATATTCATGTAAGGACACAGGTCCAGCTGAATCCAAAAGCCAAACTGATCTGATTCTGATAACAAAAAATAGCGGGCACAAAATCTCAAAAAGTAAAATCATATATTGAATTGGAATGCTTCCTACCTACTTGCTTACATCAATTCTTCCCCACAATCACTTCTATTGGCTTAAATGAGTTACTGTTATAAACATCAATCGCAAGATAAAGGTAAAGTTAAAATCTCATCAGACAGTCAGTTGAAATTAGTTCATGCTGTGATTGTAAATTGTACTGAAAAGAGTCCTCTTGCTCCTTCTGCTATGTCCTGAAATTCTGTTTTTATTCTTTCTAATAAGGAGTACATTTATATCAAGAACCCCAAGCCAAAAAAAAGAAAGAAATACAGTAGATTTACTTTTGAACTATAAATTGTCATGGATCACCGACTGTTACCCTTAATTTAACAAAAACCAAGCATAATGTAGTTCACTTGTAATACTATCATAATAAGAAATTCCAACTCTGTAACAATTCTTGTAATGATAGAAACATGGGTCATTACTCATTAGGCAAATACCCCTCCCCTAACCCTGAAAACAAACAGCCTAAAGTAGCAGCCATGCATTATTGCAATAGAAGAGTAAGATTAATGTTATACATTTACAGAATCAGCAGGTAAACATATAAAGACCACTTGAAAATGAGTTTTTGAAAATGTAAACATTCAGTTAATAGAGTTTTTGAAACTTAAGACCACTTGAAGAGGGGGATGGGTTCAAATGAACACTCAACAGCCAGGAAATGTAGATGTACTGCATTTAGGTATTTGCCTGATGCACCATGTTTTTGTCACTACAAGAACTATACAAAAACTTAATGCTAATATATTTCTTGTAAATATTTTGCATATACCTGTCATGAAATGGTTACTTTATTTAACTTGATAAAAATTACCTTCTCTGGTGGAAGATCAAAGCCAAGAAAGCATAATAGCATCTGACTCTGGCAAAATCTCATCAAAGTGAGTTAGACCCTGTAAAGAATTAAGATGTCAATAGATATAAACTCCAACTTAAACTCAGCCTCTAACTTATAGGACTTCCTTGTAAGAATAAGGCAAAGTTTAGTTTCCTTGCACGAAGGAACCAATAAACATGAACAGCAAGAGCAATACCATAAGCACACAAACACAACCAAAAATAAGAAAATAGAAAAACACAACCAACAATTTATTTGTGCCATGAACAGATTGAGAGATGGGAGATAGAGATGAAGCGTACCACAACATATGAACTTGTAGAACCCTGTAATCAAGACCATGAAATCGCTAGGGTTTTAAAATGGAAATGGAGAAATCAAAAATTCAAATTTCAGGTTATATGCACAGATGAGGTCGTCTTGGAAAGCCATAATTTGATACATCAAATCGGCCATTTGTGCAAAGGTAGCAGCAATCGAAGAAAGCGAGGTCTGACCTTACCAAACTAGTTTTGGCGCACAGGGGAGAGATGGAAAAGGAAGAAGAAAACTGTTAGAGAAGAAAGAAGGGTCTGGCCTTACCAAAACGGTTTTGGCGCACAGGGGAGCTGCTGGAAAAGGATAGAGAAGAGGACCGGCGCACATGGGAGCTACCGGAAGAGGACTTTAACCATTGAATATAACTTGTTATTAAGAGTTTTTTGAATTTCTTGCATAAAATAGTTGTAATATATGCTTCAAGAGTTGTAATTAAGATAATGACCTAAATGCTTATATATGTAGTATAGATATACACACACACATAGAGAGAGAGAGAGAGAGAGGGTACATTTCAAATGCAACTCATTACATTTGTACAACCAATGCAACTCAATCAATTGAGATATTTATGAAAATGATGATAGTTCATTTATTATTGTTTAAATATTTATGGAAGATGACTAGGGTTCATTATTTATGATCAATACTTTATATTATGAAACAATCAAAACTTTTATGAAATCACATATTCATCAAACTAAATGAACGGTTGAGATTGAGTTGTATAGGTTGTACAAATGTAAATGGTTGCATAATAACCCACCTATATATATATATATATATATATATATATATAGGAGCGATCAAATGAAAACGCCCTCATTTGTGTAAACCATATAAACCAATCTCATCCATCTATTTTCTTGATCAATGGTCAAGATTAGTTTATGTTATAGTAGAAAATTTAAAAAAAATTATTTTATAATCCCTATAAGGGCAAAATGGTAACTTTGGTAGTGGTTTTATTAATGGCAATCATATCATGTATATCGTAATATTAATGAAACAAAATCATTTGTAAAATAATATATTAATTTTATGTTYAAATATTATAAATAAAATTACATTTATCATTAAAATAGATCAACAATAAAAATAAAACACACTATAATCAATTTAACATAATGAAACCTTTTGAATAATAATAAAAAAAATTACTACTACATTTCATGAACGAAATAGTTTCACAGTTTCATCAATACACAAATCAACGTAATGCTAGATTCTCATTTATCATTTTCATGTTATTGGTAGATGGATCTGTTTCATTTTGATAATGAAATTGTTTCATTGTTTACTAATTACACATTTTTTTCTTAGAAACCATGAAATGGTTTCACTTTCTTCAATCACCTTTTCATATGCCAACATGGTTTGATAAGTCATTTGTCATTTCACGCTACTGATAATGAAATTGCTTCATTTTTCGCTAATTACACAGGCTTTTCTTATCTTTTTTGAAATGGCTTCACTTCCTTCACGCACCCATATCATCATGCACCCATTTCATGATGCACTCATTTCATGCTGCACTCATTTCATCATGCACCTATTTCCTCATGCACCCATTTCATAATCATTTTCACTTACTCCATGCATCAATTTCACCATGTATGAAAACCGGTTTCATGAATTTTTTTTTATACAATTACTGATTTCATGGAATTATTAATCTAATAACTTACGATTTTCATGAATTTTGACAATAATAAACCGAGACACAATATAAGAAAATCCAATTTTTAATATTATAATTTAATTAAATATTTAAATGTTACCATTTATAAAATTTCCTTAATTATGTTATCTTAATTAAGATTTATTAATAACATCCATATTTAATAGAAAACAATGCAAATGACCAATATACCCTTATTGATTAAATTTAATTAGAAAAAAATGGAATTTTTTTATTGGTTGAAATTAGTTTACACGATTTCTAAGAAATTATATATATATATATATATATATAGAGAGAGAGAGAGAGAGAAAGAGAGAGAGAGAGAGAGAGAGAGGTTGGTTATTATACAACCCTTGACATTTGTGCAACCAATACAACCCAATCTCAACCGTCTAATTAATTTGATTAATATGTAATTTCATATAAGTTTTTATTGTTTCCTAATATAAAGTATCGATCATAATTAATRAACCATATTCATCTTCCATAAATATTCAAATCATAATAAATGAACTCTCATCATTTCCGTAAATATCTCAATATATTGAGTTGTATTGGTTGAACAAATGCGATGAGTTGTATTTGAAACAAGCTATATATATAGGGTTGGGTTCATGTGAGACCAGCCTGTTTTCGTGAGACCCGTGAGAACACATTTTTACACGTAAACTTCACAGCAAAAACACTGTGAAGGTTTAAAAAAGTCGAACCTTCACAGCAAAAATACTATGAAGGTTAAAAAAAGTCACATTCACAGCATTTTGCTGTGAAGTTTCAAGTGTAAAAAGCTGGTCTCACGGGTCTCACGAAAACAGGCTGGTCTCACATGATCCCAATTATATATATATAGGGTTAGGTTCACGTGAGACTAAGGGTTTTTCATGAGACCCGTAAGACCAATTTATGTTCATGGATCAACTTTATAAGCTAATGATCTAATGGTCTAAAATTGCACGGTGTCAATTTTGTGATTATCGAGAAGTCTCGTGGCATTTATGAATGTTCAGATTGTCAGATTAAAGATCTAATCCAAGGGTTGAGAATTGGTCTTACAGGTCGAAAAACCCTTGGTCTCACATGATTTCAAGTATATATATGTATGTATATATGTGTGTGTGTGTGTGTGTATATGTGTGTAGAGGAGGTTTATTTTACAAATCACGTTATTTGTACAAACCTCATTCAACCAATTATAATTTTTCATTTTGTTCACTTTTTTGTAGAGGTTGATTAATCATTTTTATAGTGGAGCGTGTTAATCATGGATATTATCATCTTTATTATTTTAATTTTAGAGAAATAAATGAAACAGTTTCATTAAAATTTCATTAAGTATTATATGAAACAATTTCATAATCATATATGAAACAACTTCATCAAAAAAAAGTATTATATGAAACAATTTCACAAGATTAAACAATTTCATGAAATTTTTTCATAAGATTAAACAATGAAACCGACGGATGAGGGTGGTTTGCACGGTTTGTACAAATTGGGTGGTATGCATTTGATCGCTCCTTTATATATGTATGTATGTATGTATGTATGTATGTATGTATGTATGTATGTATGTATGTATGTATGTATGTATGTGTGACATCCGTCACCAAACCAGGTTAGTCAACCGTAACTCGAAACCTAACGTTAGCCCTTTTAGTAAATTTATGTGCTCACATGCTTCCTGAAACATAAGGTGTGAAATTTTAGGAGTTGGGTG
>NC_037531.1:2917377-2952375 GCF_001531365.2 Cynara cardunculus var. scolymus
CACAAGTCTCCACTTGTGATGAGGAAGAGACGTCATGACACTTGGATTAGTATTCATTTAGTGAGTTCTCTATTATCATATCATTGTGTTATGACAAACCTCTCCGTCACACTTCGCGTTTCCGCCTAGGCGGGGTGTGACAGTATGTATGTATGTATGTATGTATGTATGTATGTATGTATGTATGTATGTATGTATGTATGTATGTATGTATGTATGTATGTATGTATGTATGTATGTACAGTTTGTTTCAAATACAACTCATCGCATTTGTACAACCAATGCAACCCAATAAATTGAGATATTTATGGAAATGATGATAGTTCATTTATTATGATTTGAATATTTCTGGAAGATGAATATGGTTTATTAATTATGATCAATAATTTATATTAGAAAACAATCAAAACTTTTATGAAATCATATATTAATCAAATGAAATGAACGGTTGAGATTGGTTGTATTGGTTGCACAAATGTCAAGGGTTGTATAATAACCAACCTCTATATATATATATATATATATATATATATATATATATATATGTGTGTGTGTGTGTATATATATATATAGACTTGGGATCATGTGAGACCAAAGGTTTTTCGTGAGACCGTAAGACCAATTCTCAACTCTTGGATTAGATCTACAATCTGAACATTCATAATCATAAAATTGCCACGAGATTTCTCAATAATCACAAAATTGTCACCGTACAACTTTAGACCATTAGATCATTAATTTATAAAGTTGATCAATGAACATAAACTGGTCTTACGGGTCTCACGAAATGCCCTTGGTCTCACATGAACCCAACTTTCTCTCTCTCTCTCTCTATATATATATATATATATATATATATATAAAGTTGGGTTCATGTGAGACCGAACCATTTTTGATTGGTTCGCATCAGGATCCAATATTTTTTTATATTGTGGATCCCTATTAATTATGTGCAAAAAAGGTTAACTCAATCGGCAGCAACTTCCTCGTCAAATGATGTATTCACATCACCACACAATTGTCATTTGAACATTTTGTCAAACACCTTTACCCTCTTCCCATCATTCTTATTCTAAAAGCTCTCCTGAATGATTCAATCCATTGATTTATTCATCAATGAAGAAAAAACTATTCAATTCCGTCCTCCCCTACGAAACTCCGAGATTGAGAGACCATTACACGGTTGGAAAGAAGCTAGGCCAAGGACAATTTGGTATCACATACCGTTGCACCGAGAAATCCACAGGCACGGATTATGCCTGCAAATCCATAGCCAAACGGAAGCTTTTATGCCGGGATGATTACGATGATGTATGGAGGGAGATTCAAATTATGCACCATTTGTCGGAGAATCCATCCGTTGTTAGGATCAAAGGCACATACGAGGATAATGTGTTTGTGCATCTCGTAATGGAGTTGTGCACTGGCGGTGAGCTTTTCGATCGGATCGTGGAGAAGCGGCAACATAGCGAGCAGCAGGCAGCGGAATTGATGAGAACAATTGTCGGGGTTGTGGAAGCTTGTCATTCTCTTGGGGTTATGCATCGAGATCTCAAACCGGAGAATTTCTTGTTCGACAGTAACGGGCAGCTAAAAGCGATCGATTTCGGGTTGTCGGTCTTCTACAAACCAGGTTTCTTCCTTTTTTTGGTAAGAAAAAGTGTTGAAAGCAGTATACATGCGATTTTTGATATGGTATTTTGTGTTGCAGGAGAGTATTTCTGTGATGTGGTTGGAAGTCCATACTATGTTGCCCCAGAAGTTTTGAATAAACATTATGGACCTGAAAGTGATGTGTGGAGTGTTGGGGTTATCTTGTACATTTTATTATCTGGGTGTCCACCTTTCTGGGCAGGTTGGCTTATAATTGCATCCTATTTGGTTAGAAGGTTTAATTTATGTGTGGTTTACTAAATATTTACCTTCAGTAAAATTTAATATTATCATTACTTACTGGGTAAGATTTTAGTCCACTAAAACGTTATTGTATGCAACAATTTACCCGGTAAGCCCTTACCGTGGTAAGGGTTGTCGCACTCACTTATCGGGTAAGACTCTTGGTCTTTGCCTCGTTCTTACCGGATAAGATTATTGGTTCTTATCATATTTATCCGGTAAGGTAATGTGACTTGGTGTTCACTTACCCGAGTAAGCGTTTGGTATAACAAAAAATTATCTTTTTTTAAAGTTTAGAAATGTTCAATTTTATGTCCATATTGACCGATGATCTTGTTAGATTTGATGACGTGGATACTCATTTATGAAATGTGTACTAAAATGTTACGAGAAAGTAGAAAAGAAACTTGACATCCATTTGATGAATGTCACAAGATCAACAAATTATCAGTTAAAATTGATTAAGAAAATAGAAAATTTTGGAACTATGTTATATTGATTTGAGAAAAAATTTAATTGTTACATTAAATAGGAACACAAACTCCGTTACATTCTACCCATCTCTAAAAGAGCCTAATGGAAAACGAATGTTCCAACACTTGATAGTATGTCTAGCTGATATAAAACTCCAACAGTCCATGATAACATGTTCTATGTACTTTGTCTTCCAGAGACGGATTCGGGCATCTTTAGACAAATTTTAAATGGAACAGTTGACTTCGAATCTATGCCATGGCCAAACATTACAGAAAGTGCTAAAGATTTAATAAAAACAATGCTCGATAGGAACCCAGAGCAACGAATAACCGCTTATCAAATACTATGTGAGTCCCGAATTCACGTATTAGACTTGTCTGTTTTGTTGATAGGAGGTTAATTTTTGATTAAATTCATACCAGGTCACCCATGGATCAAGGAAGATGGAGTTGCTACAGACAAGCCTTTGGATCCTGCAATTCTATCACGACTAAAACAATTCGCGGCTATGAACAAAATTAAAAAGATGGCGATGCGTGTATGTTTTTCGTAGCTTTATGTTATAAAGAACGATAAGACACTGTTTTGAGGGTTAGCTCAGCTGCCGAATAGAGGTTGAGCCTTAGAGCTTCTCATAGCTCGCTAGCTCAAGTCTCCTCAAGGCCACTTTGGTTGTTATCTTCAGGGCCCATGGGATTAGACGAGGTGTGGCCAAGTTGACCAAACACCCACGATTAACAAAAAAAAATCAATTAGTGGATGCACCTTGTCCCTTGTGTATACGAAATGAAACTATGCGTTTGAGTTATGTTTCCAGGTGATTGCGGGAAGGCTTTCAGAAGAGGAGATTGGTGGTCTAAAGCAATTGTTTAAAACGATTGATACAGATAACAGCGGAACGATAACATTCCAAGAACTCAAACAAGGGTTGAAGAGAGTTGGTTCAAATGTAATGGAATCCGAGATCATGGAACTTATGAATGCGGTACAACCTTCGTCGTTTTCCAAATGTGAAATGCAGACTATCGTATTTTACGGCTGAAAAAACATGCTAGTTTAAAAGTAGCTCAACTGGTAAGACCTAGGCTTTGCCCCACTGAGGCCTTTGAAGTCCCCTTTAGAGCTTTTTCTAACTATTAACTTGAAGGCCCCATGGGATTTGTTGACCATCGTCTTTCATGACCGAAAACATGACAATTGAAACCCTAAAGGGTAGCTCAACTAGTAAGACCTAGGATTTGCTTCCTAAGGGTCATCAATTCAAGTTCTCTTTACAATTATTGGAGGGTTTTGTCGACTAACTTAAGCTCCCCATGGGATAGTCGAGATGGACTCAAGCTCACCCAGACGCCCACGATTGCTCAAAACATGTCGGTTAAAATACTGATTGGTGGCTCAACCGGTAAAACCTTAGATTTGCTACCCAAAGGTCATCGCTTGAAGGCCCCTCCAGGGCCACCATAGGGTTTTTCTGGCTGTTAACTTAAGGGCTCCATGGGATTAGTTGAGGTGAACGCAACCAGTTTAAGCAATATTATGTAGGGGATGTAGGTTTATAGTCAAAACTTACGATTGTATTATTTTCGACAGGCTGATACCGACAACAACGGCACAATCGATTACGGTGAATTCCTAGCAGCAACCTTGCACTTAAACAAGACGCAGAGGGAGGAGAACATGCTTGCGGCTTTCTCCTTCTTTGACAAAGATAACAGTGGCTATATAACATACGACGAACTTCAACAAGCTTGCAAAGATTTTGGTATACACGATGTTCAGTTAGAAGAAATGATCAAAGAAATCGATCAAGATGATGTAAGCATACGCTACATTACCTTTCTATGAAGAACGGAAAACGCAACCATAAGTTCCATTACCATCCCTTTGCTTGTAAATTTACAGGATGGGCGCATAGATTACGGAGAGTTTGCTGCCATGATGAGAAAGGCCGATGGAGAGCATGAAAGCAGAACGATGCGACGAGGTCTAAAGTTTGATGTGGCAAGTGCATTTGGAGTCGATAATAGTAGTAATGAAACACAAAACTAACTTAAAGAACCTTGTCTGTATATATATCGCCATTTTTTTGTGAGTGTTGGTGTAAATAGATGATACTTTTATGCAAAAGATGATGTCGATATGATACTGAATGGCGCATATTCTAGGATTTGAGGACATACGGAACTATTCTCATTGTTAACTTATACCGAAGCATCCGAGCAGAGATTGCTCTGCAAACAATAGCAGCACGCTAGATTTAAACATGATTGTAAAGACTAAAGATAGCTAGGTAAGAAAGCTCATCGCTTGTCTAGCAAAAGCATCATGGGCTGTTTGGTTTATGGAATTGGAATGGTCCAAATTTTTGACCAAATTCCAAATACCACAACAGATGTGAAGGAATCCTTCTAATTCCAACAAATTCCTTAAGTCATTGATTTTACAATTCAACTGCATATACCACGGATTTCAAATTCCAATCCGACAAATTTTTTAGCCCTCATCCAAATTCATCGACGCTGTATCTCGATTTGCTCTGTTTGCTATGCTCGATCTCCTTTGCTCGATCTCGTTTAAAACTAAGAATGACAATGGGTCAGGTTCGGGCCGGTTATTGGTATCCCCGTCCCCAAAACCGATAACTAAAACCATTCCCGTGACCGCCCCGATCCCTGTCGGGGATCCCCATCAGGTCCCCGCGGTTTCTCTGATCCCCGTTGGGGAACCCGTTAAGGTAAAAATCATCTTTTTCCTGTTCACCGTTGGTCATAACCGAACCCGAAACTGAAACCCGAAACAGATCTAAAAAAATTACAATATGTTAGTTTTCACAACTAAAAGTAAATTACAATATTTTTAAAAGATGCAAGTTTAAATGTCTCAAACATAATCGAACCAATTACAAACAATGTATTAGATTACATTATAAAACTAAACAGAACTTCAAACATCATACAATTAAAATCACGATTTCACAATTAGACAAATAAACTAGATTTTTTCGTGAGCCTTATTTAGGTTGTTGAAGTAAAGTGGATAAAAAGTTTTTTAAATTTTAATGTTACTATTTTCTTTTAATGATATTATATATATATATATATATATGTATATAAATTAAAATTAATATATATACACATATCAGGCCGGGCAGGGCCGATGATCACCGCCCCCGTCCCCGTTAAAAACCCGAATTTGTCCCCGATCCTTGCCCCGTCTCCGATAAAATGTCCCCGAACCCAGCCCGAAAGTTTCGGTTTTCGGTTTTCCCCATCGATTTCGGTTTTTTTTGCCATCCCTATTCAAAACTGCTCCCTCTCTCCCTCCCGCACGAAAGGCGTAACGATCTGGGCACTGTCTCGGAAGCACTACGATAAGACCCCATACCTAGAGCTAACATCATATAACCCAATTGAGACATTGTGGAATAGACTCTTGAATTCTCAAAACTTCTGTCACTCCATCCCCGCAGGGGCAGAGAACCCGTCGCTGTCTCGGCTGTGCTACCGGAGGCTCTGGTTCAAGTCCAGGATGGCCCAGTTGCGCCAGGGAAAAGAATAGAAGAAGCGTCAAAGAAGCAACTTGGACAAAAAGAAACGAAGTGGCTTAGACAAATCTTTTTTGTCGATAACCTCCACTTTAATTGGTATTTTTTCACGAAAAGCCGACATGAGATAACAAATCCAGTGTTTCACTAAGATTTCGAATAGATCGAACGAACCACACTCCTTTGTATACATCAGGAGTCCATTGATGAGAAGGGGCTGGGGAAAGCTTGAACCCAATTCCTACAGTGATGAATATGAGCGCAATTGAAATTCCTGGGGAGTTATACATTTGTGTATTGATAAGACCATTCAATGATAAATCTCTATATATATTATAGATATTATTAACGTTAAAGCCACCTACAGACGCTTTACGCCCAATCATTCCATCCTAAAAAGGATTTTCTTGAAATGTCATCTATGTAATTTTCTCGTTGAATTCCGTGAACGAAACAAAAAATTCTAATTCCGTTAAGAATTTCATTCCAATTCCATCCAACCAAATGCAATCAAAAGACATGGACAAATTACATCAAATTGCATTCCATTACCTTAAAGTGAAATTCATTTGATGAATTCTAATTCCATCGAATTCCATTCTACGAACCAAACACCCCTAAGTGTTTAAAATCACACGTCTCCAAATTCCATGTCTCATTCACGTCTCACCAATTAACTCGTGACAGATCGATATAATATTTAATTCATCTTTTTATCCTCTATTCAATAAGGTGATGTGGACTTGCTTAACACACCTTAGCCTTGCTTGTATCACCTCGTCACTACTAGGTTGTTCTGCTAAAGTGACAATTCAGGTTCCCGATAAAGTTCAAGCACACAACCCCCTATTATTGTGTTTCTGAGCATCTGGAAGGACAGGTTTCCCAAATCTTGATAGAATGATCTTCGTGTGGATATCGAGTGTCAAAATCATAAGATTGTCAAACCAATGGAGCCACAAACCGGGCTCAATCATTAGCAAGGACACTGACAAACCAATACAATGGTATCTCCCGAATACACTTATGTTCCACATTTTACAGGCTTTTGGATCAAATCCATTTCAAAAGGGGGAGGCAGAGTTCACGTGAAACCAATCACCAGAAGCTACATACACGTTAGCAAGTGTTCATACCAAGTAGGGTGACCATGGAAAAAAGAAGGATCAAAGGGTTAATTGGGCGAGTACATCTCAAGAAGGATGACATACCATGAAAAGATTCTTGTCGGATTCCATGTAAAATCAGGCCTGATGGAAGACTTCTAGCTTTGACGGTCATGCACAACGAGCAAAATAAGTAATCTACATAGAGCCCGAGAAAAATAACTAAAATGAACGCAGTAACCTCTTTATATACACATGATTCTTTAGGAATCCGATGCAAACATAACAGGTTTATCACATTATATGCACGAGGTACAATATTAGATGCATGAAGTACTACAAGTCAGCATGGCACCATTCTCCAGGATTTAGAAATTGTTGCTAAATCAACAAATCAAAAGAAGCTTACCACATTATGTCTGTGTTGGAAATGTTTTGAGTAATTCTACAACCTGTAACTTTGTCGTAATTGTACTGAAAAACTGATTTAGTTTTACGAAACCCACAACCTGTGGATGGCATGCAACTGACTGAAGTCTGTCTCCTTCAAAGATAACCTGTAAAGGTCCTTGAGTTTCTTCACATCTCCAGACTGCAAATCATTTGCAGTCTGTTGGGAAGTAGCAACAGATTTCTTTGTGGTTGCAGGAAGAACCACAGCTAGCATCCTCTTTAATACCATCTGCAGCTGACTCCAAAATCTTTCATACACGCTACAATCGTCCTTCTGCAATGTTATTCTATCTACAGGCACATGGCGTCCTTCAAGAAGACTATTCAGAGCTAATTCCAGCATCTGCAGACACAAAAAAAAAATTAGTTAAACAACTGCCAGCTATTAGAGAGTAAATATTACAATCTGAAACGACCATAGCATTCTTATAAATCATATTATCAAATAGAATACTAACGATTGCAAATATATGGCTATAAAAATACCATTTTAATATTACTGATTTACGTGTACCCTTCATAAAGAACAAGTCGTCATAGATTATGTACAATGAAGTGATAGGGGAACAAGGCTATAGAAACAACTGCATTGACTACTCTGGATTGGATTACATTTAGGACATTCAGGCTCCAAGTTCTGATCAGGGGAATTCATTTCTGTCCAAGTACTGCAGTACTCGAGACTACCATCTAGAAATCATTTAATGATATACAACTGTAATATATTTATGATGTGTTCCTCTGTAGTTATAAATCAGGCAGCTAAACACACAGACTTCAGTGGATTTTTCGTATGCAATATGTTCAATAACCCAAATAGTTTCTTTTTAAACCAAAAAAAAACATTATTCTCCAAGTTCCGAGCCAGATAAGCATAAAAAATTGCAACTGAAAGCAGCAACAGGGTTGTCTACATACCATATATGATTGAGATGACTTAGACAGGCTACATGACAAAGCTGATCTCTCTATCAAAATGGTCAGGTACATTGTAGGATGTGTTTTTGGCCTATAAAACTGGATAGATTTCTGCCAGTTCCTCTCGGCCATGGACGAGTACTGTTTGACTCTTTGGAGTATACCATTTTCACCTTTTGATGAATTACTTTTCTTCAAATCCGTCTCTAATAATCTCAAACAACAATCCCTCTGGTAGCAAGCAAGCTGAAAATATGCAAATGCAGCCTCTTGTCTACGCAAGTCCCCCAATGACTCATACATTGACAAAGCCTCACTAATTGCATCGTTGGCTGAAATCTCATGCTTTCCAAATTCCATTTTAGATTTATAAACTTTAGCAGTTGCATTTTCTCTTGCTAGAAGCATGCCAAGCCTTAGATATGTATGAGCAAACTGTGTATATACTTCATTGCTAAGATTGTTTGGAAGGGCATCGGCTTCATCACCAACAGCATCAACTTCTTTCTTTGCTGCTCTATAGTATCTGAGTGATTCACAATACTGTGATTTTGCTGCTTCCAGCTTTTGGGTGTAAGCATTATTGAACACGGGATGGTTTCTGAGATGCTCCATTTGTGAAACCATCTCCTCAGCTGCTGCTCGTCTTCCATGGCCCAAATTACAGTTGATTAAGATAATGTTGTTGTGATCGGAAACCTTTCTAAATGAACTGATAGCTTCAGAAAAAGCTGATTCAGCTTTGCCAATTTCTTTTCGTTCCAGTCTCCTTCGGCCTAATTCATTGCAGACCCATCCTTTCTTCTTAAGAAGGGACCGTAACTCCTCAGAACTACTAGGATGACAATCCAAACATTTTCTTCCTTCTTCATAACAATTAAGAGCAGAAGTTAGATTATGGTCTGCATCTTCATGGTCACAACGATGAAGGTATCTGAAAATGCCACCATCATTTGATTTTGGCTCTGTTGAATCAGATTCAGTCTCTTTAGAAGACTTTGGCACTTCATTTTCATCCATGATATTCTGTGTTATCACATTACTAACATCTCCAGCCTTTCCAGGTGAAGAGTAGGATAAGCTCTTAGAAACAGGCTTCTCGGCCTGCTTTCTTCCATAATTAAATGGACGAGTATTTCCACTACTACTACTTGCACTATTGCCGCTACTGGCCCTATCACTCTGGCAACTACAGTTCACTAATGAGCAAGATGAGCAGCTCTGCTTAAACTTTCCAAGTTTTTTCTTGAGCCTCTCAAGCTCTTTCTGAACTTCAGGCGACATTTTTAACTCTCTAGCAGGCGGTGTCTCCTCAGTTTTCACAGAGATCTCCTTTTCACTCTTCAAATGAAATTCAACATACACATCTCCAACCAGTGTCCATGCTTTGGCCCAGAATAGATAATGAGCAGCTAAAGATTCAGTTTCGTCTTTTCTATTGTGGATATCTATCTCGAATGACAAACTGCTAGTCATTGAGGAGATAAACTTTTTGTCTTCAAGATGCTGTGGCATGGAGCCATATACCAAACATGCTAGACGAACAACCTTGAAGACTTGATGCAACTGACCATCATCCATGTAGGCTTCTCCAAGGGCCAGATAAGATTCTCCAAGTAAAAGAACAAGCTTCCACAACTTGTCATCCAGTTTTGATGTTGGAAGCCACTTGCGAATGTCACAAACCTCAATGCAATCAGCATCACCACAGGCACAAACAGAGAAGTCAATTTGCAAAGTTGCACCAATATCAGGTCTGCCATGACTTTCAGAGCCTTGTAGCTGTCTTTTCCACCTTAGAGACTTGATAGCTTGAGAAACATGATGTATTGCTGCCAACTTAGAGGATATCAAATTAACAGTAGCTTGAACCACAGGAGTAGATGTAGCAGACAACTCAACAGTGTCATAATTACAAGTTCGTTGCATTACAGCATCCCCTGATTCAGCCTCATTTGACACCAAAAGTTTTCTGGATCCAGGTGCATCATCATCCAAATGCAGCTTGACAGAACCACCTGGTCCATAATTTGAGGAAGTAGCATCGATACCACATTCATCCTCCTTATTAGCTTTGAAACTTTCATGGATTATTAACTCAGAGATCCCACTGAAGCATTCATACGACTCTTCTTCACTATCAACTACAATATCTTCAGAATCCAGAGGCAGCCCTTCTGATGTCAAATCTAAATCTTCATCGTAGTCTAGAAGTAGCCTTGCAAATTGTTCATGAGCAAATGCACGTACAACCTATTAGTCATAATGCAGTAATAATTAGTTTGATTGATACTTCATCTAAAGATTAATAATTACAAATATTTAAGATGGCACATCCATCAAACAAAGAGTTGCCACAGGCTGGATACCAATTGATCAGGCTGATCGAGGAAATCAAGACATTTCTTCAAGAACCTTGCACACCTTACCCTGTTATGAGAAGACTGCAGCAGAAAACAAGTATTAGAAATATGTAATTGTCTATTAGCTATTTTTCCAAACAAGAGAGAGACGGGGGGAGAGAGAGATCAATGCAATATACACCCCACCACTGAAAGTGAGAGCCTGTGAGCAACACGGTAGAGTAGGGTTCCTAGCGAGAGCAAGGAATCACTTCTCCCTCTATTAATAAGAGAAGGTATGAAGGTAGAGTCATCATCACAATTATTGGTGGCATGGCTCTTAGGAATAACGGAAAGATCAAAAAGTTGAATGTTATCCTCGCCAGCATTTTTATAGAGCTGTTCACAGCCAGAAAACAATCAAAATATCAGCAAACTAGCATAATATGAAGCTAGAAAATGACAAGACTAACACAAAAAAAATTACCCAATAAGCTCCAGGGTCTTGCTTGCAGTTTTCTTGAAGGAACCGCAAAACCGAATGGCCATTTTGTCGGACAATATGAGGATGAAAAGCAGGAGTGCCATCTTCAGATACTCCTTTGGACAAAAAAATATCATCCGTTTTCAGCAGCTCGTATCCCTGAACAACCCCATTTTGATGATAACATATGGCTAGTTCAGGTACACTTGCCATCACATTATCGAGCCAAGCTTCAAGCCAAGTCAACGGAGTAACCTGCCAAAGATTCAAAAAAAACATAAGCAGGTAGACTAAAACAAGAGAATAAGCATCAAAATGTGTCAAGCCATGCAATCTAACCTGTCTAGAAACATCCCATAAGTGCAAGCTCACTGCAACATATTTCTCGTTACTAAATATAAGCAAGTCACTCCCCAGAAACATGCGCAAATTATTGAACTTCCAAAATAGAACCCTTAAGAATCCATCACGATTCATTCTTCTGTACATATCTGACTCTTGCATTGAGGTCTTCTCTTTGACTTGTGAGACCTTTTTAACAGCATCACGACCTTTGTTTCTTTGGTTCTTCTTCCCTCCCCAAAAGAAACTATCTTGTTTTGCTTGTGGGTATTCAGCACATTTAAATCCTTCCCCTTGACCAATGTCATTGTCCTGCCCAAAATATGGGGAAGGGTATGCTTCAGCTGTATCAGAATCCCTATTGCCAGGCAGAAAAGATGAGTTCAACTGCTCCTCTGACTGGGAACTTTGAGCCGATGGGCAATCACATGCCTCCATCCTTACAGAATGCATAGCAAAATTCCAAAATAATGATTTTTCTGAACATTGTGACTGCTTATGTCTTCTAACCAATTTTTCTCCCTCTTCAACATCAGGTCTGCAGTAAACAAATTATTTACAAGTGCCAAGACATTTAGAAGAGATATAACATCAAAAGAAGTCGGCCACATGCAGATAGAACATACCCTGTATTTAATACGAGAGACTGTCCAATACGATGTACTGCAATCGACAACCGAGCCCTGGAATATGGGATCTTAAATATTTGCTTCAGAATGTCAGCTGGAGCAATGACATCAATTTCATCTCCATACTCTGTTAAACCAGATACAGCAAGGGCTTCTCCTTTCTTTCTAAGATTTGATGCAACAGTGCCACTTTCATAAGGTAAATCTACCAAGAACAGCAAGAAAAGTTAGAAGGTCACCCCTCCTTGGCATCTAAAGAAGAGATGTTGAGTAACAGGATGGCACTTGGCAACATAATCTGATAATCCTATGATTTTGTTTGCTAACATAAAACATTTTCATTATTGAACATATGTGTATTCAATTGTTGCATCCATAATGAATTAGTAATTTTGAAGTGTAACTTATGATTTGATATGAATCACAATTCACTAAAATGAGATATGGATTCATAACTACAATCATCATTTCATACAATGCGTATGAGAAGGACTTTTCAATGGCCATGTTTCAAAAATTCCTGTATGTTGGAGGACAGTTGTGGAAATAAAAAGTATAGCCTGTAAGATAGTCAAAGGTGAGTGTGCTATCCACCCAAAATAAAGGCATGAAATGATAACAAAATGATGAATACATCCTCAGCCGAAAGCTGTCAAACCAAGAGATGTTAGAGTGGCTCTACATGGTAACCCATACGGTAGAAGTTGTCACATTTTTCAGACATATCATCACTAACCTAATTAGCGAATATGAAAAGTGGCATCTTGATTTTTAAGGAAGTCTGGTCAAATCTAAGGACATGATATTTCTCTAAAATATTCTATGCATCCATTTTTCTAGGTGGATATTAATAACTCCCAAACAGAGAGTTATTTATCTCGAATATTGAGTATCTTTTAAGTTCTTTGGTTACTATAAGTCAAAGCCAGGCACAATATGGAGTGAGGAGCAGCTGTTAGTGACAAAGTGGAAAAGACTAAGGAGGCAGAAAAAGGATAAGACATTGATGGAAAAGGTGCAGACAAAAGCAGATGTGGCAGTGAATACTATAAAAACTATGCTGTCTGTAGAAGAAACTCAAAGACAAAGCAAACAAAGCCTCTAGAATTTTGGCAAAGTTGGGAACTAAAAAATCCTCTTTCTCTTCCATGATCAGAGTAGATCAGTTTCCTTTCTACAGTTGATAATCAAACACTTCTAGTTTCTGATAAACCTACTAATTGTGTGTTGTTTAGTCTCGTTATAATAAATATAGGAAGAGGGGTAGTTTGGTACTTTTCCTATTCTGAATAAGGGAGCATATTGCTTAAGTAGTTGAGAAAGTTTGTTAGAGCATTCATTCAGTTTTTGTCAATTGTAAATGAGCGTAAGCTCTGTGGGAGAGACTCCAGACCTCCTGAAAGTCTGGAAATCCTTTGATTAGTTTGTTGCAATACAATCAGCCGACCAGTTTGTTCCAGTGTATATCAAATTGGTATCAGAGTTCATTTCGGTCCAGCATGACGAATGTTACTACGCGAAGCGCAAACAATCGAATTGAAGATATGGAGAGTAGCGTTGGTTCAATTGAAAGGAATTTGGAGCGTATTGTGCAACAAATTGAAGAATTGAGGAACGATTTTGTCAATAAATCGAACGCTACGAATTCGTCTGATGAGGAAGACGCAGCGGGATCCGGTCGACGAGACAGAAATCGTAACAATTAGAATCGATTTTTAGCAGTCAAGGGGCGTAAATTGGAGATTCCGATCTTCGATGGCAAGGATCCAGACGGATGGATTTTAAGAGCGGAACGATATTTCACGTTAAATCAATTGAGTCAGAAGGAAAAAATCGATGTGTCGTTCATTTCATTTGAAGGCGATGCACTGAAGTGGTTTCAATGGGAGCATAAACGTCATCCAATTACCAGATGGGAGGATTTGAAGCAATTATTGTTGAGGCATTTCAGATCTCTGGCAGCAGGATCGTTATGTGAGCAATTCCTGGTGGTAAGGCAAGATTGATCAATTGATGAATATAGAAGGCGTTTTGTGGAGTTTGTGGCACTACTAGATGGAATTCCAGAGCAGATTTTCTTAAGCCAGTTCATTAATGGATTGGAGGAGTCTATTAAATCAGAATTGAGGTTGATGAATCCATTGACATTGAGCGAAGCATGGAGGTGGCCACAAAAATTGATTTGAAAAACAAGGTGTTAGGGAGAGATAAAACCACTGTTACTAGCAAGAGAGCAAGTTGGGTAGTTCATCCCGGCTCTGATTCGAAAAGTAATTTTTCGTATAATTCTTCAAATAGCACAGTGAGCTCCGTTAATTCACCGATTTTAAAGAATAAATCGAGATCTGAATTCCGCCATCTATCCAATCAGAAAGTGCAGCAGCGGAGAGCGTTGGGTTTGTGTTACCGCTGTGACGAAAAGTACGCTCCCGGCCACAAGTGTAAAAAGGAGATGAATGTTTTGTTAGTTCAGGAGGATTTGCTAGCTGATACAGAACCAGAGATGGAGGAAAAAGTTTTGAATGCAGTTGAAGTGAGCAACAAGGTGGAGGTACATTTAAATTCTGTCATTGGTTTAACTATCCTAAAACCATGAAGATGGAGGGAAGAATTGGTGAGCAGAAAGTAGTAGTGTTAGTTGACAGCGGTGCAACACACAATTTTATATCGAATGATTTAGTTAAACGACAGAATTTAGAAGTGGAAATCACTGGTGAATACACTATTACTCTAGGATCTGGAAATATAGAGAAAGGAGATGGGATTTGCAGAGGTATAACTATGTTTTTACCAGAAATTGAAATCAGGGAAGATTTTCTTCCGTTGGGATTGGGTAATAGTGACGTGATTTTGGGGATGCAATGGTTGGAAACGTTAGGAGCAACCTATATTAACTGGAAATTGCAAGTAATGAAGTTCACTTGCGGAGGCAGATCTGTCACATTAAGGGGAGAACTGTCATTGGGGCGATCGATGATATCGTTGAAAGCTATCGGAAAAGTAATCAACCACGAAGGACAGGGTGTGCTGGTTGAATTGGTCACTTGTTCAGCGTTATCGGGAGAGATAGCAGAATCCAATGTTATTTTGGATCCATTGCTAAGGGAATTTGACTCAGTTTTCAATATGCCACAGGGGCTACCACCGGAAAAGGGAAGAGAGCACAGCATTGTTTTTAAAGAAGGGACGGGAACAATCAATGTTCGACCGTACCGTTATCCACACTACCAAAAAGACGAGATTGAAAAATTGGTAAAGGAGATGCTCGAGGCAGGAGTATTCAGCCGAGTATGAGTCCATTTTCCAGTCCGGTGTTATTGGTTAACAAAAAAAGATGGAAGTTGACAATTTTGTATCGATTATCGAGCTTTAAATAAGATGACAAATGTTGACAAATTCCCGATTCCGGTGATTGAAGAACTGTTAGATGAGTTGTACGGAGCAGCGGTGTTTTCCAAACTCGATTTAAAATAGGGTTACCATCAGATTCGAATGAAGGAAGGAGACATTTACAAAACGGCTTTCCGAACTCATCAAGGGCATTACGAGTTCTTGGTAATGCCCTTTGGATTGGTTACTGCTCCAGCGACGTTTCAAGGTTTGATGAATGAGATTTTTAAGAAATATTTGCGGAAGTTCGTTTTGGTTTTCTTTGATGATATTTTAGACTTTTAGTCTATAGCAAAACTCTTGAAGAACATCAAGTACACTTTAGGAAGGTGCTGGAGGTTCTTTTACAACATCAGTTGTTCGCAAATAAGAAGAAATGCGAGTTTAGTCGTGATCGGCTGGGATATTTGGGTCATGTAATTTCAGAAAAAGGCGTAGAAGTTGATCCGTCTAAAATCACAGCAGTGTTAGAGTGGGAAAAGCCTAAGACGATAACAGAATTGAGAGGATTCTTAGGGCTGTCTGGTTACTACAGAAAGTTTATAAAGGGCTATAGTATGTTAGCCAAACCACTCACCGACCTTAAAAAGAACCAATTTCAGTGGACGAAGGAAGCTCAGTTAGCATTCGTTGAATTGAAGAAAATGCTATCATCAACCCCGGTGATAAGACTTCCTGATTTTTCTAAGGATTTCGTGGTCGGGACGGATGCTTCGGGTTACGGTTTGGGAGCAATTCTTATGCAAGATGAACAGCCGATTGCATATTTTAGCCAAGCTTTGGGGCTGAGAGAAATCCGTTTATGAAAAAGAATTGATGGCCATTGTGTTGGCAATAAAGAAATGGAGACCGCATTTGTTGGGAAAAAAAACTGTAGTGCGTACGGATCAGCAGAGCCTTCGTTTTCTGCTGGAGCAACAAGTTGTGGAACCGGAATACCAGAAGTGGGTCAGAAAGCTGCTGGGCTATGATTTCTCCATCGTCTATAAAATGCGTAGTTCCAATCAAGCTGCAGACGCGTTGTCTCGCAAGATTGAATCAGTGGAATTGGCGAATATGGGGAGTCCTCAATGGAGAAATTGGGACGATCTTAAAAAGAAGATTGTTGATGATAGTTTCTTGAACCACATAAATGAGGATCTAGTATCAGGAAAAGCTGAGCATAAGGGGTTTGAGATTCAGCAGGAGCTGTTATTATATAAAGGACGTTTGGTTATTCCTCGTTTTTCTAAAATGATCCCGTTGATATTTGACGAATTTCACGGTTCTCCTATCGGTGGACATACGGGAGAGGATCGAACATATCAACGTATTTCATCCGAAGTTTTTTGGATTGGAATGAAGAAGGAATAATTGATATGGTTAAAAAATGTGATGTTTGTGAAAGGAATAAAAGTCTTAGTGGCAGCCCAGCTGGTTTGTTGCAACCTTTATCATTGCCTGAAAAGGTATGGGACGAGGTTTCAATGGACTTCATCGAAGGTCTGCCTCGGTCGAACAGAATGAGCGCGATTATGGTAGTTGTGGACAGACTTAGTAAGTATGCCAATTTTGTTGGTTTGAAACACCCTTTCAATGCACAATCGGTGGCTGAAGCATTCGCTAAAGAGATCATAAAGTTGCATGGCATTCCTCAATCGGTGGTTTCCGATCGGGATAAGGTGTTTCTTAGCAATTTCTGGAAAGAGTTGTTCCGATTACAGGAAACAAAGTTGAAGTACAGTTCAGCGTATCATCTGCAGTTAGATGGACAAACGGAGGTAGTAAATCGTTGTTTGGAGCAATATTTGAGGTGTTGGGTGTCGACTACGCCTAAACAATGGTGCAAATGGCTTCCATGGACTGAACTATCGTATAACACAGCCTACCATACAGCTCTTAAGGAGTCTCCGTTTAAGGTGTTGTACGGAAGAGATCCTCCCCCTTTGCTCCGTTATAAAACGGCTTCATTGAAGCTGCAGTCAGTGGATCAGGAGCTGATCGATAGAGATGAAATTCTGGATAAGGTGAAATTGCATCTGCTTAAAGCGCAATTTCATATGAAACAAAAGGTTGATTTGAAACGTAAGGAGGTAATATTCTTGGTAGGGGATTGGGTCTTTTAGAAATTAAGACCGTATCGACAGAAATCGCCGGTTATGAGAAATAGTCCTAAGTTGTTAGCTCGATTTTATGGCCCCTACCCCTATAGAGTGTTGGAACAGATTGGGAAGGTGGCATACCGATTGGATTTACCGAATACAGCAAAAATCCATCCGGTTTTCCATGTTTCTCAGTTACGGAAAGCTGTGGGAAATTGCAATTCATCTCAAGATTTTCCTACTCAGATTTCGGAAGATTTGGTGTTGCAAGCTGTGCTTGAGGATATCTTGGATATGAGACCATTGACGAAGGGTGATGTGGGGCAGTTTGAAGTATTGGTGAAATAGGAAGGAATGTCGGAGTTTGAAGTGTCTTGGGAAATTTTGGAGCCGTTACTACATCAGTTCCCTAACAGTCATCTTGAGGACAAGGTGAAATTTTTTTTTGGGGGGGGAGTATTGATAAACCTCCTTTATGGTTCACATACAGGAGAAGGGACTAATTGTGTGTTGTTTAGTCTCGTTATAATAAATATAGGAAGAGGGGTAGTTTGGTACTTTTCCTATTCTGAATAAGGGAGCGTATWRCTTAAGTAGTTGAGAAAGTTTGTTAGAGCATTCATTCAGTTTTTGTCAATTGTAAGTGAGCATAAGCTCTGTGGGAGAGATTCCAGACCTCTTGAAAGTCTGGGAATCCTTTGATTAGTTCGTTGCAATACAATCAGCCGACCAGTTTGTTCCAGTGTATATCAGTTTCCTGCTTTGTATTTCCATAAAACGCTTTACCGTCTTCATATTTCCTGCGTATTAACTTTCATTTTGTCAGTAAGGGGAATGGATCCTTCTTACCTTGTTGGTGTTTTATTCACTACATTTATGGGCTAATACCCTCATACTTGGATATGAAAGAACCTTGAGGGACGCTGCAGCGTAAGAAGTGTCAGGTCTGATTCGCCATTTTCAGTTGTTTGTTCAAGTGGTACACAACGTCAAACATCCACCAAGGACTAGCTATCATTAGTGAGGTATAAAGCCACATTCAGGCTTAGACATAACTTGAATGAGGTGGAAAATAGCTTGAATGATGCAAGGTAATAGTTTAAAGATAACTAGCATAGACATATGCAGTTTCCATGTATAGCAAAGCACTTGAAATTATGTACAAGACATGTACATATGCTCTCACCTAAACTAGGCTATAGTGTGGCATTGCGTCTCAGATACTCGAGACAAGTTATAGTGTGTATTGATTCCAGAGAGTGAAGGTTATGTTAGCGGTTGACACTGCAAGTCACAGACATGTTGCAGCGTCTAGCGGTGGCTAACAGCCTAACTTTAGCTAAGAGCAAGTTGGTGCCACGAGTTGTATGTCTTGCAAAATTGAAATAATTGTGTACCGTATTCTCTTTCTCGAGTCATCTTTATAGAAGGATAGATACGATGCTTTAACAAGAAAACAGCTTGTCATCATTGAGTCCGAAGGTTCAATATTCAAATTCTACTAACAATGATCAAGACTGCAGCAGCAGCCTGTACGCGGTAATTTAACTCAAGGATATTTCCATATCCATGTGTTTCATATTATTAAGTGCAAGAACTTTATGCTATTTATTTTTGCACCCAACCAACCTATTGAAGTGTTAAGTAGCTGATTTCACACTTGCATGTTTGAACTAACTCCTTGTGGGTACAATATCCGTACTTTGACCACTTAATTACTTGTTGAGGACAGCGTTAGGCTGTGTATACTTGTTTGGCCTAGCACTTCTTTTCTGAACAGCCCTGCAATGCCACCAGCGCATGTAGTCTAGCAATATGTCAAAGATGATAAAGAATTGCAAATGGTCAAGTGGTTCAATTGGTGCAAAATTCAGATCATCTACCACTTTATTAACTGCATATTTCTAATGAATTAACAGGCTAAACAATTTCTGAGGAAGGTATATTGTCCAGAATTGGAAGATTGCATGCCTCCAAAAAAACAACCATAGACAATATCAACAAGGTGACGGAGAAACAATATGGTAGGTAATTTCATACAACCACTTGAACACTCTAACTTGCATTAACAATTTTCTTCATAAGGATAGAATTTATGCATAATTTATACTATATTCTTCATTGTAAGTGCTCAAAGTAGCAAATCAGTCCAATAACCAACATAATTGACCAAATCGTGTCTACCAAGGACTTGCCACATTTCACAAAATCATAATCCTAACAGGCACGGATGCTATCAATGATTTGAACAAATAAGCCAAGGAAAGTTGTACCTCCACCGGTCCTCGTATGAGCGGCAACCATTGGAAGAACCTTGTCCGGAATATTTGGCCGAAATGGCAGAGTTTTGAGATTAGTCTCAGTCGGAATCACCCGGTACCTCGGTGCTCCTTCCCTAAAAACAATTAAAATAGCCGTTAAAACTAACATCAATCATGCAATTGCAACTAAAAAAGGGGTTCCAATTCGATTGATTGCGTTTCTTACGCTGGGGCCGACGGAACGAGAGCAGAATCAAAGGCGGTGAAAGCTTTATCAGTAGGAACAGGTATAGAACCGCAGAGAAAACCAACTGGTGGTTTTGCTTTGACGATTTCCAGTTCACCCACACACTGAAGCTCCGTCGAGCCTTCTGGTGTCGACATCGACGACGGCGATGAAAGCGATTTCTCCATGTTTCTTTAATGATTCCTTTGGATTTGGGTTATGCTTACTTGTGGTGCCACCAAGCACCGACTACGAGACCAGAATCTCTGCTGCTGCGTTGTCGTGGATCAATTTGTCGCTAAAACCCTCAACTGGCAGACCTGCTTACTTGTTAGATCATATTTGAACCAAATCTGTCTCAATGGTTGATCATGAGTTTATAAATTATTTTATGGTATATCTATGACTTCATGTATTTTTATATTTAATAAACATTCTTATCGGTAAAATTCAACACTATTGTTTACTTTTCGGCCAAGATTTTATTCACTAAAAAACATTGTATGCAACAATTTATCCCTGTAAGCGTTAACCATGGTAAGAGTCCTCGTCTTCACCTACTGGGTAAGACTCTCGATTCTTGCATTCGCTCTTATCGGGTAAAATTTTTAGTCTTTGTCATATTCATTCAGTAAAGTAAAGTGACTTGGTAAGCTCTTGCTCGGATAAACGTTTGGTAAACCTTAGTTTTATTGTCATTTTACGGATTTTCAACAAGAATGATTGACCTTGTACATCTAAAGGTGTCTTGGACAATGTTTTGCTTGGTAGCCCCACATTAAGGAAAGATGTGTTTAAAGCGTGTTCCAAGTACACCCCGATAAATCCCAGGACCCATGGTTTTTAACCCAAGGTTCTTTCAAATGTTCTGGCCTATCTTATGGGATGAAGTTTTTGTTGCAGGGATTAGCCGGCAACGTCAAGGGATTCTTTCAATTGGCGTTAATGATACAACTATCACCCTTATCCCGAAGTGCAATGAGCCAGAAACCATGAAGGATTTACGACCAATAGCCTATGCAATGTAATCCTCAAAGTTGTAACAAAGGTTTTGCCAAACCGCCTCAAGGGTGTTCTTCCAAAGTAGTATCCGAAAACCAGTCTGCCTTCATCAAAGGGAGGTTGATCATGGATAACGTTCTTTTAGTTTTTGAGGTACTGCATAGTATGAAGAGAAATATGGAGAAGAAAAATGAGGAGGCAACCTTGAAAATTGATATTAGTAAAACTTATGACATATTGGACTGGAACTACTTGGGGCAAGTGATTCTAAAATTGGGTTTCTCAACTCAATGGATGATCATGATCATGGTTTGTGTAACTTCTGTTAGGTATTTTGTCCGAGTGAATCATAAGATTATGGGTCCTATCACTCCTGAGTGTGGTCTTAGGCAAGGTGATCCACTTTCTTTGTACCTATTCATCTTCTTCTTGGAAGGGTCTATCAGTGTTGAGAGTCGAGGCCTATTGCATGGTTGTCGAGTAGGTAGAGGAGCCCCCCCCCTCCTATTTCTCACCATGTTAGGTTTATAGTTCAGTTGTATTAAAGTAGGGGGCTTAATATGTAAATACCTTTAAAGGTATAAATAGTTCCCTATTTTCTAGATTAGGTCAATTAATCATTGTAGTCGTACTTTCAAGCTTATTCTCTATATTCACAATTCTTATCAATACAACATCCAACTTCTTGTGATCAATATTGTTTTGTGTGTTAATCATTGTTCTACGCATCAAATTTGGGTTTAACAATTGGTATCAAGCAGAAGATCAACCTTGGAAGGTTGTTTTAGAATCGAATTCTCAATGTCAACTGTGAGTTCTTTAAAGTTTGAACTTTGATATTTTTTTATTCAATTCTGCGTAGTTTCTCAAGAATTAAAGTTAATTGGCTTTAATTTCGATTCTACATATCATGATTGAACGGATCTAGATTATTTGGAAGTAGAATACCGAAATCTGTTGAAAAAATTCCAGATCTGCATAGTTGTCGCATTGCATTATTCTTAGTTATGGCATATGTTTCATGCAATAAGTTATTGTTATCGCATTATAAAGACCCGACAACATCAAGTCCTTGCATCCTTAGGACTCAACAACCTTGGGTCCTCGCATCTTTAAGACCCGACAACCTTGGTTCCTCGCATCTTTAAGACCCGACAACCTTTAGTCTTCGCATGCTTAAAACCCGACAACCTTTGGTCTTCGCATGTTTAACACCCGACAACTTCTAGTTATCATATCAGTTCAATGTGATAAGTTATTGTTCACAACCTATTGAATGCAACAAGTTTGGGTGCTACAAGTTTAGGTGTGACAAGTAGTTGAATGCGACAAAGTTTTTGGGTGTGATAAACATTTCAAGTGGGGTGCGATAAACAGTTTGACACGACAAACTTGTTCACTTTTGATTTCTGAGTTTGTTTTCTGAAATAGTTCAAACAGTTGATCTATGATCTTTGATAGTTTAGAACAATGTCGTCAAGAAAAGCCATGGCAATAGGTTCGAATACAAAACCTCTAGTCTGGTTCAAAGGTGATTACCCTCAATGGAAAGACAGATTCCTCGACTTCATAGACATACAAAGGCTGGGTGCTCTAATGGGAGAACCTCTAAAGGAAGGACCAACAGTCTTCATGGACACTATACCTATTTCCCTTAATGTCAATCTTCCGATACTAGTACAACAGCAAGTGCCTAGGGAGTATGCTTTAATGACTGAAATAGAGAAAGCACGCATTAATGCTAAATGGCTGATTAGATCCTACATTCTGTAAGGGTTACCTAATGATATCTATACTAGTATAGATAGTCAAAAAGTGAGTGGAAAAACAATGTGGGATCAGATTGAGAAGCAGATAATTGGAATACAAAACCTCTAGTCTTGTTCAAAGGTGATTACCCTCAATGGAAAGACAGATTCCTCGACTTCATAGACAGACAAAGGCTGGGTGCTCTAATGAGAGAACCTCTAAAGGAAGGACCAACAGTCTTCATGGACACTATACCTGTTTCCCCTAATGTCAATCTTCCGATACTATTACAACAACAAGTGCCTAGGGAGTATGCTTTAATGACTGAAATAGAGAAAGCATGCGTTAATGCTAAATGGCTGATTAGATCCTACATTCTGTTATGGTTACCTAATGATATCTATACTAGTATAGATAGTCAAAAAGAGAGTGGAAAAACAATGTGGGATCAGATTGAGAAGCAGATAATGGGGATTAGTTTCGGTGCTCAGATCAAGTTGACTAATTACATCAAGAGCTATGAGAACTTTAAAGCTAAAGAAGGTGAGATGCTAGAGTCAGTCTATGAGAGGTCTTGTAATCTGCTGAATGAGTTGGGGAAGAATGGAACACGGAAGATCTTAATTGAAAACAATGTGAAGTTTCTAAGCAATCTTCAGCCTGAATGGAAGAGATTTGCATCTCAAATCATTAAGAACAAGTCATTGTCAGAACTGGACATTCATGTCATATATGAAACACTTTTGCAAAATAAGGAAGAGGTCTTGGAGCTGATAGAAGGCAATAAGAAGATTGAAAATTCATCAGTGGATCCATTAGCCCTTGCTGCCGATAAAAGCCAGAGATATTCCCATAGAAGCTCAAGAATGGAAAGAGAAGTTAGAGAAGAGTCCTACACTGAAAAGGTGGATAGTGGTTCAGACTCAGTGTTGAATGACATCAAACAGAAGATGATTCTTCTGACAAAGGCCTTCCCAAAGAAATTCTACAATAAGCCATCTTCCAACAAGCTGAGAGTTCTTCCAGTTTAAGGAAACCAGAGTACAAGAAGAAGACAGTGGAGATGAAGACGGAGGAGCTTTAAAAATGCTATAATAGTGGAAGGATTAGACACTTTGCAAAAGAATGTTGGAAGCCTGTTGTGAGGGACTCGAGCTATTACAGATGCTCCTGGCTAGGTAGAAGAAAGCAGGAAAGGCACTGATGGCTGAGGATGATCATTGCCTACAACTATCTGAAAGTGACGATGAAGATGATGCAAACGTGCACATTTGCTTCATAGCCAGTGACTTTGATGGTCTGAATTCAGATGACGAGGATACTTTAATCCCGGATTTAATCAATCAAACACATGAACATCAAGATTCAAGAATTCAACAATGGGTCAATGGCAGATTAGAGTAGAAAGAGAGAATTTCTTCAAAGGTTTCTTTGTATTAAAAAATTTCAAAGATTACAATCCAAGGTATGATTACAAATCTACTAAATTTTTTACAAGATTACAAAGATACCAACCTATTTATACAAGGAAAGTACAAGGGAATAAAAAGATTGAATATAACATTTTAGCACAAAGTGTTGAACCCAACATTCTCCCCCTTTGGATTCAAGCTCTAGAAATAGAAAATCTGGAACGTCTAAATCCCAGATGCATCTCAAACCTTCTAATAGCATTCATGTACTAAATATTTTCATCAATTAACTTCAAAGCTTTAAGAAGTAAGAACCTTTCTCTTATATTCAACCTGTTAGATACCGACACTTTGTCATCTTGAGCTTTCTTCAATTCAAGTTGCTTCTTTATAAATTTGATTGTTCCATCACTGTACTGTTTGAGTTCACTAAAACTTTTTGGAACCCTCAGAGTTTTCATAAATCACATCAAACTCTAGATCTTCAAGAATCATATACAAAGGATAACCATCAATGTCAAATCTTGATTCGGCCTTTTCATATTAACATGCTTTTGGTTACTTTCATAGCCCATTTGAACATTTATAACTGAATATAGTTTGTTCTAACATTTGAGAAACCTTTTGATAGCTTCTAATCCTATGATGATTCCTTTCAATCTGACAGTCTGGTTTCTGGTATCATGATACATAAACTCTAGGTCTTCCAAGTACATATTAGGAAAATCAACTTTACTAAAGTTCCATTCTTTACCATCTTGCCTTGTGACATAGAAAACTGGATACCATACTCTTACAAGTTTTCTGGCTTCCACCTTCTTTATCGAGATAATCTGGTGCTTTGTTCATACAAAGTGAATGGGTTGACGTTTGTCTTTAAGGAAGTACTTGTATTCTTTGTGGTATTCAATGTCTTCTTTACGAATACCCAAGACTTTATCATAACTTAAAGCTTTTCGGTGACGAACAAAAATTGCAGTGTACAAGTCCTCAAGATAAGGTTCCTGAATTTTAACTCTATCCCACCCTAGAGTTTGAAGCTTCTCAGTAAAAGGCACGTATCTTCTTGAAGGTTGAACATTTGAAGTTTGAGGCACCGAAGATGTACAAGGAACAGTTGGTGGTTCAACAAAAAATGGTTCAGGATCTTCTTTCGACTCGAACTGAAATGGAAAGATTGATTCTTCATCATTCATGTCTACTTCAAAGTCAAATAACAATTCATCTGAATCAGCAGTTCAAATTCAACATTAAAGTAGTGAACTCCACCAACTTCATTTTCAAATACATCATTATATCCAACATTTGATGACAGACCCAACAACCTCCTTGTTTCTGTTGTGGAGACCTCTAGCTTTTCAACCATCGGCTCGATCTCTAGGTCTGCAAATACTGTCATTTTCATTTATGTTACCCTTTCACTAGAATGATTGGAATTATGCTCACCAGAATCTTCACTATCTTCTAATTTTACCCCTTGAGCTCTCGAAGACTCAACCACTTTTTTCTTTTTAATCTCCCCCTCATGGTGATCAGGATCCTCCTGGTCATCATGTCTTCATTCCATAGTAGTGGCTTGAGTTCGGCAAGTAGTTTCAAGAATTGAAACCCTTTCTGATAAAAGATCAATTGAATTTTGAAGGTTGGAAATACTTTGGGTTGAGGAAGCAATTATTTTTTTCTTTTGGAAAAAGGGGACGGAACCCCTGGAAAAATTTATTGAAATAAACGGAAGTTACAAGAGTGAAATGGGCATACCCATTTTTACAAGGTCATAGAACAACACCCTAAAAAATGTTTAGGGAAAACAACTAATAGTGGCCTATTTAAATAACCAAAATTAGTAATAAGACCCAAATCATAAAATGATCCAAGCCTCTATCCACCATGTAAGGGTCCCCTCTCGCATTAGAAGTCCAAGTAGTCATCTTTATGTCTAGCTTTTTAGACCAAAAGCCCAAACTTGAAAAAGTATTTATTGGCCCAGCAAATAGTAGCTCCTTTAATGAAACCATGGCCCAGTCCTCAAACTTATTGGCCCAACAAACTAAAACATTGGGAGTCCACCAACTAAAATTTGAGTCCCAACACCATATTAATAAGCTAAAGCTTAAATTGAGGCCCAAGATAAAAACCATGTCATATGAACCCATTTCCAAATCTAGAAGAGGCCGATTCCAGGTAACAGTTGAAGTGAAATTCAAATCCCAGATCATCAACTCAAAAACACCAACATCTTACCAAGCTTTGATACACTTGAAACAACAACACTTTGGAAATTTTGAAACTCTGAGGCTTTCATAGCTTCAAAATCCTCCATTAATTGTCTAAGCATTCCCACCAAGTCTGCATCCGCCAAGTCCATGTTTGGTTCAGAAATCATCTTAGCGTAAAGCATGGACTTTAGGTCATCCATCAAAAAAATTTGTTCAGGTTGCGGTTGTGGTGGTGGCGACAGAGCACGACTTTCTTCTTCAACTGCAGGTTGCTTTCCCTTCAATAGCCTTTTCAATCCATTTATCTCTTCCAGCATAGTATCTTGAACAACCTTTAGGGCGCCTTTTATAAATTCCCTTGACACAAAGTCAAGTACTATCACGTTTGGATCATTTAGACTACTAGTTGAAACAACAGTTGAATACACTGTTGTGCCTATGTTTAGCATTGGAATAATGTTAACACTGGTAGGACTTTCGACCTGTCCTCGTAAAAAGTCAGTTGACTCTACTAGGGTCGTTCCGACTTGTTCACAAAGAACAACAGGTTGAGCAACAGATGCTCTAAACTCTTGTGTACCCATAGTGTATATTGGCTATAGACTCAATGTATTAATGGAAGAAGTTGTAAATGGGGGTTGTTGTCTACTATTTTCAATATCTAGTTCCTCCGAATGAGGAACAAATATATTATGTGCTAGATCCCTGTTAGAAGATGAAACTGATACCTGTTGAGAGGCATCAGAGTCGCTAGGAAGGGTGTGCAATTGCATAATTGGGTGGACTATGTCTTCTTCACTGTTAACATTCAACAAATGAATGTCAATAGCAAATGTGGTTACCTAGCGTCTCCTAAAAGTTTGGATAGGAACTAATATTTCTTTTATTGTTCCTATCACCCTCTCTCCATTTTTTTCTTCTTCCCGTTCACTTAACCTATCAGAATTTTCAACTAAGTCTCCCTCTCCCATCTTTAAAGACTCCAGAATAAAATCAATTTCGCCTTCATAATCAAAATCTTGGATAGCATCATTGAAATTAAATCCCAATGGTTGATGCTCTTCAATATTCATTAGTTCAGTTTCATCCATATTTTGATCATCATCATTGTTGTTGTCATTGTCATGGTCATCGTCATCATTATCATCAGCTTGATAATCGTGAATATCCGAATCAGTTTCAGTATCTTCCAACTTGAAGAAGTTGAGGAAGTACTTTCTTCAGAAGTTGCCTGATCAGAGTCTCCCCTCGCCAAGTCCCTCTCATTTTCCCTCTACTCACAACCCTGTTCAGATACCCCCTGTAACTGAACACACTCATCAATATCTAAACCCTCATTTCTCTCAACTGAGGCATGGGTTGTTCCCAGGGTAAGTCAAACTGAGGCATGGGTTGTTCCCAAGGTAAGTCCTTCTAGTTCTGGCTGGACTATAAGAACTATCACTCTTTTATATTCTACCACATATTGAGAGCTCTGATTGACATAGGCAAGAAGCTCATCAGGAATATTCATGATAGAATCAACATCTTCAACATTAGCATGTGCTCGAAGAAATTTCAGTTCATACTCTGGGCCGAATGGTTTGTCCAGTCTCGAAGGAATTTCTTTGTTTGACCTCATCATCGACCTTATGATCAGTTGTAAAAATCTCTGAAATGGAATGAACTTTCTTGCTTTCAAGGCAAACTTCTTTGCATGCACCAATTCTGCCAAATCATTCCAGATGACTATTGTGTAGTCGTAGTGCCTGTTGAACACTATACCATAGAAGAAATTGAGAAATGAACTGCTACAAGTATCCACACCAACCGTCTTTGAGGTAAGGCATATGTTCAAGATTGAGAACAGAAGATGCCATACTGAAGGTAAGAACTTCCGCTTGAACTGCGACATATGATTTAGAACTCTAGAATATCCTAGCTTTTTTATATCAACACAGAGTTCTTCATCTGAGACAAACTCTTCAAATTCTTCTATTCCATGAACAGAGTTAGGCTTTGGTAGATTCAGAATTTTCCTCAATCTTTTCAATGTAAGCCTGCTCATGAAGTGATCCACATGGCCTTCAAAATAGATCTAATTTCCTTCTTTGATGTAGGATAGAGTGTACCAGAACTGTTGAATATACACTAGTGGAAAATCTGCAGTTGTAGTTAGAGCATAGGATATGGGATGGCCTTTTAGTATTTCAAGAATGTTTGGGTATTCTACTGGCATATCTAGGTTTAAATGGTGGTTATTGGGTTTTAAGTCAAGGTATAAAGCTTTAGGAAAAACGGTTTCATCAGGATCAATTGTATTTGCTGACTGAGAATAAGATGGAGGTTGTAATCGGATTGATGGAATGGTGTTTTCTCAAATTCATGAATGGAATCGTGATGATCCTCAATCACCATTTGTTAACTTGTAAAAGTTAAAATTATTAGATCCACAATTGAAACAAATTCCAAATAAAAATTGACTCAAGATTCAATTTCCAACACTTAACAAATATATTTGCCAAAATTTGATTTTAAAAGTCTCTCAAAAACAAGAAAAATTCATATTTCTTGCACGTTAGAAAAATAATAAGACTAAAAAAAATACCAAAACAAAAAATATCATAACAAAATTTAAAAGAAATTCTCATCACTCAGAATTCATATTACTCATCGCTCATTTAACAGATTTGTCACTCATTGCACAACTCAAGAACACTCATCGCTCCCTCTTATGTTCAACTCTCAAAAACACAGACTCATCGCTCAACATTCTAATCACTCATTCTCACTCATCACTCAAATCATATCTCATAAACTCAACGCACTTACTACTCAAAAAAAATATCATTCAAACACTCATATCTCAAGAACATATACAACTCATCGTTCATAGATTACAGTTTTATCATTCAAAAATTTTAGACTCAAGATTTATTATAAAAATGAAGAACACAGATTAAGTTTTTAGTCCAATATTCAAGATTATAACAAACCTTTTTAAGATGACTAGATTAGGTTCAATGTTCGTCCAACAATTAATGGTCAAAAACAGTCCTTAGAATGATGATCGATGAATGATGAAGAAGAAATATTGAAGATGGTCGATGAAGATATTCATCCGATGAAGGAAAATGTAAAAGAATAAGAGACGAATAGAGAATTAAACCAAAGTAAAAGTGATTTAGAATCCGTTAGGGATGGTGATTTGCCCTGATCCGGTGGGGAACCTGGTTCACCCGACCCAAACGGGGACGGGGTTTCCCAGCTAAAATGGGTCCCAGGTCCAAGGCCGGGGATCCCCGGTAGAGGCAAACTGGGGTTGGGGCCGGGGCCGGGTATTGTATCCCCCGACCCACCCGGTATGTTAATATTAGGCTATTTGGGCTTTGGGCTTGGACTAGAAGGTGCAGTGATGGACTACTCACTACTAGACAGTGGACTGGACTTCATTAGTTCATTTCATCTTCATCGCATCCAATTCAGAGTATCAAACCAAGAGTCCAAGATGGCAAGACCGCATCACCGCAAGAGTCAAGACGCTGCTGCCCGCTGGACAGTTGACTCATCTTCACTTCATCGCATCAGATTCATCGAACAATAGATTGATCGAACAACAGATTCAACATCGCCAGTGACTCAGCGCATCCATAATTCCACATCAAAAGACTGTCAGTGATTCGACCGGCGCATCGAAGAACACTTTCAGTTCTTCGTCTTCGTCAGTCTTCACATTCAATCACTCAATCTTCATCCTCCAAATTTAGCGTAAGCTGTGAGTTCCTAACTTTTTCTAGGTCATGTAATTTTTAATTTAGTCATCATCTTCAATCTTCATCTTTCCCTTGAATCTGAATATTTATGTTAATTTATAAGTCATGTAATTTTCTATATGGTGTGGACAGTTCACAGTTGGTTGTTTTGTTTAGAGTAGGGATGGTGATTACTGTTTTAATTTTTCTAGTTTAGAGTCTTTATAACTGCTATTTCATATGTAGGGATCATGATTAGCATTACAACCTTAAATACTCAGTACACTTGATACACTTGGGACGGGTCTGTACCGGGGGTTGACAGAAATTTGACGGGGGACGGGAAGTTAATCCCTGTACCCGCCAGGGACGAAGGCCGGGGCCTGTGATTATAAACCGGGGTCGGGGCCGGGGATTGCAAAACCCGCCCCATCCCCGCCCCGTTGCCATGCCTAGAATCCGGAAACCCTTTATATAGGGTAAAAAAGATGATTTTGTGTCGAATTATGATTGGTTTATTTTAAATCACATGGATTAGGACGATTGAAATTTCTTATTGCACATCCCTTTGTCCGATGAGACACGATTATTGCTCAACCCTATGTCCGATAAGAGAGGTCATCGCTCAACTCTATGTCCAATGAGAAGGTTCATCGCCCAACACTTTGGTCGATGAAGAGGTTCATCGTCCAAGCTTTGGTCGATGAAATATACTCATCGTTCAAGTTTTAAACGATGAGAAAGATCATCGTTCAAGCTTGTACCCTTAAGATTATCGATTAGGCTTTGGGCGGATTGGAAGCTCATCACCCAAGCCTTTGTCTGGATTGACACTTCATCGGTCAAGCCTTGCCCGAATAGATGCTTCATCGCACAAGGCTTGTCGAGATAGGCACTTCATCTTACAAACCCATGTCTGGATAGCCACTTCATCGCTCAAAGCTATGTCCGGATAGCCATTTCATTGCTCAAGGCTATGTCTGAATAGCCACTTTATCGCTCAAGCCTTTGTTTAAAAAGGCTCATCTTTCAACTCTTTTATTTCTTCAAACACCTATAAAAATATATCAGTTAAGTAACCATTTCATCATTTAGATAAGTATAAGAAAAATACATATTCCCCCTTGAAATTAGATTAGATAAGATTCATATACTCCCCGTGGAATAATTATCATATTCAAATTAGTATCTAAGATAAAATCATTATACTCCTTTGAAACAGATAAGCCCATGTTCTGAACTTAGTTGTTCAAAAGTTGTCATGAAGACCAGGTCCTGAATTGATTTGTTCAGAAACTATAATGGCACTCCATACACTCCCCCTCAAACCAAACATCAGTCTATCATGTGAATAAGTATATGAATTTAGCACAACACGTGACAAACCTGCAAAATAGATTAGACAGATTTTGGTACCCATACTTTCATGGGTCCTAATTTGTTAGCAATGGTTTGGGGTATATTGTATGTACCATACCATTTGTTTCGATAAAATATTTTCACTTTAGAACTCTTCACAGGGAAGTCAGATATGCAATAAGTACCATACAAATTATTATCATACCTGTTATTGTCATACCAGATATCATCATATATGGTATTCCCATTCCAGCTGTTTCCATACTAGCTGTTTGCATTCTTACCGTTGTCATACCAACTTTTGACTTTCTTCTTGTTGACAAAGTCGTTTGTTCCACAAGTTGAACAAAAAATCCTTTTTTTGCTAAGACTAATAAGTTGGTTAGTAGACTCAACAATACAGGGTAAAACAGTCTTAGAAGCAAATGACTTTTCATTACACACAGAATATTGAGAAGACTTACCATCAGTATATTTTGCATCATATTTCTTCAACCAAACCTTTTTCATTCTTTTAAAATGATTATATGAATCAATGACATAACCTTTGTAAAACTTATTTGAAGTATGAGATTTATTCTTTGAAACACTTGATATAGAACTACTTGAATGACTGTTTAATTTAACACTTGAACTGTCATTCATACAGATTTTACACTTAGATGGAGAATCAATTGATCTTGAAGTACTTACTTCAGAAAACTCTTTGAGTTTCTTTAACAATCGATCTCTTTTTCAGGAACTAAACCATATTTCTTTTTAAAATCAGATCCCATATTCTTTTCAGTTACAAGATCAGTTTTCAGTTCAAATAATCTCTTTGAAGTTTCAACAATTTTTATTTCAAAAACTTTTATTTCCTTATCAAAATCTCCTTTCTCATTCTCAGAAACAACATCTAAACACTTCTTCTTTTCAGCAACTCTTTAACTAAAATCGCATTCTTCTTTGATGCATTTTTTTTCAATAGCAAAAGATTTCCTCTCATCATCCAGACTCTTCTGAATAGCAACAACACTCTTTGAAAGTTCCAAACATTTCTTATCAGAAGTTTTCTTTTCAGCTTCAAATTTAGATCTTTCCACAATAATGATGTTTTCAAAATCAATTATTTGCTTTGAAAGCTTCACAAAACTTATTTCAAAAGATTTCAACTTGCTTTCAAAAGTTCTTTTCTCAGCATTAAACCTCTGTTCTGCATCAGAAAATTTATTCTCTTCTTTCTCAAACTCTAACAACTTTACCAGTTCAACTATCCTCTTCTTTTCTTTCTAGAAAGTTCTTCTTTCAGAACCAAAGCTTTCTCAGCTTCATAAGCCTTTGAACTTAATTAAGAGTTATTCTTTAACAGCTCAACATTTCTTTTATGATAATCAAAAAGAAAAACCTTTAGAAAGAAGTTCATCAATTTGTTCTTGTAAATACTTCTTTTCTTCTCTAAATTGATCGGTTGATCCTGTCTCATTGATTTGATGATAATCCCTTTTACCTATCAAAGTATAGTGTTTTTGTTTATTCAGTTTCAACGATCAACACTGAGTCTGTTCAATGATCGTTGAACATGTATTGTAACTCGCCAGTGACTGTTATACTTCAAGAAGACAAAACTCACACCAAAGAACCTTCAGCAAGGTCGAAGACAGAAACTGAAGATTAGAGACTAGTGTGTTTGTGATCTAAAGCGGCATTCAGTGATTATAAACTAGTCAGCATACGTGTGAAGACGGCACAAGCCTCAGCTAATGCTGAAGACACCTTCAGCGTCATCCTAGCATTCAACGATCAAATCGAGCTTACCATGCACGTTTATTTTTGTCTTGTCCTTTCACACACTAAGGACAAACCCATACCTTTTCTAGAGCATAGTATTGTACAGAGCCAATTAGTTGACTCTAGTGCTCACCAACTCTATAAAAGGATGTATGCTCATGAAAAGACAAAAGGACTATTCCCTGTAGTAAAGGACAAGCTTTCCTCTAAAAGCTTGACATGTGTTGTGTACCTTCTGAATTGCATTTAATGCAATGGATATAAATAGCTAAGTATTCTCCACTAAGAAAAACAAGCAATTAGAATTTGTCTTTCTCATTCTAAGAAGTAAACCCAAGAAGACACCTCTCTTTCTACTCTTTAAAGAGAAAGAACCACTTCAAGCAAGTGAAGAACACATTTCTAAGTCTTAATTTCTTACAACAAATCTTTTCTATTTGCTAAGTGTATTTGTGTGTACCTCTAGATTGTTTAGATAGGTTTTCTTTACCTTATCTTTTCCGCAAACAATCTGTAAATTTGTATTGATCCTTCTTTATCAATATATAATTTTAAAAGTGAAAGTTTCTGTGTTTGTATTCATCCCCCCTTCTACAAACTGTTACCTATAAACTCTTGTAGATCCAGCTGGGACCAACAAGTGGTATCAGAGCATCCTTTGCTTTTGTGTTGTTTTATCGACATTTTATTATCTTCTCTTCTCTAGATAATTTATTCCTTTACAAATAGCTTTACAAAACACTTGCACTCACTTTTACGACAATGGCTCTCTTGCCAAACCTCCCGTTTCATAAGAGACAACTTCAGTATCTAGAAGAATCAGATGTCTCTCTTCTTGGAAGGTGTGGATCATGAGATTCCATACTATATAGAAAATGGACCCTATGTTCTATATTTGCTATATCTCTAGAAGTTCCTACAATTTCTACGACTGCTGCGATTCCTGAACGGAAAATTCCAAAGCTCCCTCATCAGTGGAGTGATGAAGACAAAAAGAATATGGCCTTAGACACTCGTGGAAGGTCTATCATAGCCATGTCCTTTATTGATGAGGTATATCACTCCGTGATGAAACTCAAAACCTCAAAATCCATGTGGGACACTATATGTGTTCAATATGATGGTACTACTGAAGTACAAAATTCAAGGAAGATTAACTTAGTAAGACAATATGAAAGCTTACTTTGTGAAAAGAATGAATCGTTGTTTGAAGTACATCAATGTTTTAATTGTCTTCTAATTGATTTGAGGATAGTTGGAAGAGAATATTCTAACTCTGAGACTCTGACCAAGTTTCTTGAATGCTTGTCAGAATCATGGGATCAAGACGGGTGTCGAGTCCGGCAAATAATATAATTTTATAAAAGTAAGCCTATTATCTCTAAAACACACTTGTGATAGCGATAAGTAGGGTCGTCTCCTCAGGAACTCGTGTTAACTGTAAATCCAAGACATAACCGTGTGCAAATTCATAACAAAAAAATTGTGTGTATATATAAAAGGGGGGGTTGGAAAACTGAAAAAAAGCCTAAATATGCAAAATAAATTTAGAACTTTAAACAATAATAAGAACGAGACTAGCAATGAGCATCAATCAACTAATCCTTTGG
>NC_037531.1:2952670-2958560 GCF_001531365.2 Cynara cardunculus var. scolymus
TCGTGTGCTACTTCAATAAACCGAAAAGCAATTACGGACTTAAAGGTTTATCTAGCAACTCGAAATTGAATTAGACATAACAAGGGATCCTACTCAAAATATYCAACTCAAAACGATAAGCATTCAACTCTAAAATCGCATAAATAGCTTCAAATGATATGTTGAAATCGAYGTRAGTCTCAACGAATCCAAATTCAAAGTAATCACATACCCATTACTAGAAGTTTGAAAATTAGCTACACATACTAGGAATTGGAAATCGAATACTTACAAAATGTTTGTAAATTGGAATTTAGGAAAACCCTATAAAACCCGCTCCAAAATCGACTCCGATTGTGAAATCGAATTCTGCCTCGGGTTTTCGTGACAGCACTGAATATTTTCAATCGATAGATTCTCGTCTCTCAATCGACAAGTTCTATCTCAAACTCGCTTTCGATTTCTTCCTCTCGATTTCTGCTCCTCTCGATTTACAGCATCTCGATTTCTTCCTTTCGACCTCTGATTTTCTCCCCGTCCTCTCCTTCTCGACAGGTTCTTAAATCGCATCTTCATCTCTCTCAATCGACCCACGTTTGACTGCCCATGATCACCCGATTTCTCTCTCGACTCGATTTCTGGTCTGGGCAGCAGCCCAACTGCTACTATTTCTTCTTCTTTCTTTTTTCAAATGCTGCTGTTTATTTTCTTTATCTTATTTATTATTGTTTTTGCTACTGCTGCCTCATGAAGACACGAACTGGTTGCCCTTTTTTTCTTCTTTTCAAAGTTGTTGGGCTGCTTCTTCTTCTCCTTGTTGTTGGGCTTTTTCTTCTCATTGTTGTTGGGCTGCTACAACATGAGATCAAAACACAAAAATCAAAAAAAAAATTCTTTCTTTTCCAACTTAAATGACCTCATATAATTAAATTTCAACTTAAATAAAAATGGACATTTTAGGCATCTAATTGACATTAATCTCAAGGTAATTTGATGTAAAAATGTATAAATTTGCACTTATCAAATTCCCCCACACTTAGATCATTGTCCATCCCGGCAATGACTTGAGTTAACACGTAGTTATAAAAATCGAATCTAACGAGAATGTCAACACATATAGCATATCATGAGTTTGGGATTTGCAACAAAGCATTGAAAAGAGTATGTACACGCAATCAAGTAGACACAAACTAATCTCGAGAACTCTCACAAATGGGATTAACGAATCAACACTCGATTCACTCCTTGGGTTAAAGTGTATCGCTCAAATCGTCACTACACTAACATGTATCTACCATAAGCTTAAAAAACCTCTCACTTTCTACTACTTGGATAAAATACATGCTTATAAATCAAAAGGTCTTAAAAGGTGTAACGAAAAACAAGGCTTTGGGTACGGTAGGGAGTTATATAGGAAAAGTGACTAAGACCTAACACCAATGGAGAATATGGCTACTCAACTACAGTTTATTTTTATTTTCACAAAGGACTTTTGTATCTATCTTTGAAGCTCATTCCTTTTCGGACGATAGGAAATAGAAATGAAACGCTTATATTCAACCGTATCGTCATTATCGTCGTCTATTTTATTCTTTTTTGACGACGCAATTTTGCTCTTCATATATATATATATATATATATATATATTTTTTTTTTTTTCTTTTTTCTTTTTCTGTTTTCTGCTTCTTCTTCTTTTTTTTTTCTTTTTTTCCTTCCCCAACATACAAATTCTACTTTCAAGTATAAAGGGATATTGGGATCACTCCATTGGTGCTTAGTCGGGTGAGTCGTGTTTGGATTGATTTATGATGTGGGCGACAAAAGTAATAGGCTAAGGCTCAAAGTGGTGTGCAAAAGGGATAATCACAACATAAAGGGGTAGGCTTAAGGCTAGTGGTTTAACATAAAAATGAGTAAACGATGGCCTTTATCATGTTTATTAGCATGTAAATATCATGTAGTCTTACGGAGAGAAAGATCAAGGTCTAGAGATGCATATCTAGGACTGACGCAATCACACAAGAAATGAATTTGAGACTAATATCAAGTATTTAGTCTAAATAAGCTCAAAGTCTCACGGTGTTCAAAACTAGCTCAAGAGATTAGCAATAATCTACTTTGACCGATATGCTACCACTAATCGACTCTAAGTGCTATCAATCAAGCTCAATCATGCTATACATGCATCCAAACTCATCGTCATCAACAATTTAAGCTCATTAAAAGCATGCTAACACATTGTCAAAACGGACAAAGATCCTCATTTAAGCACAAAATTTGCAAAATGCAAAAAATTTTACCCCTAAAACCATTTATAAACCCAATTCATGCAAATGACCCCCACCCCCACACTTAATTCATACATTGTCCTCAAGGTATGCAATAAGTAGAGGACACTCTAAGCAATGAAGGAAAAGGAACATAAAACTCCCCTGATTTGATGAGTGACCTCCCAATGTAAGAATCTGTGGAGATGGGCACGTCTTTTCAAGCGTCCAACATTCAGGGTGAACCTGAGAACATAGAAATCCAAGAGTGAAACTAGAGAATCTAAAAACAAAATAAATAACTGAAAGCAATAAATAACAAGAAATGGAAATTCGTGGGTTGCCTCCCACGCAGCGCCTTTCTTTTATGTCTTTGGCTAGACCATACTCAGTTAAATTCTTGTAGCTTGGTGTGTCCAAAGCTACCCTCTCTAAATCCCCTCCATCGAAGCCTTCGTAGAACGGCTTTAGCTTATGGCCGTTAACTTTGAAAATCTGCCCCGTAGATAGACTTTGTATCTCTACTGCACCATGCTCAAAAACGGTTAAAACAACAAAAGGTCCTATCCATCTGGACCTTAACTTACCGAGAAATAACTTTAATCTAGAGTGATAGAGAAAAACTTTCTAACCTTTAGTGAAAGACTTACGTGAAATACGAGAGTCATGAAACGCCTTGGTCTTCGCCTTATAGATGCGAGCATTTTCGTAGGCGTCATTCTGTATCTCCTCTAACTCTTGAATTTGAAGCTTCCTATGCGATCCCGCTTCGTCCAAATCCATATTGCACGTCTTCACCGCCCAATACGCCTTATGCTCTAATTCCACCGGGAGGTGGCAAGGTTTACCGTACACCAACCAGAAAGGAGACATACCTATAGGCGTCTTGTAGGCCGAACGATAGGCCCACAAAGCGTCATTAAGCCTTAAGCTCCAGTCTTTCCAGTTGGGGTTCACAGTCTTCTCCAAAATGGAATTGATTTCTCTATTTGTTACCTCGGCTTGTCCGTTTGACTGTGGATGGTAGGCGGTGGAGATGCGGTGGATAACCCCATATTTCTTGAAAAGTGCGCCGATGACCTTGTTGCAAAAATAGGTGCCTCGATCACTGATGATGGTCGTGGGCATCCCGAACCTGGCAAATATGTGAGATTTGACAGAATCTGCAACTACACGAGAATCATCAGTTCGAGTGGCCTTTGCCTCAACCCATTTTGAGACATAGTCAACGGCCAAAATAATATAAAGATTACCACAAGATGCGGAAAAGGGTCCTATGAAATCCATTCCCCAAACATCAAAAAATTCACATACTAGCATAGGAAACTGGGGCATTTGATTCTGGGAACTAATGTTTTCCGTCATTTGGCACCTCGTGCAACTCTTACAAAAGCGATAACAATCTCGCATAAGGGTCGGCCAATACAACCCACACTCAACTTACCTTCCAGTATGTCCGGTTATGGCCGAAGTGGCCCCCACAAACATGGGAGTGGCAAAATTGTAAGACAGACTGAAACTCCCCTTGGGGCACACATCGCCGGATAACTTGGTCCGGACAATGTTTCCAAAGGTACGGCTCGTCCCACATGTAGAGACGAGCCTCTCTCCTAATCTTTTCTCTATCAGGTCTAGATAACCTAGGAAGCTCTTTGAAACCAAATAATTAATGATATCTGCATACCATGGGGTTTCACCCAAAATGGAAAAAGGTGCTCATCCAAAAACTCATCAATGAGTGGGCTTGGCTCTCCATCCAACACTAGCCGGCTAAGGTGGTCAGCAACAAAATTTTCAGCTCCGCTCTTATCTCTAATCTCCAAATCAAATTCTTGGAGTAAGAGAATCCACTTTATCAACCTCGGCTTTGCGTCTTTCTTCTTGAGCAAATACTTCAATGCGGCATGATCTGAAAAGACAATCACTTTAGTGCCAAACAGATAAGATCTAAACTTTTCTAAAGCAAAAACAACTGCTAGCAACTCTTTCTCGGTGGTTGAGTAGTTGCATTGTGCACTATCAAGTGATCGTGATGCATAATAGATAACATAAGAGCTCTTACCGTCTTTATGTCCCAAAACCGCTCAGACGGCGTGATTGCTAGCATCGCACATAATCTCAAATGGCAATTGCCAATTTGGAGGTCGGATGATAGGGGCAGAAGTAAGCATATCTTTCAATAAATCAAATGAACTCTTACATACCTCATTGAAGACAAAGTCTACCTCTTTTTGTAAAAGTTCACAAAGTCGAGTGATCTTCGAGAAGTCTTTAATAAAATGCCGGTAGAAACCTAGATGACCGAGAAAAGAACAGACCTCTCTAACACTCGAGGGGTAAGGCAAGGATTTTATGACATCGATCTTTGCCTTGTCAACCTCTATACCCCTTTCCGAGATAACATGACCAAGTACTATACCTTGGTTGACCATGAAGTGACATTTTTCATAATTTAAAACCAAATTAGTTTCAATGCACCTCTTTAAAATTTGGTCAAGTTATCTAAACATGAACTAAACGAATCACCATAAACTGTGAAATCGTCCATAAAAACCTCAATAATATTTTCTACATATTCTGAAAATATACTCACATACATCGTTGGAATGTCGTCGGTGCATTGCAAAGACCGAAAGGCATCCTCCGGTAGGCGAATGTACCGAAGAGGCAGGTGAACGTGGTCTTCTCTTGGTCTTCTCTCGCTACCGGTATCTGATGAAAACCTGAATAACCATCCAAAAAACAATAATGAGTATGACCGACTAACCTTTCTAACATTTGGTCTATGAATGAAAGGGGAAAATGGTCTTTCCTAGTTGATGAATTAAGCTTACGATAATCAATACATACTCTCCACCCATTTTGAACACGGGTGGGCACTAACTCACCTTCGGCATTTTCTACCACAGTAATGCCAGTTTTCTAAGGAACTACCTGGACCGGGCTTACCCACTTGCTGTCAGAGATGGGGTAGATCATATTGGCGTCCAAAAGCTTGAGTATCTCCTTCTTGACAACTTCCATCATCGGTGGGTTCAACCTCCTTTGCGCCTCTCTGAATGGCTTGTACTTTTCCTCTAGTAGGATCTTGTGCTGGCAAAGTGAGGGACTAAGGCCCTTGATGTCGGCGATGGTCCATCGAATCGCCCTCTTATGCTCTTTCAAAACATTCACAAGCTCTCTTTCCTCTTTTGGTGATAGTGTGGCGGATATGATCACCGGAAGGGTCTCTTTATCTCCCAAGTAGGCGTACTTCAGATGATGTGGTAGCGTCTTCAATTCTAGCTCGGGTGTCTGTTCAACAGAAGGCAAAAGTCTAGTGTGAGATATTGACAAATCTATTTTAGAGACTTCATACCTTGGCTTTGGTACTCACCCTTTCTCCATCCAGGACACCAATTCTGCAAAATCATCATCAAGCTTGTAGGGGTGAACAAAAAACCGTCAACCCGCGAAACCTGCCCAACCCAACCCGCTAACAACCCAATTAAACCCAACCCGTCTACCCGCCAAACCGCCCACCCGCCAAACCGCTAACCCGCCAATTAGGAGGGGTGAAATTGGGTTGAGCCTAGCTCAACCCGGCCAACCCGTCAACCCGTCACTAATATATAATTTTTATAAAATTATATATATATATATAT
>NC_037531.1:2958680-2961163 GCF_001531365.2 Cynara cardunculus var. scolymus
ACAAATTGATATGTTGGAAAATATGAATGATATTGATAGATATTTGATGGACGAATCCATCAATCTATGACGCTTTTAAAGAGTTACATTAGAAAAATATCTTATCTGAAAGAGTTCTAATATGTTTATAGGATGGTTTTGGACGTCTTAACAAATTCTATGATGTTTTTAAAATAAAGTGTCGTATTAGTTAATTTATACAACACGACTTGAAAAAATGTCATATAAATATATGAGTTTATGAGACACTTCTCAAAATGTTTCTATAAAATAACTAATACGACATTTTATTTAAAGATCATTCTAAAACACTTGTTGAAACGTCAAAAAACGTCCTATAAACCTATTGCAACATTTTTAGATAGGACGTTTTATAGTATGGTATATAAACTTAAGATTTATGAATTATTTCATTCATCAAATTATGTAACTACTAACCCGTCAACCCAACCCAACCCGCCTCAACCCGCAAGGGTTGGGTTGGGTTGGGTTGGGTTAAACTTTTGAATGAGTTAGGTTGGGTTAAGATTTTCCAAACCGCCATAATTGGGTTGGGCTGTAAAATTGTTGTAAACCGCCCAACTCAACCCGCGTTCACCCCTACAAGCTTGTACTCTTGGGCAAGCTTCTTCAAACTTCCACTCGTTAAATCCTTGTCTAGAATCACTTCTAACACATCCTCATTAGATAGATCAAACATAGTATCAAATAAAGACTTGATAATATCAACAAAGCATAAAGACGAAACATCACTCGGATATCGCATGGCATCATATATATTAAATTTAATCATCTCGCCATCGAATTCCATGGTCAAACTACCACTATGGACATCTATCTTCGTCTTAGAGGTTTTCAAAAATGGTCTACCTAGCAAAAGCATACCGGCCTTGGAGGCATTTTTCTCCTCCATTTCTATAACATAAAAATCCGTCAGAAAGACCAATTCATTCACTTGAACTAGCACATCCTCTAATACCCCTTTAGGGTAGACAATAGACCTACCACTAATTGGATTACCACACCGGTTGGCTTAAGGGGCCCTACATCCAAAGATGAGTAGATGGCATATGGCATAACATTAATTGATGCCCCCAAGTCCAACATGGCTTGATTTACCGAGACATTGCCTACCTTACATGGTATGGTAAACATGTACGGGTCTTTACACTTTGGTGGTAACTGTTTTTGCAAAACAGCGGACACATTTTGACTCATGCTTATCTTTTCATTACCCTTTAGTTTCCTTTTATTAGTACAAAGTTCTTTCAAAAACTTAGCATATCTAGGAACTTGCTTAATTGCATCTAATAAAGGGATGTTTACCTGAACTTTTCGGAATGTGTCAAGGATCTCCTTCTCTTCGCTCTCCCGCTTTGTCTTCTCGAACCGGCTCGGGAATAGCGGTGCTTGAACTATCACTTCGGGTGTCTTCTTCTTTGCCTTCTCTTCTTTGACATCCTTTGCACCCGAAGTGGATGTCTTGACCTCTAACTCTTCTTCTTCCTCATGAACCTTTTCTTTCTTCTTCTTTCCAACCTCTTGAAGCTCCTTTCCGTTTCTCAAAGTGACGACACTCACATTTGCCTTCGGATTCTCCTCCGTTTGAGACGGCAATTTACCTTTGTTTGCTAATTGGCCAACAGTGGCCTGAAGGTCCTGAATACTTGCCTGAGTTTCCTGTTGAATTTTCACCATGTTAGCAGCCATAGACTTAACTACATTCTCTAATGACATACCTGAGCCACTAGGAGCTTGCGATGACACTTGATGTTGATGTTGGGCACTAGGCTGAAATGGTGCCTTCGGTTGATGTTGTTGCTGAAAGCCGGGCGGTGCTTGGAATTGTTGAGGTTGAAATTGTTGAGGCGGCTGGAATGAACCTCTTTGCTGAAATTGCTGACCTTGTCCTTGCCTTGGGGCATAGCTTAGATTCGGATGTTGCCTCCAACCGGGGTTGTATGTGCTCGAGAAAGGGTCGGGAGCCTGGTTGTTTGAGTTCTGAAAGTTGCCACCCCCAATGGCGTTCACTTGCTCTTCTTCTTCATGTAAAGTCGGGCATGCATCGGTGGGGTGTGCCACTGATGAGCAAAATCCACATGCCTTGACTTGAGGCATATTACCCATGGCAAGCTGTTTAACAAGGTTAGTCAAATTAGTTATTTTAGTTTCTAAAGATTTAACATGTACCTCACTAGCGCCCCGGCCAATGTCACTTCAAACTCCAAATTGCTTGGAGTTTTCCGCCATGGTGTCTATCAAAGTCCTCACTTGAGTTGGCGTCTTATTCACATAGCTCCTCCGCTCGCGGCATCCATCATCTTTCTTTCCATCGGTAGCAAACCTTCATAAAAATATTGAATTAGTAATTCATCAGAAATTCCATGTTGAGGACAACTTACACAAAAGCGCTTGAAGCACTCCCAATACTCGTATAAAGACTCCATGTCCTTCTGCTTGATCCCACATATCTCTCTTCTAAG
>NC_037531.1:2962468-2982576 GCF_001531365.2 Cynara cardunculus var. scolymus
TCGTGTGCTACTTCAATAAACCGAAAAGCAATTACGGACTTAAAGGTTTATCTAGCAACTCGAAATTGAATTAGACATAACAAGGGATCCTACTCAAAATATTCAACTCAAAACGATAAGCATTCAACTCTAAAATCGCATAAATAGCTTCAAATGATATGTTGAAATCGACGTGAGTCTCAACGAATCCAAATTCAAAGTAATCACATACCCATTACTAGAAGTTTGAAAATTAGCTACACATACTAGGAATTGGAAATCGAATACTTACAAAATGTTTGTAAATTGGAATTTAGGAAAACCCTATAAAACCCGCTCCAAAATCGACTCCAATTGTGAAATCGAATTCTGCCTCGGGTTTTCGTGACGGCACTGAATCTTCTCAATCAACAGATTCTCGTCTCTGAATCGACTAGTTCTATCTCGAACTCGCTTCCGATTTCTTCCTCTCGATTTACAGCATCTCGATTTCTTCCTTTCGACCTCTGACTTTTTCCCCGTCCTCTCCTTCTCGACAGGTTCTTAAATCGCATCTCCATCTCTCTCAATAGACTCACGTTTGACTGCCCACGATCTCCCGATTTCTCTCTCGCTGCCCACGTCTCCCTCGTCTCTCTCTCGACTCGATTTCTGGTCTGGGCAGCAGCCCAACTGCAACTATTTCTTCTTCTTTCTTTTTTCTTTTTTTTCACGGGCTGCTGTTTATTTTCTTTATCTTATTTATTATATTTTTTGCTGCTGCTGCCTCATGAAGACACGAACTGGTTGCCCTTTTTTTTTCTTCTTTTCAAAGTTGTTGGGCTGTTTCTTCTTCTCCTTGCTGTTGGGCTTTTTCTTCTCATTGCTGTTGGGCTGCTACAACATGAGATCAAAACACAAAAATCAAATTTTTTTCTTTCTTTTCCAACTTAAATGACCTCATATAATTAAATATCAACTTAAATAAAAATGGATATTTTAGGCATCTAATTGACATTAATCTCAAGGTACTTTGTCGTAAAAATGTATAAATTTGCACTTATCAGATCAATATACCATGTGTCTCAAGATGTCCAAGGACATGTCCTCTCTCTCTTAGCTCTCTTTATAGGATATTACTCAATCATGAGCAGTCTCGTCAGCTGAAGAAGAATCTCCTTAAAAATTCAAGAGAAATGAAAAGCTCTCCGTTAGCTTTGATCTCTGAGGGTTCTTCAGCTGACCCCTCTAATTCTTCTAACCCTCCTATTTCTTCTATTTCTTTAACCGAGTTAGATCCTACTAACTCTGAGGACTTGTCAGATCCTGATCTTTCAGAGTTTGATGAGTCACTGACCCTTCTAACCAAATCCTTTAGAAGGTTTGCCAGAAAAATTAATTTCCACATATCTTCTTCGCTGACCATCTCGGATAGGCCAAAGACAAATCCTATTGACAAGGCTTCAGGGATTTGCTACAAATGTCAACGCAGAGGACACTTTGCGAGTGAATGCAGGTCTAAGAAGACTATGACGCCATCTTCTAAAACCCCATCCGTCTTCAGGTCCAGAGATGAAAAATATCAAAAGCTAAAGAAGAAGTACAAGAAGATGAAGAGTTCTCAGCGTAAAGGCAAGGGTCTTATTGCTGAAGAACATGACTGGGCTAATTCTACTAAAGAATCATCCTCAGATAAGGAAGATACGGCCTACCTCTGTCTAATGGCCAAGGATGTGAAAGATGAACCATCTAAGACATCATACTACAGTGATCCCTCATTATCTACATCTACTCAGGTATGTTCCTTGAATGAACCCTCTTCTTCTATCACTGATAGTCTATCTACGAAGATATCAAATCCTTTTCGATGTTCATGATTGTGAAGATGCCTGAGTTTGGGGTGGTGTGTTCAAATGAATTTGGACATAAAAGATTCATGAAATTCAAAGATCTCTCGACATATTTAGACGGCACAATGAAGCTAATCAAACTGAGACTGTCAAACAAGTTAGATTTGGACAAAAGAGGTCTTGACAAGCTTGATACTCACGATAAAATCCTGATGATTAGTGTCATTGATCAAATTTCAGAAAAGCTTAAGTACAGAAGAATGCTACAGAAGATTTGAAACTTATTTTGGCCTCCGTCCAAGGCGGACAAGATTTACCTGAAGCTACTTTAATACAAAGGGGGAAAATGTTGGGATTATATTTTTCTTGTATTAAAAAAGAGGTGCTTATTATGTAAATACCTTAATGGTATAAATAGTATTCAATTATTTGTAGTTTAGGTTAAGCGTTGCTTAATCATTCTGTTGGCCATACTTTCAAGTTCAACATTTTGTATTGCAACTCTCATTCAATAAAGCCGATTTCTCAAGATCATGATTGCTACATTGTTCATTATTGTTCTACTCATTGAATATGGAAATATCAAAGTCTTTAGAGTTAAACTTCCAAGGCATCTAGAGTTCGAGGGTAAATCTAATGTAATGTGTTCAAACTTGTACGAAGCTTTCTCGAGATAAAGACTAACTCTTGATTTGCATATCCAGAGTTAGACACTTAGAAGATTTCCCGAAAGTAAAGATCGAACTCTACCATACTAGAACACGTGTCAAATATCTATTAGGCTGTCATGTATCTACTTGTATCTTTATCATTTGTGTTCCAGTATAAATATGAGTTAGTTAAAGCTTGTTTTAAGTAACTCTTGTAATAAATTGTATAGAACTTGTAATTCTCTGATCTCATATCATTATTCGTAATCTTCTCATAATATCAATGACATGATGACTTTCTCAATCTATGTGTCCGTTGTTCTTGCTTAATCCTCTATATTATTAGATATTTTAGTAGACAGAAACTAACATTTTTCATGAGATCCGTGAGATCACCTAAAGAACACTAAACATTCACAACAAAAACTGTGAACATAAACCTTCACAGTGTATTTGCTGTGAAAGTAAGAAGTTTTTTTATCTTTACAATGTTTTGCTGTGAAGTTTCAGTGTTATTTTGTGGTCTCACGAGTTTTACACAAACATACTAGTCTCATGTGAAACCCAACCCTATATATAATATATTATTGTTTTTTAATTAGAAGAAGACAAAAAGAAGGTAAAATGACTAAATTACCCCTGAGTTAATGGATTAAATTTAACATTGTTAAAGACAAGGACTCAAAAAGCAACAAAATGTAAACCACAAGAACGTTAAGTGTACTTATTTTGAAAGATAGACCATATCCATATTCTGAGCAAATCACGAGGGCTATAATTTACTTTAGAAAATAATTTAAAAGTACATTGTTGTAATAAAAAATGAAAGTAAAACTGTTATAATAAGAAAAATGTATAAAAGTATGTTGTTATTTCATGTATTTAATCATTTATAATGTAATCAGTAATTTATCATAACGTTATCAAATCTTAAAGAGATTACTATTTTACCAATCAAAATAGGTATGAACTAAGGGCTCTTAATGGTGCCATTAAGAGGCAACCTCTGAATCGCACAGATGTGAGCCTTGTTTAGGGAAAAAATTAAAGTCTCTTATTGGTCCCAAAATCCTCTTAACCATTTTGTATACCCTTTCACACTTTCTCCTCTCATATTCGGTCTCCCTCCTCCTACACTTTCTTCCCACAGTTTCATGTAACTCCTTCCACGGTTGTCCGATTATTTCTTCTTTGACCCTCGTCCCTCACCCAGTTGCCTCGTCCCTCACTCAAGAAGCCCCCAGACTTGAATGAATCAGAAGTTCAGAACCCTAATAGTCTCATATATCATGTTTGAATAGTATACCAGTACCAGCTTTCTTATATTTGATAAGGCTCTTTTCTTTGTTGTGAGTTAGGCATGATGGTACTTATCTCGGAGTTCAGGAATGCCAAAAATGTTATTATTTGTCTTTACTGGACATGAGCTCGTTTACTAAGTGTCTTGTAATACATTCATTTAACAATTACTCATAGTCCATTTCGACAAAAAGTTCTAACATTGTATATCTACCCATTAATTACTTCCAATTCTGAAACCATTAATTTCCTCGATAGACTTTGATACATTACCTTTTGTATGTGCACAAAATTATTATTCCAAAATGTTACCAGTGAAACTCCAATTTGGCGTCTAAGAGAATTATAATATGTGAATTTTGTGCTTTATATCCCTTTGGTTGAATGCTTAGATTCATTAAGCTTTTGGCTATATTAAGATTTAAAGGGTTTCAATTGAATTTTAGTTGTGATGCGAAGTTCATGTTGTGTTGAACTTTTAGGGTTTGTTTTTTGATTAATTTTGTGGGTTTGTAGGGAGACAACATGTTTAGATTGGTGGAGGGCAAATTGAGAAATGTCAAATAACAATACACATGGTTAAAATGGTAATTTGTTATCATCCAGACTGTCCTCAGAACTATTACCATAGACCCATATTTCATTTTGCTTATATCATATAGAGCTACTTAAGCATTTGACCACTTAACAATTTTGCATCAAACCATTCAACAACTACCGAACAACCCTAAGAATGATTAAGTCTTTCAACATTTTTTGAATAAAATAAACCATTGAAAGTTTCCATTTTGAATGATTATCTTTGAACATTTTTAAATAAATAAACACTTGAACTTTTAGAAATACCAATTTATATCATTTTTACCCCAAAAAGTTGCATTTAACCGGCTACAATGTTTTGGAGCTAAAAAAACTAAATCAGTTTTACTGTTTTCAAAACCTAAGCCATTTAGACCCCTGGCATCCAATGGCATCACTCCCCCATCGTCGCCCCATTGTTGTCCATTGTCATTGCACCCTTCATCGATCTTTCTCTTTTTGATATTTTTTGTCTTTGAATTCTCCAACTTTTCTAACAATATATGAAGTCTACATAGACAGACAAAAAAAGGAGAATTGAAAACAAAAAGAAATAGATAAAAAGAGGAAGATCGACGCGAGGGACCAATGGTAACGGGCAGTGATGGAGAGCAGACAACGATGACGTTGTGAGGGTGACGAAGGGGAGCAATATGTTGGGTGTGAGGGGATTGAATAACATAAGGTTTGGAGACGATAAAATCTATTTAGGTTTTTTTACTTTAATTTTTTTCTAGCTGATTTCATATAGCTTTCTAGGTTAAAAGGATATGGGTAATTGATTTCTAAAAATTTGATAGTTCATTTACTAAAAAAATATTTAGGCTACGTTTGGTACATGGGACAAACAGGACAGGACAAAATGAGACAAAACTCACTGTCCCACATTTGGCGTGACACGGAACAGGATAAGAACGCGTTGTCCCACGTTTGGTATGACACAGGACAAGGACAATAACTGGGACAACGTGGGACAAAAAAAATATTTTTCTTGTTCCACCAAAATAGGTGGAACAAGATGGGACACAAATGAGAGAGAAACTAAAATATTACTAATTAACCCTCGTTTGATATATTATATTAATATGCGATTTGCTTTAGTGACCATCACCGCTAGTCAGGGCCACCGCCACCACCAGTAGCCACCTCCTCTTCCACTACAACAACTTCATCCACTACCTCTAGAACCACCATCAACCACCGACCATTGACCACTATTGTCCATTATCACCTCCACAACCACGTCGACCACTGACCACCACCGTCAATCACCACCACCACCACCACTCTTGACCACATCCACTTTTTTCTCGACTATAACAACCTCCTCCACCACCTCTATAACCACCGTCGACCACCGACCATATCGTTCATCACCATCATTATCACTGTCAGCCGCCGACCACCACTGTTCATCGCCACCATTAGTACCACCATGGGCCACATCACCTCCACCATCGGGTACCACTAACACTGCCCACCACCACCAACTACCACTACCCACCACAACCACTACATCAGCCATAACTACTTCCTCCACCATTATCGACTGCCAGCACCACCACCTTTACCTCCTCCACAATCACCATCACCACCTACACCTCCACCATCATCTCCACCTCCACCATAACCAACACCATTACTACCTCCACCACATCGGTCACAACTACCTCCTCTAGCACTGTTGATTGCCATCACTACTTTATCTACCATCTTCACGTTATCCACAACCACTATCGACCATTGGCCACCACCGTTTATCTCCACCACCACTAGCATCGTCGGTTACCACCACCTCCACTATAACCAACACGACCTCCACTTCCACCATAAGCACCAACACCACTGCCCAACACCACCACTACTTCCACCACATCGACCACAACTACCTCTTTCACCACTATCAACTGCCACCACCACTACTACCCGCCATCTTCATTTCCTCCACAGCCACCATTGTACACCAATCACCAATGCCTCTGCCTCCACAATCATTGTTGCAAATTTGTCCAATAGTCACAAATGGTGCCTCCACAGGTTGACATCCGATCCAACCTAGTAGTAAGCGATCCGCCAAAAGCAACCAAAATATTCCTTGGTGAATCGGGCGAAAACTTGAACTACGGACATACATACTTTTAAAAAAAGGTAAAGCCAACAGACATATAAAAACTGGTGCTATTGCGGCTACACCTCCCGCTTTGTCAGGTATACTACGAAGAATGGCATGGATCGGTAGGAAATACCATTCCGGTACAATATGAGGCGGGGTGGGCATCGGATTAGCAGGTATATAATTGTCGGGATGCCCCAAAACATTAGGAGCATAAAAAAGAAAAATGGAAGAAAAGATAGCAAAAGCTACCCAACCTACTAGATCCTTTACATAAAAATAAGGGTAAGAAGCAATTTTATCCATCTCTGAATGTACACCCAATGGATTATTTGATCCATATTGATGCAATGCGGCCAGATGAAGAAGACTGGCGCCTACTAAAATAAAGGGGAGTAAATGATGAAGACTAAAAAAACGATTTAAGGTTTAAGCACAATTTTTACCATGTTTTCGTCAATTTATAAGGATCTTCCAAATCGAGTAATATAAATTGAGTTTTTTCAAACTACCATCAATCATATCAAAATTTTCATTTAAATTTGGTACTACTATATATGTATGTGAAAATTATGCAAACATGTTTATAAAATAATTTATTTACTTTATCTGTGTTAATTATAACTATTATATAATATATAAAATCATCAGATAACTTTTGAGGATAACTTGTTTAGTTTTATCATGTTCGGTTCTAGTGGTACCAAATATGAGGCAGATACTTGTTTTGTCCAATCTTGTTCCATTTAACCTAGTTCTTTCCGATATTATTCAATTATATTTTTAAGTATCGAAGGATATGTTATAAACTTATCATTTAAAATAAGATTGTTAAATACTTTATATATTAAAAAAATCTCATGAACTCGATGAATCAAAATAGAAAAGCATTGGGTTATTTGCTTTTATGGTCTACCATTGGCGACTAAATCTCACATCTCACAATCCCGATTCAATTTCGACAATACTCCCTCCCTCCCTTCCTTCCTAGGGTTCAGGTAGTTGACTACCTCTTCTGATCCTTCAATTTAGGTGATTCGATTTCAAGTGTCGTGCACACGGTCAATCACCAAATCTAGGGTTATTCAAATCAAATCAATGTAATGTACAATACATTCTTTGATGGCATCAACCAATTCGCCCTCATCATCTTACAATGAAGATTGAGGGTTTTGCTTTATTCTCTTCGAACCTGCTGTTTTTTTGTTGTTGTTGATGGCGGCGCCGAGGATTCTGGTGCTGGAGTCCGAAAGGTTGATGAGGGATGTAGAGATGGGTGAAGATTCCCCTACTACTAAGAAGCCTGTAGGTTCTAAATTAGAAAGGAGATTTCCTCTGACTAGATGGGAATTCGCGGCGGCTTTGGGTGTTTTCTTGGTTTTTGCCATCGGGTTGTTCTGCATTTATCTGACAATGCCAGCTGCTGACTATGGTAAACTTAAGCTGCCCCGATCCATATCGGATCTGCGAATCCTCAAGTACGCAACAGAATCCAAATTCTTATCTTTGTGCTTTATTACAATTTTAATTATTGCTGATCTGAATTGTAGTAATATGGAATTATGCCTGTACTAGGATTTCTTATGGTTCTTTTCTTTTTGTAAGTTGGGAATTATGTGAGTGGTAAGTAATATGGGTTCTTTTGGTAGTTGAGCTATCAACACCTCTCACCTTTAGATCTTTTTTCAATCTAGTCAAGGTTTATCATGTCCTCTAAACTGCTGAAACGAATTTGATGTACTTCTTATGTGGTGCCATGCCTTAACTTATAGCATATCATTTAAGGTTAACAAATGAGAACATAAACTACAAGATAATGTTGGTCATAGCCAAAGTGATATATTAGTAATATTTACAAAAAGATGGATTCAATTATGCATAGGCAGAAGGATACATATAGATACAAAATTATAATAAGAAATCAGCCTAGTGTTTTGAGTTCGAATATGAAGAGAAACTTGAAGAATAGGATTGGGCATTCATCACTGTTCATACATATTATGAGGTAGATAGAGTGCATGGACACATGGTGCATCTTTGGGCCTGGACAAAATAATCTAGAAACAAATGACGCAACTCTACTTAATAGACATAATGGGGATAACCCGAGGATCACTACATATCAGTGACACTACTCTTAAGTTGAATTGTAGATGTCCATCATCTTCAACTTGCTGCAGATGAAATCTAATGGATTGGTCAACATATTTGCAAGTTGATGATACACTGAAAGATGTAATGACCAATGGTTACGTCTGTGTGATGGTACAAGTACAACCCACCCAGTCAGCATAAGAAAACCTGGAAATGTTGCCATGTCCCTCTTTAGTGAAATCTACAACACTACCCCTTATCAGAAGACAAGATCCCATTGTGTGGAGACCCTGTGAGATATCTCAGTGTACAGAGGACAGCCTTCGAATATTCCATATCTCAAAATTGTCCCTTTCTTTGTCAATCATAAGAGCAACCTCATTGATATGATCAATTGTTTTTTATTTTGATCGTTTGGTGGGTTAACTAGTTGACCCTCTTCTCCCATGTATATTCCTTGATCACCTTTCAAGACTGGGCTTCTCTCTAGCAATCAATGGATCATCAATGGAACTTTCAGGAGGCAATGCCTTGTAGTTTAAGGCGTTTCCAATAATACTCTGTTGATTAAAAAAATTAGGTTGCTGGTAAATTTAGAAAAGAGTGGAAGATTACCGATCCCAACTTACCTCAACTCTGTATTACTACTTACATGCATTTGCTTTAAATATTTTGGAATGGATCAGTCAAAGGCCAAACACCAGCATAGTGGAAATTTTGTCATGCTTAAAGTTGTTAAAGGCTCAAGGCGCAAAGGGGTCGTGAGGCCTAGGTTTGAGGCGCAGGCCTCTGGAATGCAAGGCGCATCTTATCAATATATATACACAGAGCTATACACAACTCAAATATGCAGTAAATACAAGCTTCTAATGCAACAACCAACAGTACTTCAATAGAGGCACAAGGGTTTAAAGCGTGAGCCGGGAAGGAGAAGTTTTGAGGTCTAGCTATTTATAGAGAAGGAGGCTTGAAGTTCTAAGGACTGGGTATTTAATATTAGGGTTTGACGTATGTCATCTATTTATTAACACTTTTTGAAGAAGTCTAGGAGCTGAGAAGATGAGACAACTTATTTAATCTTAGGGTTTAACTAGGTATTTAATAACTCTTTATGAGGCGCACCTAGGCCCACAAGGTGCCTCAGCCAAGGTGCAGTGCCTTAGTGACCTCGTGAATATGACGAGCCTCGCCTTGAAAAAAGCCCAAGACCTTGAGCCTCATAACCCTCGGAGCCTAGGCGCCTCTAACAATCATGCTTGAAACATTCTTCTGATTTGAGTGGAATGATGTCAAATTTTTATGGTCTGATATATCAGTTTTAGCACCAAGGTCTAAGAAGTTAACATTGATAAGTTCATACCAAAGGGTTATTAGTGGATGAAGAAGCATGACTATAACAATATCCAATCAAAATTCATAAGATATAACCCATGTTTTCTTTGTTGCAACTTACAAGGATATAGAGCATTGTACTAGAATTAACAATCAGGTATAAAAGGCTTCATGTGTTAAAATTGTGATTCGTGGTGTCCTACCCACATTATTCATATATTGAAGGAATGTTTCATAGATTAAAATCTAAAATAAACCTACAAAAGCAACAAGTTATCTTTGTGGTCGTTATGTTACTAACAAAAGTAATATGTTTAAGATGAAAAGCAGGAAACTAGGAACACAATAACAAAGCTAGTAACTCATGGAATTCCTAACATTTTCACTAAGCTGGAGTGTGTTTCAGCTCACCACCTTTCTGATATGCAGGGAAAGAAATCTGTCTTAATTTCCATTTTAGCCCAACTTCTAATAATAAAATATTTGAACTCTTGTGTCTTATCTTTTTTGTTGTAAATTTATCTTGTGTCCACCATATTCTTGGTCATCAATGTGGAGTTATGGTTAAAGCTACATCCATCCCACCACACTGGGGAGAACTGCATCCTGTAGCAGCAGTTCGTTAGTTTTTGGTGTGGGAACCACACCATCACTGTGGTGGCTTATTGTTATTTTTATTCATATGGCTTCCTGTATCAAGCATTTACATATTACCTGAACTTGTTGGTCAAACTCAAAATATCACAAAACAATTCACTGATTGCTACTTGTGAATTTAATGATATGTCCTCGTGGAGTTGTTTTCCGATATATTGTCTATAAGTTGTGGTACGTGCTCTATAATCTTACCTTCGGGAAAGTACTCTTAAGAATGTTCTTTGCATTGTACGGCAAGTTTTAATTGATCCCAGCCTTACGATTGATACCAGTGGTTAGTCCTATCTATACTATATTTTATAAATTAAAGCATTTGAGTTTTTATTCTTAAAAACTCTTATTTTTTCAGGATACAATGAAGCATCTAGTATAAATCAATAATGCATTCAAAATCATTCAATCTTTATATTGTTTCCTATTTTACCCCTTTTTAGACAATAAGAATGCAAGCTTTAAGGAATTTTGAAAACTCATATTACTCTTTCCAAATGATCGGATCAAGTTTTGGGTACACATATCGGTATATATTTTAAGTATGGAAGCTTTAAGGGATTTTCTTTTTTTAACTAAAGTAGATTACCCTTTACTTTTAAATACTAAAGTCTAGATTATCTTTAAATTAATAAATATTTTAATTAAAAAAATTATATAGAAAAAGAGAGTATTTTATTCTCTCCAATTGGATACACATATCAGTATATATTTTTTTCTTAGTTTTTAACTGGTTAATACATAAACTGATATGTCATGAACTAATGTACATATTCATCATGAATATTCATGTGTATGCTGCAACCCTCCACATCAGTATGATATTTATTTTGAATATCTTAAAATTCACGTTTGAAAATTATTATAACTCATGTACAAAACCATAACAATAAAATTAAGACGACTTTCTCACTCTCTCAAAACCACATGCAACCATAAAAAGAATTAATAGGGACGGTAAATGAAGCATGAAATAGGATTGAAAGTTCGAATCTCAACTTTATAATCAATTTCATTGTCCGGGTTAGTTTTCGATAAAGAGCCTCATCACTGAGTTTATTATATTTAGTTACTGAGCAAATGTTGATAAACCTGTAGGAGGGAGATACATAAATAGGAGGGGCCTCTTTGTTTAAATTCCCTAGATGCATCGCACTACCTAAGTGGTCTTCTTGCCTGCATATCCTTACAGCAGTTATGCATGTAACTGTCCTCCCATCTGCAGGAGGAAAAAATAAGACATGGTCTAGCTAACCTGCTGTATGTACGTCTAGCCTTGTCTAGTTCCAAGTTACTGTCTAGATCCTAAAGTATGCCAAAAGTATACATAGGCCCGTGCGAATCCTGATTCGTGAAATGCATAAACTCTCATAAATAGTGATAAGGAATCCTTAAAATGGTAAAGCAGTAAATATTAAACACTTCAGCAATATGCTATGAGTAGCTTGATCACAATCATGTTTTTCTGATTGATTTAAATGTGTGTATGTTTTTTTTTTCAGAGAGCACCTTGCAACATATGCAAGCATTTACCCAACAAAATTCATTCTGGGTTACTGCTCCACTTACATATTCATGCAGACATTTATGATTCCTGGGACCATTTTCATGTCATTGCTTGCTGGAGCCCTTTTTGGTATAATCAAAGGCATCTTCTTGGTTGTCTTTAATGCCACTGCTGGTGCATCATCCTGCTATTTCCTGTCAAAGCTAATTGGCAGGCCCATAGTTTACTGGCTATGGCCAGCAAAGTTAAAATTGTTTCAGGCAGAGGTATATATAAGTTTTTGCTTCAAACTTCCACTTGACTATGCTTAATCTATTTATCACATCTACTAACCCTTTTAAGTTTTATTTAATCCCAGATAGCAAAGCGTAGGGACAAGTTGCTCAATTACATGCTCTTTTTGAGGATAACACCAACTTTGCCAAACCTTTTTATCAATTTGGCATCACCAATTGTGGATGTACCATATCCTGTATTCTTTTTGGCTACAGTTGTTGGTCTTGTTCCAGCCTCGTACGTTACTGTGAGAGTAAGTGATTTTTGTTTCAAACTGGTTTCATAAGCTTTAACTATTCCGTTGTTTATGTTTCTGTAAGCCTTATGTGGGAGTTTCATGTTGCATCAGCATTGATCTTTATTGCTTTATTTGGCATTTTGTTCATGTTTTTCTCTTCACATTATTTCCCTCAAGAATAATTTGTTCACTTTACCTTAAATGTAGATTATGAATTTGAAATAATTTCATTGGTCACTATATCATATCAATTGTATGAGGCTAGAGGATAAATGACTACGATCTTGCATCTTTACTTTCATGGGTGTGAAGTTTTTCTAGTTATCGGTGGGGAAAGAAATAGTTCCTTAGTATACAGGTAATTATTAATTTTTAAAACATTTTACGCGTCCTTGATATTTTTGTGGATTTGTGGTGGATAAAGGAATAAAAAACGCTGCATGAAAATAGTAGTATAATTTTAGAGACCATGTATGGCGATTTTGATTTTCCAATACTAAAATAGGGGACTTCACCTCCATCTTATGGAAATGTAAGATCCCCTTCCTTTACGTTTATTGGTTTATTTTTATTTTTTGAATATGTGCATGCCACTTCTCACAAATGTAAATCTCCAACATGTTTCAGTCAGTATGCTTGGTTTTAGCATTTTTTAGTAGGGTGCATTTTGTTAGCACCGGTGTTTTAGAATTTAGTGGCACCACTAAATACTCGCAGACTTTCCATTTGATGAAATGGTGCGGGTCTTTTTTTCTAATTTTTCTGATTAATTTATCTTTTTTATCATACCATATTATCATGTCACGTCATCAGATGACAAGTTTGATGGTATATTTAGTCGGTTACATATTTACCCAAAGTCTAGAGCCACCTAAAAGTAAATATGATTAAATATCTTTTGGACCAACATAAGACATAGTAAATGGATTGGATGCAGTTGTGAATGATAGGATGGTTCATTTTTTATTTGGTGGAAAACAAATAGCTTATGTTTTTAAGCATAGTTGCATAGCTCAGGAGTCGGTGATTGCTGGCTGAAGCTATCATGAAAGTTGAATAGGGTGATGCTAAAAAAGCATAATGCATGTATAAATATTATTGTTTGTCTTGTTATATGCTATAGTCAGTATAAAACATGCAATTCAAATGCTTTTGATTGGTATACATGCTATAATCAGTATAAAACATGCAATTCAAATGCTTTTGATTGGTAAGGTTTCATGCACTTTGAATGTTTTACTAGAACATGTTCTTTTTGAATATGCGTGGGTGTTTGGGCCAGCTTTCTCAGCTAATCCCATTGAGCCCTCAAGTTATCAGCCAGCAAAACCTTTGGTGGCCCTGAGGGTATTTGAACTAGTGATCAATGAGGAGCTAACCCTAGACTTCACGGTTCAGCTAACCATAGTTGTTAAAAGCGTGCCTGATGGGTGCCTAGGCTCTGAGGCTCATAAGGCTCAAGGTCTTGGGCTTTTTTCAAGTTGAGGCTCAGCGCATTCATGAGGCTCACTAAGGCACTGCGCCATGGCTGAGGTGCCTTGTGGGCCTAGGTGTGTCTCATAAAGAGTTACTAAATACCTAGTTAAACCCAAAGATTAAATAAGTTCTCATCTTCTCATCTCCTAGATTTCTTAAAAGAAATGTTATTAAATAGATGACATGAGTCAAATCCTAATATTAAATACCAAGTCCTTAGAACTTCAAGCCTCCTTCTCTATAAATACCTAGATCTTAAAACTTCTTCACGGCTCACGCTTTAAATCCTTCTGCCTCTATCGAAGTACTGTTGGTTGCTGCATTGGAGCCCTTAAAACTTCTCATCTTCGCATTCCTGAGGCCCGCGCCTCAGGCCTAGGCCCTGGGACGCCTAAGTGTGCCTTGAGCCTTATAACAACTTTGCAGCTAACCCAAGACCTTACCTGTTCGGCTAACCCAAGACCTACTTTACCAGTTCGGCTAACCCAGCATCTTACCGGTTCAGCTAACCAAGCCTTTTCAAGTCGGCTAACCCAAGACCTTCCCAGTTGACTTACCCCCAAGGATTTACTAGAAAAAGTTTGTGGCTATATAGATAGTTGAATGATATTGGCATATTAAGCTGCTATAATGTATGTTTGTCTTACGAGTTGAATATGTGCAGGCTGGACTTGCTCTTGGGGATCTGAATTCGGTTAAAGATCTATACGATTTTAAGACGCTATCAGTGCTATTCCTCATTGGATTCATCTCCATATTACCAACCATCTTGAAGAGAAAACGGATATATGAGTAAGTTTTTTCTAGGTCTGTATTAGAAGACAGTTTTTATGGTTGTTATAGAAAATGGAAAATGAAAATGGAAAATGGAAAATGGAAGGATAAAAGAGTATAACAGTTGAATGTTTTTCATTTGGATTGAATAACTGGAAAAAGAAAACAAAAATGATTGGAGAATTCTTGATAGATTCTGAAATATATACAAGGGTGGGTATATGTACCAAGTTGTACTTGTTAGTAGGAGTAAATTATTATTATTTATTATTTATTATTATTATTATTATTATTTGTATTATTATTTCAAACAATTGTTATTTTTCTAACTTTATTTTTAATTTTGTAATTTAACGAAGAGTAAGCTACATATTTGTCCTGTGGTTTGTTGTTTATAATTAATTTCGTCTTAGTAACTGAGGGTTTTTTGTCAATGTGGTTTTTATTTTCTTTTTGATTTTTGTCCCACAAGACTAAGGGATTGTTTACCAAACGCTTACCAGAAATGATACATTGGAAGAATCCGTTGGGTCTTCCAATATCAATAGGTTGATTGTTTCGTTCCTGTATATTCCAAAAGAAAAAAAGATCTATGAGAGTTCTTTCTTGAACCCGAAAGAGAGTACTTGGGTTCTCCCAATAACTAAAAAATGTAGCATGTCTATAAACGCTTACCAAGTCAAATTACCTTACAGATGAATATGGTAAAGACCTAAAATCTTATCTAGTAAGAATGAGGCAGAGACCAAAAGTTTTATTTGGTAAGTGAAGGCAATGACTCTTGCCATGGTTAGTGCTTACCAAGTAAATTGTTGCACACAATGCCGTTCTTGTTCATTAAAATCCTAAGTAGGTGATGAAGTTGAATTTTACCGGAAGTATTTACTGAATAAATGTTTGATAAACGGTAAAAAAAAAATCACTTTTTAAGGTGATTTTATTGTTTTATTTTGTTATCTATTGAAAATCCTAATTTACTCTTTAGTAAATTATAGAGTAAATTGCATTTTTCGCTAACGAACTAGAATGTAGGGGAGAAATAAAAAATTGAAGAAAATACATATGTATCTTGAGGTTGACCTTCTAATCACCAACTAAAGCATAGGGGCACCGGCCCCTATAGCTCTCATAGGCATCCGCCATTGGTGATGACAAATATGGGATGTAAATTGTAACATCCTAAACTTCAGCAGTTTTCAGTCGAAAAATAAAGTTTTTTTTTTGGATCTATTGAGACAAAGGCTCAAAGAAAATGGCTAGCATTTTACGGAAAGCTGCTTAATCTATCGATTTCTCCTCATCTGTCTGTTTCTACGCGGATCGGGATCGGACAATCCCTTATTCCAGCTTTAGAGGAGCATCTTTGCATGAATCAATACTAAGTTCTCAGCCAGTATGAAGTCCTTATACAATATTTGCCTTGTGTAACGCGTTGGGATTATTTGCACTAGCCAGCTAGTGTGGTGGCGAACATGCTGTGCTGTAAGCTAAGCTCCACATTTGCATATAACATGTACTTAATATAAAAGAAATATAATTTACACTACAAAGATCTTATTAGTACAAGAAACTTATGTACATGATTTACAGCTCAAAAATTCCAAATTGCACTAGAACATGTATAACAACATGTATCTTTAAAATACATCAATCAACAGGTTGATCTTCAAAACAACAAATAAGCATATTAGAAAAATAATTACATTTTCCTCTTCCCCTTACTATCCATTGATCCAACTGGACCTGCAATGCATATTTTAAAATACAAAAACAGGGTTAGACCGAAAGGTCTAGGAAGAAAATATCTTCTTTGCAATTACAGGGTGAATATCACCAAACTTGTTAAAATCATCTTTTGCAAATAAATAAATATATTTCAGCAAAAGCTTGCAAATCTGCTTGTTACACAAAGTATAAAAACAAACAAATACATATAACACTTACACGTGCTTCTTGAAATCCTCAACTCTTATTAAACACAAAACCAAAATTCCTCTAGCTTAACGGGCCAGAGCTCATCTGGCTCTTAAGGACCAGAGCCCTTCTCTTATACTAGTCTCTTTAGTTGACCAGAGTCTCTGCTCTTACCAACCAGAGTCTCTGTACTCACACTCCAAATTAAATAAGACTAAATTTAATCAGAGACCCCTTGGACGACCAGAGTCTCTGATCCAACTAGACCAACATTGATTTAAAAGAAAAGAATAATAAGATATAACCAAGCTCTTCTGGTTCATCGCTCCATTTGCAAAAGATATTTAAAAAGATATAGACTTATACAATGCCAAGATTGAGTTTTAAAAGACATAGCTCAGATACAGAGCTCGGACACAGTCACAGAGCTCAAATACACAATGCGGACATACAACCTTCATGATACAGCCTCTGTATACTCATACAGAGCCTTTGGGTTACCATAATCCTGAAAGTACTTGAAAGATTTTCCACACGACTAGAGATCCTCTGGTCTATCTTGAAGACCAACCAGAGTCCCTTTGGGTCTTATCAAATACTCGTTCGTTGATCAATTGTAAATCAAAATGTTTAGATTCCATAAAAACCATTTGAAATCATAGGCAATTAATGCCTCTGGCTATAAGTCGTTTTCCCCTTCTTAATAACATCAATGTGATCATATCAATAAGAGAAATATTTTCAAGTCCTCAAGTCACAAAGAAATGTTGACTTAGAATTATTGCAACTTATGGACATGACAACAAAAGCTATAATAATAATAATCACACTCACAAATGTCACCCTTATACCCGAATGTACACATCTCCTTGATATACCATCCTTATCCTATGGTACACCTCTCCTTGATATGTCACCCTTGTTTCCTCCTCAAATCTACAAATAAATCAGTAGTTTTAGCCAAATGGCCTTAAAATAGTTCCATATCAGAACAGACTTTAAGTCACAACCGTTCTGAAGAAACATTTCTCAACTCAGTATTTCGTTCAAAACAGACTTCACGTCACAACCGTCTTGAAAGAGAACATTTGAACAACTTTTAACTCAGCTATTTCTTTCAAAACAGACTTCACGTCACAANTTCAAAACAGACTTCACGTCACAACCGTCTTGAAAGAGAACATTTGAACAACTTTTAACTCAGCTATTTCTTTCAAAACAGACTTCACGTCACAACCGTCTTGAAAGAAAACAATGGTATATTTTCTCAGTTTACGACCACATTTAAAAGATACAAAAATACCCTTTCTCAATATAGAACATTTTAAAAAGAAATTGTTAAACAACATTTATGAAAACCAAAATTTTTATCTTCACAAGACTTGGGGCGATAACTGCCCTCATCGGCTAACACTATGGCCGACAACACCTCCCTTATCGGACATCATTTGGAGAGATAACGCCCTCACTGGTCACTCTCTGTCCGGATACACTTCATCAAACAACAATATGTCCGGTAACCAACCTCACTGGTCAACATTTAAAAGATAGATATTAAATCGGTTAAAGCTTTGTCCGATGGACATCCTCACTAGACAAGGCTTACCCGATAACAACTCCAATCCAGCCAACACTTGGTCTCAAACATTAAACTCAAACAACACTTGGGGGATGAAAAAGTAAAACATGATACCCATGTCCGATAAGGATCTTCACTAGATAAGGCTTCATTCGATAAAGACCTCATCGGTCAATACATAATAACAACAAACTCTTCACCGATCAAGGCTTAACCGGTAAGGACCCTCATCAGACAACACTATGTCCGATTACAAGCCCTTATCGACCCATGAATTCATAAGAACACATACATATACACACACATACACACACACACACACACATATATATATATATATATATCCATACATCAACAGTTCAAAGTATGAAAAACTAGTATCAAAACCGATTGTTGTAAAGACTCACCTTATGCTAACAAATAACTTTGGAGATAAAAACAACAAATAAGAATCAACTTCCAAATTGATCTCAATCCTAACTTCTATTTTGAGCAGAATCCACACAGATTTCTTTCCTCTTTGTTTTTCTATCTAAAAATAGCAGCCAAAAAGCTTCCTTTCTGTATTCTTTCCTTTTAAACTTTCCTTAATAGGAAAGGCTATTTTTGAAAGAATAAATAAAATATTTCTCCTCACAAAAACCAAGCACCCATGCATGTGAACCATGCATAAAAGCCATGCATATATAATCTATGCATACACTCACATATTAATCCCAGGTATGCATGTATTCACATGATCAATTATAGCAATTGATCACATATTCATGTAACCACATAATCAAATAATTGCATAAACATTACCGTAGGTGTATAACCGGGACCCATATATCACACTATCCATCCCTCAAAAAAATTCCGTCCCAGAATTCATTCAATCAAACAACCACATATATTCAGTTCTCATCTCTGATTCTAACTCCTAGGTTGCCTCTGAACCCTTATGGAAGTGTCATTAAACTCTTACCAGACTGATTTCTTTATTCTATAACACTCTGGTTGTAAATCCCAAAAATTTCGAGTAATAAATAATTTATATTTATTATTATTTTATTATATATGTATATATGTTAAATAAAAATAGAAATTAAAATAAGTTTAAAAATCGGACCAGAAGTGAAAGAAAAAGTCAAGACATGGGTGAAAGTTGTAAATTCGCGATAGTTAAGGGGTTGGGTCAGATGTAAGTAGGTCCAAATCAGAAGGACCTGTTTTGTAATTATGCATCAGACCTGCAAAATCAGGAGGACCTGTTTTGTAATTATGCATCAGACCTGCAAAATCAGGAGGACCTGTTTTGTAAATATGCATCAGATCTGCAAATTCAGAAGTACGAAAACGACCTCACCTTTGAAGCTCCCTATTGGCCTGAATATTCAACTATTACGACAAAAATTTCAATATACATATAGACTACACTTTGCTCTCCATTCTTGCTTCAAGAAAACCACACTTTCGTTGAGAGTCGAAGGAGAAATCGGAGGGTGAAGTTCGGATTCGAAAAGCTCCGTATATTGACGATTGGAGGTAAAATACTCAACCAAATTTCGAGTTCTTTATATGGATGGCTTCGTTTTTAGGTCCTCTATAAAACCTTAGTAGCCTTATGTCTCAGATTTTAGTTTTTGAATGTTCGATTTTGAGTTTTTACTGATTTTCGAGTGGTTTTAAAACCGAAACTTTAAATGAGTAAATGGAACTCATTTCTTAATGAAAATTCGTGTTCTTTATGTCAAAGTGTTGATTATTCATCTCCTTTCTATTCTATGCCTGAATCACTTCTTATATAGGCGGTATTTTCATGATAACTAAATCCTATAA
>NC_037531.1:2982676-2984760 GCF_001531365.2 Cynara cardunculus var. scolymus
AGAATATTTTTTCTATACTTTTACAAGAGATGAATAATAAAGCTAACATCAAATAACTCAGCAGATACAACGCCTACAAGAGCTCAAAAAGAGGATGATTGAGGTACAGAGAAGTCTGAATTTCAGTCTTGTAATCATAACATATTACCTGTAAATTCTCTGGAGGCAGTAGTGGAGATTGTTTTAAGGTGTTCACTACTTACAACAGCAACAACTCCATTGTGTGAGAATCTAGCAAGCATTTCAAGAATTTCAGATCTTTGGCTTTTTGACAGCAGATGATAGATGTTTTGGATTCTTGTGTTGTTGTTGGTACAAGGTTGACAGCATACAGAGTTGAGGCTAGAATCAGATTTATTTTTTCAAGTTGCTGGAATAGAGGGAAAACAGTGGCCTGAGCTCATTGATTCACTTCTATCAAATATTCACTCAATTTTCTGTGAAGACTGTGAAGATTGATTGTGTTAAATCACTCAATTTTATATATTAATATTTGTCTGTTGTTTGAACTTGCTCTTGAGGTTGTGCTGTTTGAATTGCTGTATTTTGTCCAGAAATTGTTGTGATATTGAATATGTTGGTTTAAATTTTTTGATTAGTTTTTAATTTTAATTTTGATGTTTTTTCTGTTTTGTTTTGTGTTTAAACTGCTTGAGAATCTTTGAACTGTTTTACGTCGTCTAAAATGTTTCTTATCAGTTTTAATTGTTTCTAACTATTTTTAACAGTTTTACTGATTTTAGACAGTTTTTCGTCGTTTTTTTTCTAATTTCTCATCAGTTTTTTTTTGTGTGTTTTTGTTTTTCTTTTTGAGCTTAATTGTTTTTTATTTCTTTTGTTTGATTTCATCGCATTAGATCCTCTAATTGATCAATCTTATTTTTTATAATGGCAGATATCTTAGAGAAGGAGAATCAAGAGATCAAAGCTCAAATTTGCAAGCTGGAAAAGAGCATAAAGAGCTATAAAGAGAAATATATTAATATGTTATACGAGAATCATGATAATGTAGAACTTATTGCTAATCTACATCAAGATCATAAAGTAGCATTGGAAAAAGTTGAGAATGATTTCATGAATAAAATTAATAAACTTGAGAACACTCTGAGTTCAGTGAGGAAAAACTATGATGATGATTTGAGAATTTGGAGTAAAGTTAATAAAGACATGTTCAATAAACTTCAAGAGCTAAAAACTGAAAGAAATTCTTTTGGGAGAAATAGTAAAGAGTTAGAGGTTTTAACTGATAAATCTGAAAGTGACATGGTTGAACTAAGAAAGCTTCTAAACCTAGAGAAAGAAAAGGTTTTAAAAATGGAGAAAATTTTAATGCTGAAAGGAATAAATTTGAGAAAGAGAAGAGGAGATGTATTGAATTTGAAAGAAAATTTGGTGCTGAACGCATATCTTTTTGAAGATAAGATAAACTCACTTGAACTGAATGCTAAAATGCTGTTAAAGCAAATCTCGGATTTTGAGCAACTGATCATCTTGGAACGAGCCAAGAATGATAAAGAAAAGAAAGATATCTCTGAAGACTGTTAGAGTCAATTACAGAAATTGTCTGAAAGCATTGATCTAAAGCAGAAGGCTTTAGACGAAGAGAAGAAGCAATTTGCTCTTGAGAAAAGAAATACTTCAAAGAAGTTTACAGCAATTGCTAAAGAGCTTGCAAATAAGAAAAAGTGGCTTGACATCGCCTCGGAGAAAGACAAGAGCAGCTCAGATGAAGAGAAACAAGAGTTGATAAATCAGAAAAGAAAGTTTGAAATGCTTTAAAAGGAGTTAGAAGGTAAACTCCTGGACACTACAAGCAAATTGTTTGATCTAAAGACAGACCTTGAAACTGAGATGAAGATGAGAACTGAACTTAAAATTAAATTTTATTTAGTTCCTGCTGAAAGAGACCAACTTTTACAAAAAGTCAAAGACTTTTCGTGTGCGCAAAGTTTAATTGGTTCTTGATGTGCTCGAATCGTAAGTGTGCACACAGTGGACACAAAGTCCCCAAAGTGGCGGTGCAAGTGCACGTCGACACTATGATCGCTTCAAGTAATAGAGTGGTATAGTACCAAGATCGTTTC
>NC_037531.1:2985210-3033418 GCF_001531365.2 Cynara cardunculus var. scolymus
TTTGTGCATCATCTAAGCCGTATTTCAGATCCGCCCATCTCTGGATCAAGGATCTAATATTAACACTTCAAAGTGATCGGCTTATCTGCGTTGAGTTTACGTCTCGTCTTAAATGACCAAGCTTAAGAATCAATAAAAATGGCAACACCCAAGTGTGCCCTTAAATCCTTAAGCTTGACACACACCCACATCCAAAGGGGTGCTTAGCTCATAATAAAATTAGAAAACATAAGGGAAACAGAAGAAGAAAAATGCATAAGAAATACTTGAACTGAAAATAAATACTTATTGTTGCCCACAGAGGGCACACAATACACAGTGGCGAGAATAAAAGACTAACTACGAAAATAAAATTACAAGCAGAAAATAAACTTGCTCTACTACTACAAAGCTTGAGAGAATGCTCCAAGGTTGCTTAGCTAATTTGCTGGTGGAATCCAGTTATTATAATTGAGAGAAAGCCTTCAAAATATAGGAAAAGGTGGGACCGGATAAACTCTTTACCCAATGGATAGAAATCTGCATTGTCCAAAGGGTAAGGACCACCCATCACCACAAGTCTACTTCATCTCAGGCCATGTCACTTCTTCTTGAAAGGTTGCAAAAGGTAAAAGTACTCCAATAAATTATGAAAAGAAGGCTTTTCAATCAAAATAAAGGTAGGAGTACTTTCTTTGTCTTTTCATCACTTTAACCAGGTCCATTCTTCCAAGCAACTAAATGTTTAGATCTGAACTCAGAATTAAATCTCATTAATATCCAAGGGAATGAATATCTGAATTTTGTTCAAATCCAACTAGATGCAAATCTGCCATAAGATGATTGTGAGCAGAAAGTGGGCATTTTATCAACAGTAATGGGTTTTTTTAGAAAATAATTAAATTCTTGATCTTTCATCACCTCTTAACATATTTTGGACCAAAAATACAAGATATGAGCAAAATGGGTACCAAAGACACAATAAAATAGGGGTATTAAACAACAAATACTCATACAAAATGAGAGTTATCAGTTCTCCATCACAATGTAAAACTAGCTTTTATGACTGTCTCAAATCGAACAGTTATTCTAGCAGCCCTAAATCTACTATTTCTAAGAACTATTCTCGTTCTTCTAATCAGTATTATCAAGGGTATGTCATTGGATCACCTAATTATTCTTCTAAGATTAAAAGCATTTGGGTTAGTAAATCTGAATCTGTTTTAACTCGTGCTCCTGTTGCTACTAATAATCTTCCTTGTTTTGTGGGATCCAATTCTGACTTGATAAATCTTAGCAAGAAAAGGATCATGTGCTCCACATGTAAATCAACAAATTTTGTGAACAAGAAGATCTACAACAGATGGAGTACAAACAATAGATATCAGAACAATTCGAATGGTAAGAACAGGTATGATCACAATTACTGGTACGGTTCATATTTTATTTCCTGATCATCCTGTTCACAGTGCTAAAGAGAATATATCTAATAAGAATAAATAGCTTGGAAAATACAACATACCCCAACCCGATACTAACATGATAGGACCCAAATTCATTTGGGTACCAAAATCTACTTAATCTGGTTTTGCAGGTGTGTCAATTTTGTGATGATCAGAATATCATTTCAGTGATACACCAATGCAGGGGGAGTTGTAATTTGTTTCCAAATGAGGCTTCTGAATAATTCAGTTCAGGACCCGTGCTTTACCTAGTGTGGTTTCTAAACACTCAGTTTATGACTCGTGCTAAACATATTTCCATTTTTTTTATTCTTTTGAGCTAAATTGAAACATTACTTAATCAATTTTCTAGGGGGAGTCTCTAGAAGTTTTTCAATAAAAGTTTTTGATAAATGAGTTGTTTTTGGGAAACGAGTACTTTTTTTGAACATATATTTCCTGAGATTTTACTTGTGTAATTTCTCATCGATCATAACTCCAATACCTGTCTCTTATAAGAAAATCATTTTCGATGATAATACGCTCGTTTGTATTCGAAGTTTGTTTTCTGATATTTTTTTCTTTTGATTGATATACTTTCAATATTTTTTTTTGAATATCAGAATCTGTAAACTTGTTCTTACAGCTCTTCATTCATTTCTCTCATATACCAAATAATATGATCGTTGTCGCATCATTCTTTCGTTATTTGTGCTTAAAGCTAAATTTGTTGATCAATTTTATCTAATCTTTGTGCTTTATATGCAATATTATTTTTGATCAACTCTTGTGATCAAATGTGCATAACTATAAATTTTAGGAGGGACTGAGTGCTTATCAGAAATACCTCAATGGAATATCAGAACCGACAAACCTACCCATGAGGACAACCATATCTGAGTGAGCTTTATATACAAAAGGGGTAGCTGTTGTGTGCTGAGACTAAAATGAAAATGAGAGGAGTAGCTGTTGTGAGTTAAAAGAATTAATGAGAGTTGTGTCAGGATTAAAAGAATACGAAAATCCTGTTCTAAACTTTTAAAATCCGGGCATACCACATAATCTATTAGTTCTCAATTTTTTCGAGACTAATATTGAAAAAGGCAAAGCCCAGGCCAATTCTTGTCACAACCCCATCAGCTACTCATTTATCTCTCAACAGATAAATGTTTCAATAACATTTGGGGGACGTAGCTCATCATCTATCAATTTCTCATTCGGAGAAAGTTGATATTGAATCAGAAGGATATATGTCCCCCCTTCAAGTCTTTTTGATCACTAATTGAGTCTGATAAATTTGTGTAGTCCACACGGTTTATCTTTTTGAGCCTAAACAGAAGCATACGTTGCTTTATCCTTCTACACTACACAAATTTTGCATTTTATATGTTATTTTGCCAAAACATTCATAGATAAGCTTTTATTAAGCTATCGATGATTGAATGGAAGACCTGGTGAGATGAGCCTCAAAAAGTCTGATATATACAGTACATCCGTTGTACTGAGTATATTTGTTATACTCATAGGCCAATCTTTTATAAGATTGAAAACAATTTCATACGTTGAAATTGGTTGTTATCTTCCCATTCCCTTAATCTGAAAAGATTAAACAAGTGGATTTGAAAAGATCTACTTACWATTTCWTGAATTGAMGGYTTDCGYGGARSATTTCATTCATTCTTGTGTATGATGGAATGATTCTCATTTCATCATAAAGGGAAGTATGTAATAATGATTGAAATATCCATTTTCGGACATTATAAAGGGGAATCTGATGTAAAGATCAAGGGGGAGTAACTTTAAACATGGCAAAAGACTCAAAAGGAATGCGATTGGAGATGACTACAAAAGATTATTCATGTGCTAAAACGTCTGAGAGTTTTTGAATGAGAAGATCAATGTTTCAAAAGTTTACCATCAGAGTTCTCTTTTCAAAGAGAAAATTTATTAGAGTTTGTTGTCTGAAGATTCTTTGAAGATCACATCTTGTACATTGTTTCTGAAGATTCTTGTTGATACTGTTCTATATTGTCAAAAGAGAAGATCATCGATGTTCTACATTCGAGGGGGAGAATGTTAGAAGATATTTTTCAACAAACGATTACCTGAAGATCTCAAATTGAAGATTGTTTTGATGTTTCTTAAGAAGTCATAGAGAGCGTTAAGAGACAAAGTTCAAACGAGATTCAACGCGCACAAATTTTTTCAAGTCTTAATACAAAGGGGAAGAATGTTAGGACTGAAAGTCAGTGTAAAATTGTATTCGTCTTGAAAGTTACTATTGTCTATAATTAAAATAGACATCGTGTTTGACTTTGTTTGTAAGGTTTGACTTTGACTAGGCTTTTATTGTTTGACCCTATAAATAGGGTGTTAGTCTTGTAATTGTTTGAAGAAGCTCATTTGTAAAATTCATAATACGTAATAGAAGAATTGACCAGATTTTTGAAGTTTGACTTTCTCTCTCAAAGTTCATCTTGAATGTGCTTAATGTTCATATCCAAATATGTCATTGTTGAAGAGTTTATATGAAGATTGATTGAATGTGGACACACAATATATATATATATATATATATATATATAAAAGGGCGGACCTACTAAGGACCGAGCGTGGTCCTCTGTGTGTGTGTGTAGATAGATAGATATTTAAGGGCGGACCTACCAAGTGGGGTCTAGTGTACTCATTCACTTGATTATCGCAAGGGAAAAAATTTAGGCATCGTGAAGGTATACTCGCTTGATTTTGAGTGTGCCATGATATACTTTAAAACCTAGCTTGGAATATAAATTTAAGGTGAGCGGATGGCTTAGCCGCTTAGCTGTCCTAACTAGGGGTGTTCAAAAAGACCGTACATCGTTCAAATCGGTCGAACAAAATGAAAATGGACCACTTTTGACGGGATTTGAGCGGTATTTTTGGCATATTCTAGGGGTGGAAGGCCTCACTCCAGTGTCCAAATCTATGCCCAATTCTTGGTGCAAAAGGTTCTATCGAACATCATAAATGGAACCTATCAAATCTCAGTTCGGTCTGGTCTGAAAATTAGCCAAACAGCTTGGGCTGATCTGGTTTGCAGTTTGAAAGTTTTTTTGAGTAGTCTGTATCAAACAGACCGCCAAAAATACACAAGTATTAATTATATTTAGTTTTCATGTTGTAGGTTCAACTTTTATGGCTTAAAATCAAAAGGAAGTTCGTCCAAGACATTATATTTTTACTTTTCATAAATGACCGCATTATCTAAATTGATAAAATCCTGAAATTTGTAAAAAATCAAATAAAAAATTCGAAATCGTCTTTCGACTTGTTCAATGTTTGTCTAAAATTCCAACTATTGTTGGTGGACTTGTTTAATTTTTTTAATTACCTCAATGTTTTTTTGTTAATTTTAGAGATATATATTTTTCTTTTTATAATTATGTATACTATTTTTTTTAATAACATTATGTTGGTAGAATATTTATTTTGGATATAGATGTTATAGTCTTTTTAGTTTAAAACCCATAAGAAGCTCAAACCGTTTAAACCCGTCAAAGCAAACCGTCATTTTGTGGTCTGATTTGACCGGTTTGGTCAATTGTGGCCAAACCGTTCGGTTTGGAAAATTTCTTTAAACCGTCACTTGCAGTTTAGTTTGTGGTTTGGAGGATTAAGTTGTTCGAACCTGCCCGCAAACACCCCTAGTCCTAACTAAAACTCCGCTTTGTAGGAGGTCTTGGGTTCAATCCTCAATTGTAGCAAATATGCAATTTTTTTGTTATATTATCATGTTTTAGATAATTAACTTTCCCCAAAATATGAGTTTTTCCTGTCGATTTGTTTGTATTTTGTAATTTGCTTTCAGTCATAAATTTGATTGTTGTCGCAAAACATTCTACTAATACTAGAAGTTCTAGATGCATAATGAAACGAAGTTGAAAAACCTAAAAACAAACAAGAGAACAATAATATGAAATACTAAAAAATTTATGAAACTAACCAAAAAGAAGTTCCCTATAACAAATGGAATTCAGTTAAAAATACAGTGTTGTGTTTTACTTGAAAAGTCATGGTTGATTCAATTTGAAAAATGTACTAATTTCGAAATCAACATAACAGACTTTTCCTCGAATAAAACCAGAGTCAACTTTTCTCATTTCTTTCTTACTAAACCTGTAATTTTACAGACCTTTGATCCACCTTAAAGTATTACAATTGCTCAATAAAATTCTTTGGTCCACACTACATATAAATAAAATTCTTTGGTCCACACTACATATAAAGCCATAAGGAGAATTCCCATCTCTAATAATTAAAGTCTAATTTCAACTGAAATTCATTACAAATATGATCTAAAAAAAACAATTAAATAAATAAATAAAAATTTAAAGAGAAATGAAGTGTTAATTAATACGATAAATTGAAGAAAATGCTTTTTTTTTTCTAACACAAATAACAAATTTAAGCAAATATATATATATATTCACAAAATCACAGAGAAGATAAAATGAATATCTTTGCATACTTCTGCATTAATTGTCAGAAGTTGAAGAACACTCACAAGCAACCTCATCTACATCTCTCCGGTGGAAATTCCGGTGGCAGCCGCAGGCGGCACACGACAGCGCACCTCTCGTTCCTTCGCCTCCGCTTGCCATGAACTCTCTGCACCCGTCTACCGCATACCGGCCGATGCTAGCCGCATGGTTCTTCAAGCATTGTCCGTAATGAACTGTTCGAATCACCGATGGACTCGAAGTTTTATTCTTCTTTATCACTACTTGTTGTTTCTTCATTGCTTAATTTCCTCTCTCTCTCTAAAGAAATATTGAGAGATGAGAGAGAGAGAGAGAGACGTCTGATTGAAGAAACCCTAGCAATGTAGGGTTGGAAAAATGAGTTTCCCACTTGGGAAAAAACGATTTGAGAGGTCATGGAGAGGATCATTATATATAAAAAGTTTTCTCAGTTATAATATATATATATATATATATATATATATTATATACTACAACAAAATTGAGTTTTTAGAACGATACCAATTTCAAAGTGTCTTATTAGACTGTTTTATAAAACTTTATAGGACCAAAAAATAAAAGGTCCTGTGTAAAAGCATTGTAATAAGTTTATAGGACACTTTTAAGCGTCTTTACAAGTTTTACAGGATACTTTTACTACAAAGTGGCCTATTTAGCTATTTTATAGGACACTTTTGAAAATTGTTCTATAAACCCATATTTTTATACGACACTTGTTTTTATAGAACATTTTTTTTTTCAAATAGTGTTCTATAAAATAGTTAATGAGACGTTTTGTATTAAAAATGTCCTATAAAACTTGTTAAGATGCCAAAAATCACCCTATAAAATTATTACAATACCTTTAGATAGGATCTTTTATTTCTTAATTCTATAAATTGAGTTCTATAAAACAGCTTAATAAGACGCTCTGAACTTTGTGACGTCCTATAAACTTAAATTACATAATGAAATTAAAATCCTGTATTATATTGTGATAAATTTGAGAACTATATAATTATAAAATATTGTTTCACATGATTTTTTTCCATCTAGGTCTAGAATTTAGTATATTGATTGACATATATTTATTTCACAATGTGTTTACATAAAAAATGATCATATTGTAGAATAAATATATGTTAATCAATATATTAAATGTAAGATATATATATATATATATATATATATATATATATATATATATATAAAACTTGGAGCCTTAAAGTGGCATTAAAATACTCACAAATAAAGGTTATATATACGTCCCTTAACAAAAAGACTCATTTATAAAAGATAATTAAGGTTCATTAATTATGATCAATACTTTATATTATGAAACAATTAAATTTTTTATGAAATCACATATTCATCGAATGAAAATGGACGATTGAAATTAAATTATATTAGTTATACAAATGTAAAAGGTTACATAATAACTCATCTATATATATAACACTACAACTTGGAGCCTTAAAGTGGCAATAAAATACTGAGAAATAAAGGTAAAGGTTATATATACGTATACGTCCTAAAACAAAAAGGGTCATTTAATTTGTTGTAGTGATATAGAACGTGTTAAGGACCACATGAAGACGTAATCTATTAAAGAGTGTAGCCTCTTTTGATGGAGTAGCTACTTAGGCATTTATGATTACGGCCTTCAACCTAGTTCTCTTCTTCTCTAGTCTTTTAAGTATCAAACATCAAATCTACTCTTGATTCATAAATGGACGACATATACAACACCTTAGAATTAATTTAGTCGATGCGTTGTGAGTTTTCTACGTCATTTTAAAAGCCGCAAAGAGTGGTTTCTACGCATCTTCCTGATAAGTATCCAATCATGGTTCGAAACGTTTGTCGACCAAAGACACAATTGAAATGGCATTAGCTGCCAACAAATCACACAACATGTAACATCCATGGCCCTATAATTTGGTGCCATAAATACACGATCAACCGTCTATTTCTTTCTTTTTAATGTTTATTTCTCTCTCTCTCTCTCACACACACACATACATACATAGAGAGAGGAGGGGGGGGGGATCATGGTTCAAACCAGAACAAGTTAAAATAATTGTTTCATATAATTCTTTTATTGATAAAATTGTTTCATATGTTTTTGTTTCTCTGTAAAAAAGAAATTGTTTCATGTATTTCTCATTTTGATGAAATTTGTTTTCAAAAATTAATATAATGAAGATGATAATGTTCGTAGTTAACGTCATCCACTATAAAAATTACTAAACAATCTTCATCATTAAAAAATTGAAAAATATTATAATTGGTTGCATGAGGTTTGTACTATACAGATTGTACAAATGACTTGATTTGCATTTGATCCCTCCCGTGTGTGTGTGTGTATATATATATATATATATAGAGAGAGAGAGAGAGAGAGGAACGATAAAATACAAATCACTCTCATTTGTACAAACCCTACATATCAATCTCATCCATCCATTTTCATGATCAAAGACAATTATTAAAAGAAGTTATTTTAGTACAGTAAAAAAATTATTATTATTTTATACAAGAAAGAGTAAAAACTGGAAAAAGTTTTAAAAGTTTCAACTCACTGAAAATATCCTTTCCCCGTATTCAATTCCACTTCCTCGCTTTCATCCCGTTCAATCGCATTAAAAGTTTCAACCAATTGAAATCTCAAGATGAAACGATACGATCTTATACAACCTATAACTATCTTAATGCAAATTATTTGTATAAATTGGTAAAGGAGAGAATAAAATCATGGATATCGACATTAATGAAACAAAATCAGAGCTTTAAAATATATATATATATATATATATATATGTATGTGATTTTATTATTAGAATGGTTTTAAAAAAAAATGTTAGGAAAATCTGGAAAATCTATATTCAACAAAAACTTTTTTTATTTTATGAGTAAATATTAGAATTAAATAAATTCCTAATTAAAAATAGAGTTACCCAGAAACTATAAAATGAGGGATATTTTAATAAATTATACCCTTATGCATTAAAAATAAAAGGAAAAAATAGAATTATGTTGTTGGTTGATGCTAGTTTATATAGTTTGTATGAAATGGATGGTTATGCACCTGAGGAAATTATTATGTGATTACCTGATTATATGATCACGTGAATAACTGATTAATTGATCATATGGATACATGCTTACATGAAATTAATATGTGAGTGTGTATATTTTTCATGAATGGAAAGTGTGTATATGTTTCATGCATAAAGAGTTGATGTGTATGCATGTTTTATGTGAAAATGCATGAAAATATATATGTATGCATGTATATGCATGAAAGTGTATATGTATGCATGTGTATTCATGAAGTACATGGTGTATGAAGAGTTGGGTAATTTGCATGTATAGGTAATTTGCATGTATAAAAATAAATCTTGAAACCACCTTCCTTAAAAGGAAGGGGTATATAAATGAGGAAGTTGGCAAGTTTGAGTTTTTCTGCCTTTTTGGAGTCAAAAACATATAGAGAGGTTTCTTGCTATATTTGAAAACTAAGGTTAGGATCAAGTAGAAGCTGATTTTTTATCTTCTATTTCCTTCTTCAAATTTAAAACTTGCAAAGGTGAGTTTTACTACATTTAAAAGCATCTTTGAACCTATTTTATTGTTGATTTACGCATAAGTTATACTGCTGTTGTATGAGTTTAAGTTCATGTTCTTAATGCATTCATTGTCCGATGAGAGTTGTTAATCGGACAAGTGTTGTCCGAAGAAGGCTTCTCACTGACTAAGCTTTGGCCGATAAAGTGTTTGGTGATTCCATAATGTTGGCAGATGAGGTTTTATAGGACATATCCATATCTGGTAAGGACCCTTTATCAGACATAGTGTTGTCCGGTTTGTTATTCATTGTGCAAAAAGAGTTGAGTTTTATGTTTATTTCTTTCAAGTGTTGACCGGTGAACAATTGTATCCGGACACTTTCTGTCCGATGAGGGTTTGTTCAGACACTTGGTGTCCAATTAGGGTGTGTGCGGATAGAGTTGTCCGGGTAATGATGTCCGGATACAGTTGTCCAGGTAATGATGTCTGGATACAGTTGTCCGGGTAATGATGTCCGGATACAGTTGTCCAGGTAATGATGTCCGGATACAGTTGACTGATGAGGAGGATTCATCGGCCATAGTGTTGGTCGATGAAGGGGAATTGGCTCAAAATTTATGTTATTTAATGATGATATTTCACAAATTTTGTTTAATCAGCTTTAAACTATTTTATATAGTGAAAAGGGCATTTTGTATCTTTTAAATAAGAATTGTGAACTGGGAAAAGATATTGATGTTTTCTTTCAAGACATGTGTGACATAAGTCTGTTTTGAAAGAAATACTTATTTTGAGAAATGTTTCTTCAGGACGTGTGTAACGTAAGTCTGTTCTGGCATGAAACTATGTTTTTAATGTTTCTCCAGGACGTGTGTGACGTAAGTTTGTTCTGGCATGAAACTATGTTTTAAGTGTTTCTTCAGGACGTATGTGACGTAAGTCTGTTCTGGCATGAAACTATGTTTTAAATGTTCCTTCAGAATGTGTGTGACATAAGTTTGTTCTGCTATGGAACTAGGTTTCTTCAAAACATGTGTGACATAAGTCTATTATGATATGAAACCATGTTTGAGGTATGAATAAGGGTGACATATCAAGGAGGGGAATATCTAAGGATATAAGGGTGGCATTTGTGGGCGTGATTAATATTGTAACTCTTGTTATTATCACCATAAGATGCGATAATTCTAAATCAGCATTTCTATGTGACTTGATGACTTAGAGGTATTGCTCTTATTGAAATAATAACACTGATGTTATTGAGAAGGGGGGAATAATTTATAGCCAAAGGCATTAATTGGCCACGATTTCAAATAATTTTGATGAAATATTGAGCACTTTGATGTACAGAACAAGTATTTAAAAAAGACACAGAGGAGCTCTGGTTGGTGTTCAAGATGGACCAGAGGACCTCTGGTCGCATGGAAAATCATTCAAAGTATTTTTGGGATTTTGTGATCCAGAGGCTCTGTATGTGCTATACAGAGGCTCTGTATCAGGGAAGATTATGTGTCCAAGTTTTGTGTATTCGAGCTATATGTCCTAGCTCTATATCTGAGCTCTGTCTTTTAAAACTTATTCTTTTATCATTTAGATCCTTTTAAATATATTTTATAAATGAAGTAAAGAACTAAAAGAACTCTGATTATAGTTTTATTGTTCTTTCTTTAAAAAATCAAATGTTGGCCTTTTTGGTTCAGATGCTCTAGTTGTCCAGAGGATCTTTGATCCTTAATAGACATAGGAGCTCTGTCCCGTTGAGCCAGATGAGTTTTATGACTTCATGTTCTATAAGAAACACAGATTTCAGGGAGTGTGTATTTCTGCATTTCAGGGAGGTTAGCATTTGGATGATTGCTAAAGGAAGCTTCGGGTTCTCCATAGTGAGATAACATCCAGTTGTCTAACTTTTCATCATCTTTAGAGATGATCTTAGAGTTAGCTAATTGAGATTCATCAAACGTGACATGGATAGATTCTTCTATCGTTTGTCGTCTTTTGTTGAATATTCTGAAGGCTTTGGACACTGAAGAATATCCAATAAAGATCCCTACATTGGCTTTGGGATTGAACTTTTCAAGATGATCTATGTTGTTCAAGATATAACACGTACAATAAAAAATGTGTAAAAAGCTGAGAGAGGGATTTCTGCTGTGGAGGAGTTCATAAGACGTCTTCTTGAATTTCTTTACGATCAACGACCGGTTCTGACTATAACAAGCAGTGTTGACAGCTTCAGCCCAGAACTGAGTAGGGAGACGAGATTTGCAGAGCATTGATCGAGCAACTTCAATGATTGTTTGATTTATCTTTCAGTGACCCTGTTCTATTGTGGAGTTCTTACAACTGAGAAGTTGTGTGAGATTCTCTTGTTCACAAAGAAGTCATCTATGGTACTGTTTCTGAATTCAGTGCCATGATCACTCCTGATAGATTGTATTCTGATGTTGTTCAGTACTTCTATACGTTTGACAAATAAAATGATTTCTTCAGATGCATCACTCTTGGATCTGAGAAAGAAAACTCAAGTGTACCTGGAAAACTCGTCAATAATAACGAGCATATATTTCTTTCCAACTATGAATTGTATACTGACAGGACCAAATAAATCCATGTGCAATAGCTGAAGTGGAGAATTCACTGATGAGACTTGCTTTGACTTAAAGCTAGCCTTTGTTTGCTTTCCTTTTTTACACGCCGAGCAAAGAGATTTCTTTGTAAAGAAATGCTGAAGAAGGCCAGTGACAAGTTCTTTTCAAGACAACTCGTTCAGCGTCTTGAAGTTGAGATGAGAAAGTCGTTTGTGCCATAACCAGTTGATATATTAAAGGGTCTTTAGAGAGAAAACAACTATTCTCAGTGAAGGGAGAATCCATGTTGATGACATACATGTTTTCTTGACGAGAACCTGTAAGAGCGAGGTTGTCATCTTTATTGAATACGTAACATGAATTCTTCAGAAATTTCACTTTGAAATCATTATCACATAGCTGACTGATGCTAAGAATATTATGCTTCAGTCCTTCAACATATGCAACACGTCTGAAGGTGGTTGCATAGTTGGTTAATATACCAAAGCCCTTGGTGTATCCTTTTTTGTTTCCTCCAAAAGTCACGAAAAGGGCTTCTTTCATCTTTGTAGTCTAAGAGCAGAGTTTTGTCTCCGGTCATGTGTCTTGAACATCCACTATCTAGATACTAGATGCCTTTGACTTCCTGCAATAGAAAAAAGGTTAAGATTACTTTGGTACCCATTTCCCAATGGGTTCATTAGAGTTAGAGGCGACATATTTCTTTATTGAGCCTAAAGAAGAGGCTTCAGCGTCAGCAAGTGTCTTCATTGAGCCTGAAAAAGAAGCTTTAGTGGTTTTCTTCACTTTAGTCGTTTTCACAACTTTTAGTGGTTGATTTCACTTTGGCTAATTTTTCAGCCTTATCTACTTTCTATACTTTAGCTGGTGGACCAGATTTGGTAGTTGAAGGACACTTACTGGCGACATAAGTAGTCTCACCATGGTGACGACACTTCCTATAGTTGAAAGAAGCTTTAGGGCCAGAAGACTAAGAAAGAAGATAAGAGGGACAAGCTCCAAGAATACCTTTCTCATTTGTTCGAGGAGGAACAACTAATGGCTTAGATACCTTGGGTGAAATATTCACTTTAAGCTTAGGCTTAGATCTCTAAGAGTGTTCAGAGGCCTTTGTCCCCAGGAAGAAGGTCTACAAGTTGAAGAAATAGAACAGGGTCTATTTGACATGCGGTTCTTTTCTAGATGAGGAATGTTGACAACAGATTTACCTTTGTCCTTGCATCATGAACTCAAAGGAGTTCCTACAATTGGAGTTTCAGTAGAAGAGTACTGAGAGGAAGAAGTGTCAGGAATAGAAGAAACAAAAGTGTTGGTCCCAGCTGGGTCTACAAGAGTTTTAGATAAACAGTTTGTAAGGGGGGTGAATACAAACATAGAAAACTTTCGTATTTAAAAATATATATTGATAAAGAAAGATCAATACAGATTTTTGCAAATTGTATGTGGAAATAGACAAGGTAAAGATAACCTATCTAATATAATCTAAGTTTACACATAGATATTCTTAGCAAAATAGAAAAGATTTGCTGAAAGATAAAGAAAGAAAGATATTCTTCTTGGGTAAGAACTTTTATAATACTTGAAAGGGATTCTAACTTGCTCGAAGATAAGCGTAAGTGTTCTTTTAGATGTATGCAAATATGCGTGTGTGTCTCCTGCATGGAAAAAACACTCGTCTATTTATACCCATTGCATTAGATGCAATTCAGAAGGGTTTGAATATGCGCCAAGCTTTTAGAGGAAAGCTTGTCCTTTGCTATAGTGAATAGTACAGTTGCCTATTCATGAGCAGACATCCTTTCGTGAAGTTGTTGGGTAATATAGTCAACTAGTCGGCTCTGTACCGTACTATACTCTAGAAAGGGTATGGGTTTGTCCATTGTGTGTGGAAGGACAAGACAAAAACAATCTTGCACAAAAAGATTCATTTGATCGCAGAATGCTAGAACAACATTGAAGGTCTCTTCAGCATTCGCTAAGGCTTGGGCAGTCTTCACACATATATTGACCAGGTTGTAATCACTGAATGCCGCTTTAGATCACGAAAGCGGCAGTCACTAATCTTCAGTTTCAGTCTTTGACTTTCATTGAAGGTTCTTTGGTGTGAGTTTTGTCTTCTTAAAGTATCGATGTTGCTGTATGATTTACAATACATGTTTCAACGTTCACTGAATAAACTCAGTGATGATCGCTGGAACTGAAAGAACAGAAACATAATACTTCAAAATAGGAAAAAATGGATTATCATCAAATCAATGAGAGATAGGGTCAACAATCTGCCCCTATTTGATAATGACAAAGCAACATAAAGAAAATTGCCTTAATAAATAATGGTAAAGAAAAGTTACATATAAAGTACATGTCCCTTTTAACTATTTTGGGGTTTTTTTTTTTCAGTGAATCAGTTTTTACTTAATAAGTTACAAGTTTAAGAAAAAGTACCAGAAGGGAAACTGAAATTGAAAGCATGTTCACTGATTAGAGATTGTCAATGACTGTAAGAGAATACTGGAACTCATAGACATGTGTCCTTATTACTCTTTTCAGGGATCATTTTCAGTTAAGCTGTTGAAATACTTATATTCATTCAAAGAAAAAATTACAAGTGTTTCAATCAGTACATTTCTAGACTTACAAAATATAAGTTGTACACTAAAAGTAAAGACATAGATACAAAAAAAATACAGTGAAAGACAAAGTTACAAGATAGAATTTCATAACTAATCTAGGTCGTTTAGGTTGATGTAGCCAGGTACTTCTTCACCAAGCTCCTTTCGATGTAGATTTTCCATTCTAATCTTGTGGTCCATCATTTCACCATATATATCATCATCCAGCCAATATTTGATATACGCAAGATGTTCCATTGGATAGAGATGTAGCTCAGACACTCTCTGGAAGCTGTGTTCTCCTTCATAGTCAAGGAAAATAAATCCTAACTCATGCTTGACGTGCATAGTGTTGGGTATGTAAGGACCCTTCACCGGCAAGGAAAGGTTCAACATTGAGATGTCTAGCTCTTTCAAATCCTTCAGGACTTCGTCTAAGGAGAACTTTGTTTCATGTTCATTCCTCAGGGTTGGTCCGTCGTTAGGACTTGAAGGTCTTCTTCTTCCATCTTTCTTCAGTGTTGGCATTGTACATACAACGACGAATTTGGACATCTTTTTTATCAGCCCGCTGATGATGTCTTCATAATCGGCTTGTGCCTTGACTTTGAGCACTGAATGTCTTGGTGGATCTCCAGCCATTCACTGTAGCCATACTGACCTAGGTAGGAAGGGTACTTCATGGCAACATCAAGATTGTCTCTAGTGATGAGCATTAAGACTAGAACTCCACCGTCTTTCATTCGTCCACTGATTGTGATGTTTGAAATTGGATGAGGACTAACTCTCTTTTCCAGGTGTTCTTCGCTCCATTTTATGTCTTGGTCGACCAGCTTCATCGCCTTTTCATGCTCAGCTTCTGCAATAGAAAGCAATTTAGCCTGGGCCTTGACAGCATTTACCATCTTTTTAGACATCTTCTTCGGAAGAACTTTAGCAATAAGAGACTTGGCCAGCTTTATGCTGTCCTCAGTCTATTGTCGTTGAAGTCTGAGTTCTTCCTCAGCCTTGAGTGCCTCGAGGCTTTTAGATTTAAACAGGAAGTCAAACTCACCACAACTAGAGGTACGAAGAGGGATTCTAACTCTAGGTTGGTCGAGTGACTTTTTTAGTTGAGACATCTGCTGGTCAGTGGGAACGCTGGAGGTTGGGTTTTCAGGTACCCATTCCTCTAGCAGACCGCATATAGTAGAGGGGATGAAGGAGAGTTGACAAACAGAAGTAATAATGGCAAACCTGGAGGATTCAGTACTTAAGGGCTCAACAGGTTTGAACAGTTGCTTGAGGTTTCCTTCTTCAGCAACAACTTTTCCTTTCGACTTGGTGTCCTGGTTCTTCTCTGAGGTCTCCTTCTCTTTCTCCCCGTGGGATGCAGAATCCCTGAGGGAAACGCCTTTCGTGGCACTGGCAGCTTTCTGGTACTGAATGGTGAAGTCGTCATCATCGTCATCTTCATCATCATCACCAAGGTCTTTTCCACCATCAGGAAGGTTGGGAGAATCATCATCATCATCCTCATCATCATCTTCCATATCATCAACATCAGCTGCAAAGGTGATAGGAAGGTCTTCGTCACGAGCTTCAGTGCCAGCTCTGACGGTTTCATTAGCATCCTCAGCTACAGGAGCTTCATGGGAAGTTGGGTTTTCATTAACAACCTCAACTTCATTAGTTGTCGCTCTAGGAGCTTCAGCTTCAGTATGATTCGTTGGGATAGCAACAACAACAGCTTTTAACTCTGCCTCCCCCTCTTTGATATCAATATGATATTCAAAGAAGTTGTGAAGAGTTCTTGTCAAAATCTCCACCATCTGTTCGAGCTTTTTCAGTGCTCGAGCTTGAAGAAGACTGCACTCAAGAGTTGGATCTAGCTGGAGGCGATCTGCCTCAGTGAAGGATGGTGTAGGTGCTGGTACTGGTCGTTGGAGGATCTCCAGGATCTGCTGCATCAGCGTCGTATGCCTGGCAAGATGGGCATTTGCTTCATCGGCCTTGCTTGTTAAAGCAGAGATGGCCTCAGCGTTAAGGCGCATAACTTCTTGCACCGAGGAGAGTTGTTCCTTGACCTCTTTAATTTCAGCCTTCACAGCTGAAAGGTCAGCAGAGACTTCGTCCCTAAGAGGCATGCCCTGATGGACTTCGTCCATTTTCATAAGGATAGTCTCCACAGCAGGGAGAAGGAGCTTGATGTTGTCAACCATGTTGTAATCTTCTTCCATGGTTGGCGTCTCTTTGCAAGGACCTGAAAAGGAACAAAGTTGAGCATAAGATAGCTCAGGATTAGAAGAAATGAAAGGATAGGATGGTAGAGTACCTGAGGCTTCATCAGCACCATATGAAGGATTGATGTTGGTGCGCTTTAGGTTGCCTTCGAGAGGATAGGCGAACATATGCTGAGATGCCTCGAGAGGAAAAATCTCAGGTCCTGTGGTGGGTGCTTCATCATCAGTGAGGACAATCGCTGATGAATCATAAGCACGTGTCGAGATCAAGGAGGGAGAAGATGAGAAAATGGCCGAGACTGAATGATGTGAGTGTTCAGCAGTAGCGATGCTGATATTCTCACCATCAGTGATTTGGGTCACTGAGGCGGTTAGGATCGGAGCCTTAGGGTACTATAGTGATTGTAGAAGTCACTAAAGAGGTTGCAAGGGATGAAGCTAAAGATGTCTCTGGGGTAAGGCGAGTTTCAATAGATGAAACCTGTCGAGAGGTAACAGCCAGAGACATGGGTATACCCTTTTTGGCTTTCTTGGCCCTCGATGGAGAACCAAGAGTGGATTGAGAGGAGGGACGTTTGGAAGACAGGGTGGTGGTGGTTCGGATAGACTTCAGGGGTTTTCCTTAGTCTTGACCACCTGAGATGAAGAAGGAGGTACAGGCACAGTTGGAGAAAATGAAGAAATAGATTGCACAACATCAGAAAGTGAAATATCTTCATTTCTCAGCTTATGATCTAAAATCCTGGATCCAAGCTTGCAGATAGGAAGGTTACCTACCGTGGAGTACTTGTCACCAAAGATCTTGGCAAACATCATGAAGAGAAATCTGGTGTAAGGTTCTACCTTCTCCCTCTGCGCTTGTTCAGCTTCAGTGCCAGGTCCTCGAAGATCACAGTCGCATAGTTGATTGGGCGTTGGGATATAATAGAAACGTCAATGTTGAGCGCGACCCTGGAGGCTTGATCTTGGCTGCCAGTCTTGCCTCCCATACATTAAATGAAATGGAAAAACTAGTACTGCCACACCACAGACATGTGGTTCTTCTCAATCTTCGACAGCGACTTGAGGAGTTCGCTGGAGTCTTTCTTCGTTGGCCAGGCGTAGCCAATATCATCAAGGCAGACAATGATGATTTTAATAGAGGGATCACTGACGAAAGGACCCTTGGGAAAGTGAAGGGCGTGGCTTAGCATTGTAACGCCAAAGCTGACGGTCATGCGGTTGAATGTGAAGGAGATTTTATCCACCTATTGACCGTGCCTGTCAGTTCTCGAACACATTTAACAGTTAGCCAGAACTGCTGAAGGGCTTCCTTCACCATGACAGGTTCATGGGTGAGAGCATAGAATATGGGTGAGTTCTCGAGGAAGGTAGCGGCTTCCTTGTAGTTGGATTTGTTCGCAGGAATGTCCAACAAGGCCACATGATTCTTTACATTGAAGGGCACGTCTTCGATGGAGAAGTTCAGGTTTTGGGCAGCCATTTTCTGTTATAGGTAAGAAACAAGATAACAGTTTTGTTAGTAGTCCAAGATAATAATGTGAGCTTTTAAGTTTTAGAATAATAAAACTTCTTTTGAAAAATCCACAAAGAAAATATTAGGGTTTTTCAAGAAGAATAAGTGTTTTGAAACTTTAGATTATAAACAAGTAGAAGAATGTGTTACTAATCTTAATGTTTGTATTTTAAGAGAACAAGTTCTTAAATAAACAAACAACAGTTTCATATAAGAAGAAGAACAGATCATCAGATAAAATAAAAAGTATCGACCTTAGAGATTTAGGAGAAAAGGTCTAAGGGTTTTTTAGCGTTCTTAGTTCTTAGTTCTTTCTTGCAAATCTGTTTGGCAGATATTCGACTTGAGATTTTGAAAGCATAAGAGAAAAATGAGAGGAGAAGTCTCATATTTATAGGTAGGAGGAGAGAGAAATAGAAAGAGATGAGAGGAAAATACGACTATTGAGGATGTGCAATGATGAAAAAGTAGCACGTTCTCATCCATGATTGGATGGAATTTTGAGGAGTCACGTGTGTCAGAACGGTATGCGTGTCTCAAGACAAAATTTTATTGGTAAAAAAAATTGTCATCATAAAAACGGTTCATTTTCTATTTCTTTTAAAACGAAAAGGTTTTAAGTAATACAAGAACTACTTTCTTAAGAATATGAAAGAGTTTTGAAAATATTCAGTGATAAGAGAATCACTTAATAAAGAGATCGTTTAAAACATTTGATCACTGAAGAAGAAAAGCTTCAGTGATGGTTTTGTTTTAAAAAAGAAAAATATCTTATAGGGATATATTTCCATAAAATATTCAGTGATAAGAGAAACATTGGAACTATCTTTTAAAAACTTTTGAATCACTGAAAGAAGAAAGGTTCAGTGATCATTTTGATTTTAAGAAAAGATAAGTATAGTAGAGATATACTTACTTAAAATGTTCAGCGATAGAAAGAATCTCTGGAACAAACTTTTAAAATGATAGAAAAAGAACAGCGAGTATACATACCTTAGAGAGAAGAGACATATTTACTCAAGAGTTCAGTGATAGGAAAAGAACACTGAATCATTTCACTTACTGATTGATGCGTATAGCTGAAGGAAATTAATCTTCATCGTTTAGCATTCCAAGTTCGCTTATGAAGATGTTAAATCTTGTCTCATCAAGAGGCTTTGTAAAAAGGTCAGTGAGCTGGTAATCAGTGGGAATAAATTGAAGTTCAATATAACCATTCATAACATGAGCTCTGATAAAACGATATCAGATCTCAATATGTTTGGTTTTGGAGTGAAGAACAGTGTTGTTTGCAATCGCAATAGCACTAGTGCTATCACAATAGATAGGAATCTTTGAAAACTGAAGATCGTAGTCGTTAAACTGGTTTTCATCCAAAGGATTTAGGCACAGTAACTTCCAGCATCAACGTATTCAGCTTCAGCGGTAGATGTGGACACTGAGTTTTGCTTTTTACTCGTCCCGCTCACCAACTTTCCACCTAGCTGACAGCCTCCAGTGGTGTTTTTCCTATCAATTTTTGCAACCTGCAAAATCACTATCCAGGTAACTTATTAGGTCAAAATCTAAAACCTTAGGGTAGCAGAGACCCAAGTTAGGAGTTCCCTTCAGATATCTGAAAATGCTTTTTACGGTAATCAGATGGGATTCCTTAGGTTCAAATTGATATCGTGCACATAAACAAGTAGAATACATGATATTTGATCGACTAGATGTAAGATACAGCAGGGAGCCGATCATTCCTCTATAAACAGTTACGTTTATAGGCTTTCCATTTGGATCCTTGTTGAGAGAAAAAGAAGGAGCCATAGGAGTTTACATAGATGAGCTGTTAGAGAGATCAAACTTTTTCAGCATATCACGGGCATACTTACTCTCTCTGATAAAGATACCTTTATCGGATTGCTTGATCTGGAGACCTAAGAAGAAGGTTAGTTCTCCCATCATACTTATCTGGTATTCTTTCTTCATGCGATTAGCGAACCGAAAACATAAAGAGGGATTGGTGGAACCAAAAATAATATCATCGACATATATTTGGACTAGAATGATATGACCTTTAACTTTTCTAAGAAATAAAGTTTGATCAATCTTTCTGCGGGTAAATTTCTCAGAGATGAGAAACGAGGAGAGGTATCATAACAGGCACGGGGAGCCTGTTTTAACCTGTAAAGAGCTTTATCCAAACGATAGACATGGTATGGATACTTAGGGTCAAGAAACCCTAGAAGTTGTTCAACATAAACTTCCTCTTAGAGTTTTCCATTAAGGAAAGCACTCTATACATCTATTTGGTAGATTTTGAAGTCTTTATGGGCATCAAAGGCTAGGAAGAGTTGAATAGCTTCGAGTCTAGCCACTGGTGTGAAGGTTTCGTCATAATAAATTCCTTTTTCTTGTCTATAACCCTGAGCAACAAGACGAGCCTTATTACGGGTTACCACACCTTCTTCTTCTAACTTGTTGCGATAAACCCATTTAGTATCTATCACAGTTTTGTCAGATGGACGTGGGACAAGGTACTAGACTTTGTTTCTATCAAACTCAATGAGCTCCTCTTGCATGGTAATGAACCAGCTAGGGTCTGAGATATCATCATTGATTTTTTTGGGTTCAACTAAGGAAATGAAGTTGACAAAAACACAGATATTACCTGGACCTCGACGAGTCTGAACATGTGCACTTGGATCACCAAGAACTTGATAAATAGGATGGTCTTTTGTCGATCGCTGAGCTGGTAGAGGATGCATAGATGTTCAGGAACAGAAGATGAGGCTTCGGCTGCAGATTTTTCAGCAATAGGAACAATTGCTAAAGGAGCCTCAGATTCAACGATTGATAGAAGTTCAGATGCTGAGAGCATTTTAATCACTGATTAATCAGTGTTTGAAGTAGAAGGAAGAACGCAACTAATGGACACTGCAATGATCTCTGAAGAAGGTTTTGGTTATTAGCTACAACTGGAATGATAAGTGGATCATCATCACCTTCTGGAGAATCAGCGTTGGGTGGATTGCTGAAGGAAGCTTCAGGTTGTCTAGCATGAGAGCACATCCAGTTTTCTAATTCTTTATCATCATTAATGATGGGTTTAGAATTAGCTGATTGAGATTCGTCAAAGGTGATATGAATAGTTTCTTCTATTGTTTGTCGACGTTTGTTGAATACTCTGAAGGCTTTGGATACTGAAGAATATCTAAGAAAGATTCCTTTATCAGCTTTGGGATCGAACTTTCCCAACTAATGATGGTTGTTGAGAATATAACACGTGCAACCAAAGATATGTAGAAAGCTGAGAGAGGGCTTTCTGCTATAGAAGAGTTTGTAAGTAGTCTTCTTGAACCTCTTAACAATCAACAACCAATTTTGAGTGAAACAAGCGGTGTTGACAGTTTCAGCCCAGAAATGAGTGGGAAGATGAGATTCGCTAAGCATTGATCGACCAACCACAGTGATTGTTCGATTTCTACTTTTAGCGACCCCATTTTGCTGAGGAGTTCTCACAGAAGAGAGGTTGTGAGAGATTCCCTTGTCCTCAAAGAAGTTATTCATAGTACTGTTTTTGAATTCAGTTCCTTGGTCACTTTTGATAGGTCGTGCTTTAATACTATTAAGTACTTCTATCTCTTTGATGAACGGTATTATTTATTCAGGTGATATGAATAGTTTCTTCTATTGTTTGTCGACGTTTCTTCAGGTGCTTCACTCATCAACAATGACGAGCGTATACTTCTTTCCTACAATGGATTGCACGTTCACTGGACCAAAGAGATCCATGAGCAATAGCTGAAGTGGAGATGTCACTAAAGAGATTTGTTTGGACTTGAAGCTAGCTATTGTCTGTTTTCCTTACTCACATGCTGAGCAAAGAGATTCCTTTGCAAAGGTGTGTTGAGGAAGACCAGTAACGAGATCATTTCTAGACAACTCGCTGAGTGTCTTGAAGTTAAGGTGACAAAGTCGTTTGTGCCATAGCCAGTTGATATCTGACTATGCTTTAGAGAGAAAATAGCTATTCTTAGTGAGAGAAGAATCCATATTGATGATGTGGACATTCTATAGAAGAGAACTGGTTAGAGCAACCTTATCATCCTTGTCATAGACATAACATGAATTCTTAGAAAACTTTACTTTGAAATCTTTATCACACAGTTGATTGATGCCGAGTAGGTTGTGCTTCAGTTCTTCAACATATGCAACACGCGTGAAAGTGGTTCCACCGTTGGTTAATACACCAAAACCTTTGGTATATTCTTTTCCATTTCCTCTAAAGATCACAGAAGGGGCTTTTTCATCTTTGTAGTCGATAAGCAGGGATTTGTCTCCAGTCATATGTCTTGAGCATACATTATCGAGATACCAAATACCTTTGACTTCCTACACAAGGGAACAGTTTAAAAATACTTTGGTACCCATTCTATTTGGGTCCAACAATGTTAGAGGCTACATCCACTGAAACTGTAGAATCAGGGTCAGCAGAAGGCTTCACTGAACCTGAAGAAGAGGCTTCAGTGGGATTAGGAACAACCTTTGACGCTAATGGAATAGAGTCGGTAGGTGTCTTCACTAAGCCTGACGAAGAGGCTTCAGTGGTGGGACGAACAACAACAACCGACGCTGAAGACTTAGTGTCAGTAGTTATCAGCGTCAGTAGTTATCATCACTAAGCCTGAAGAGGAGGCTTCAGTGGATTTCTTCACCTTAGTTGTTTTAACAACCTTAGTGGTAGATTTCGCCTTGGTAGATTTCTCAGCCTTGGCTACTTTCTTGCCCTTGGCTGGGGGACCATCCTTGGCGGCAGAAGAACACTTACGGGCAATTCGTGTAGTTTCACCACAGTGTCTACACTTTCTACAGCTGAAGCTAGCTTTAGGGCCAGGAAGTACTAGAGAAGAAGAGGGACAAGCTCCAAGGATTCCCTTCTCATTTGTTCTAGGAGGAACTTTTGAGGATTTGGATTCCTTAGGTGAAACATTTACCTTGAGCTTAGACTTAGATTTCTAATAATATTCAGATATCTTGATCCCTGAGGAAGAAGAAGGTGCACAAGCTGAAGGAATAGATTTAGATCTATGTGATTTGTTAGCCTTCTTAGGAAGAGGTGCTGTGATAATGGATTTATCTTTGTCTTTACAACCTGAACTCAATGTAGTTCCCTCAAGATGACTCTCAGTAAAAGAAGACTGGGGGGAAAATGTCAGGAATATAAAAGACAAAGGTACCAAACTTGATCATGGATCTGTCTATGACACTATCTTTCTGATCATAGGAGAAGCCTAGACCAGTTTTTATCTTGGCAGGGATCTGAGCGTAAATGATCTCAGAGGCTTTGCACCATCCTTCAATGGTAGCCTTTTCAGCCCTGACTTTAGCAATTGCTTGCTCACGCTCAATAATAGCTTATTCGCATTCTAGTTTACAATGACCTGATCTTTAAGATCTTCTTCGATCTTAGTCAATTCTTTGATCGTGGAATGAAAAATCTTCAACTGTTCTTGAAGATCAAGGTTAAGCATTTCTGCTTTAGATTTGTCATTCAGGGCATTGTAAAGGTAAACCGTCAATGTATCTAATTCTGATAAGCTAGAAGAAGAAGAAAAAGAAGAAGAAAAAGAAGAAGAAGAAGAAGAAAAAGAAGAAGGTTCATTCAGGAGACATACATGAGCAGGAGAGGATGATGAGTGTTGGTCCAGTTAGGGTCTAGAAGATGTGTATAACATTTTGTAGAAGGGGGGGATGAATTCAAACACAGTAAACTTTTAAAATATAAAATATATATTGATAAAGGAGAATCAATACAAATTTTACAAGATTGTTTGCGAAAAGATAAGGTAAAGATAATCTATCTAAACAATCTAAGTTACGCACTATATCTTAGCAAAGAGAAATGATTTGTTGTTTAAGACTTAGAAGAAAGTAAGTTCTTTCTGGGTAAGAACTATTTAGAATACTAAAAAAGGGATTTTAACTTGCTTTTGAAGATAAAGCGTATTGTGTTCTTTCACGTATGAACGTAAGTTAGGGTTCAAGAGTTAGAGTGTGTATATCTCTGCATGAAGATAGAACACATCTATTTATACCCATTGTATTAAATGCACAATTAATACAATGCAGTAGGGTTTGAACACGCGTCAAGCCTTTAGAGAAAGACTTGTTCTTTGCTTCAATGAATAGTACAAAAGCCTATTCATGAGCAGACATTCTTTCATAAAGTTGGTGGGTAGTAGAGTCAACTAATCGGCTGCGTACCGTACTATGCTCTATAAAGATTATGGGTTTGTCATTTGTGTGAGTAAGGACAAGACAAAACCAATCGTGCTCAACAAGCATTTTTTGATCGCTGAATGCTAGAATAACCTAAAGGTCTCTTCAGCATTCGCTGAAACTTGGGTAGTCTTCACACATGTGTAGACCAGGTCGTAATCACTGAATACCGCTTCAAATCACGAACTTACCATTCTCTAATATTCAATTTCAGTCTTCAACTTTCGCTAAAGGTTCTTTGGTGTGAGTTTTGTCTTCTTGAAGTATCGTCGTCACTGATGGATTTACATTACATGTTATCAGCGATCAATGAACAGACTCAGTAATGATCGCTGGAACTGAAAGACAGAAACATAAATACTTCGTATAAGGTAAAATGGATTATCATCAAATCACTGAGAGAGAGGATCAACAATCTTCCCATATTTGATGATAATAAGGCAACATAAAGAAAGTTGTCTTATCAAATAAAAGTAAAGAAAAGTTATATATAAAGTACATGTCCCTTTTAACTATTTGGGATTTTTTTCAGTGAGTCAGTCTTTACTTAGAAAATTCTTAAGTTATAAGAAAATTTTAAAATAAGGGAAATTGAAACTGAAAGCATGTTCACTAACTTATAGATTGTCAGTGAATGTAGGAGTAACACTGGAACTCATAGACTTATGTCCCTATTAATCTTTTTTCAGGGATCTTTTTTATTGAGGCACCAAAATACTTATATTAATTTCAAGGGAAATATTACAAGAGATACAATACATGTCTAAACTTACAAAATATAAGATTAATCACTGAAAGTAGACATAGAATATAGTTTACAGTGAATGGACAATATTACAAGGAAAGAAACTAGTCTAAGTCGCTCAGCCTAATAAAACCTGGTACATTTTCTCCAAGCTCCTTTTGATGTAGAAACTCCTTTCTTATCTTTCAGTCCATCATTTGACCTCTAAAGTCTCATCTAGCCAGAACCTGAGATATCTGAGGTGTTCCATAGGTCATAGATGTAACTCAGACATTCTTTCAAATCTCACTTCACCTTCATGGTCAAGGAATATAAGTCCTAACTTAGGTTTACCATGCACAGTGTTGGGTACATAAGGACCCTTCTTTCTCCTTTCTTTAGTGTAGGCATTTCAGGGACTGCAACATATCTGGACACCTTCTTGATCAACTCATTGATGATGTCTTCGATAATCATCTTATGTTTGGACTTTACTCGCTGAATGGCTTGTCGAGATTATCCCTGGTGATGAGCTTGGAGAGCATCATCCCATCGTCTTTTGATCTTCTGCTGATGCTAATGCTCTTGATCAGGTAAGGGTTGATCCTCTTGTTGATACTAGCTTCGCTCCAGCGCTTGTCCCTTTCGGCCAGCTTCAGGTTCTTATCGCATTCAGCTTCTGCAATAGATAGAACCTTAGCCAGGGCATGGACAGCGTTCACCGTCTTTTTGGATTTTCTTTTGGGAAGAACTTTTACGGCTAGAGACTTGGCCAGCTTTAAGCTGTCCTCAGTCTGCTTCATTTGAATAACAAGTTCTTCCTCAGCTCTTAGAGCCTCGAGTCTTTCAGCTTCTGTTAGGAAGTCAAAGTCGCCACAACTAGAGGTACGTAGAGGGATTTTTACTCTAATTTGGTCAAGTGATTCCCTGAGCTGAGTCATTTGCTGGTTGGTAGAAGTGCTGGGGGTTGGGTTTTTAGGGACCCATTCCTCCAGCCGACCGCAGGTAGTGGAGGGAATATCGAGTTGGTACAGGCAAGTGACGATTACTTAAGATGAAGAATCTTCATACAACGGTTCAGGAGATTTGAATAATACTTTTAGATTCCCTTCTTCAGCGACGCCTTTGCCTTTCGACTTAAGGCCCTGGTTCGGTTCTGGTGCAAACTCTTCTTCCCTTTGCTCCCCATGGGATGCAGAATCTTTGAGGGCAACTCCTTTTGTGGCAGTAGCGGGATGCAGGTACTGGATGGTGAAGTCGCCTTTGTCGTTATCATCATCGTTGTCATCCAGGTCACTGCCAAAGTCAGGGAGGTCAGGATAGTCACCTTCCTCATCATCATCGTCTTCATCTTCATCTTCCACATTACCAACAACAGGTGCAGAGGTGATGGGAAGGTCATCGTTATGAGCTTCAGCTCGAACGACATCAACTTCCTCAACTATAGTAGCTTTACTGGAGGTTGGGATATCACAAACAACCTCAACTTCAGTGTCATGGGTTGTTGGAGCAGCAGTTTTAGCAGATGGTCCGACAGCATTAGACCTCATCTGCCCCTCTCTGGCGATGGCTTGAGAGCATAAGCCAGAGAGTTGGTCAAAGCTGTGGAGTTGAAGTACCATCATCTCTTCTAGCCTGAAGAGAGCGCTGGCTAGGCTGTTCGTCGTTTCGTGTGCTTCATGAAGTTGAGTGCAATTATCAGCAGTGAATGATGGAGGAGTTATAGTTGCTGGTTGACGAAGAGCAACCAGGACTTGTTGTAACAGCTCCACCTACTGAATAGATTGAGCATGTGTGTCATCAGCCCTTCTTGTGAGAACAACGATGGCTTCAGCATTGGCTCGTACTGGCTCGTACAGCCTCTTGAAGAGAGGAGAGTTAGTTTTCCATATATTGGACTTCAGCTCTGACAGCTGAGAGGTCCGCAGCAACTTCGTCTTTTTGAGACGTGTCTTTATGGACCTCATCCATCTTGATGAGGACAGTCTCGACTGCTGGGAGTAGTAGCTTCACATTCATCACCATGTCGTACTCCTCTTCGTCCATGGCATGGGGCTCAGACGAACCTAAAAGAAATGTGAGTAAGCAAAAAGAAGCTCTGGGTTAGAGGAAATGAAAGGATAGGAGTATGGAGTACCTGAGGGGTCTTCAGCGTTATTTGAAGGATTAACACAGGTTTGCTCCATGGTGCACTCATGAGGATGAGCACCAGTATGCTGAGGAGCCTCGAAAGGAGCTACCTCAGGTCCAGTGGTGAGTGTCTCATCATCAAGGAGGACGGACACTGATGACTCACCGACACGTGTTGAGACCAACAACGGAGGGGAGGAGAAGATGGCTGAGACTGAGAGTAGGTGTTCAGCAGTGGCCGCGCTAATATTCACACCTTTAGTGATTTGAGTCACTGAGGCGGTTGGGAGAGTTGCCACTGATGCAACAGTGATATCAGGAATCATTGAAGAGCATGGTTGGCTGACTGAAAGTGCCTCGGGGGTAAGGCTCTTTTCAATTGTTGAGACCCTTTGAGAGGTCACAGCCAGAGATGAGGTTGTCCCCTTTTTGGCCTTCTTGGTCCTCAAAGGAGAACCAAGAACTGGTTGACATGGGCGTTTGGAAAAAATGGTTGTGGTTGTTGGGTTAGACTTAGAGGGGGGTTTCCCTTGTCTTGGCCACCTGAGGAGGAGGAGGAAATAAAGAGAATTGCACCACTGAAGATAGTGCAAGATCTCCATCCCCTGAGCTTGTGATCCAGAATCCTGGATCCAAGCCTGTAGACAGGAAGGTTTCCTTTCTTGGAGTACTTGTCGCCAAAGATCTTCAAGAACACCATGGACAAGAACTTGTGTAGGGCACCACTTTCTCCCTCTGATGCTTGTTTAGCTTCAGCGCCAGGTCGTCGAAGATGACAACAACATAGTTGATCGGTCGGCGTTGGATCACTGAGACGCCAATGGTGAGGGCGACTCGGGAAGCCTGATCCTGGCCATTAGTCTTTCCACCCATGCTTTGGATGAAGTGTAAGAACAGGTATTGCCACACCACTGACATGTGGTTCTTCTCAATCTTTGACAACGACTCGAGGGGCTCGCTGGAGTCCTTCTTCATTGGCCATTGGTAGCCAATGTCATCGAGGCAGGCGATAATCTCAGCAGTGGAGGGTTCGCTGGCGAAGGGAGCCTTAGGGAAACGAAGTGTGTGCCTTAGAGTGGTCACGCCAAAGCTAACAGTCATCCTGTTGAAGGTGAAGGAGATTTTCTCCACCTAATGACCGTTCTTATCCTCCTCTTGCACCACCTCAGCAGTCATCCAGAACTGCTCAAGGGCCTCCCTAACCATGATAGGTTCATGGTTGAGAGCATAGGCGATAGGGGACATGAGGAGGAAGGCAACAGCATCCTCGTAGATTGATTTTTTGGTAGGAATGTCCAACAAGGCAATGTGGTTATTGGCCTTGAAGGAGATGTCTTCTACAGCAAAGTTCACATTCTTGGCAGCCATTTTCTATTTTTGATATGGAAATAAAAAGGAGAAAAACAGTTTATATTAGTAGTTCAATATTTATTGTGATTTTTTAAGTTTTAGAACATAAAACTTCTTTTGAAAAATTCACAAATGAGATATTAGGGTCCTTCAAGTAGATTAGTGTTTTTCAAACTAGATTATAACCATGAATAAGAATGTGTTATTAATCTTTCTGTTTGTGTTTTAGGAGAACAAGGTTCTTAAAATCTCAAACATTTGTTTCATTAGGAGGAAAATAGTTCGAAATGTTAAAAAAAATTGTCAACCTTGGAGTTCTTTGAAGAAGGTTGAAGGATTTGAGTGTTCTTGAGAGTTCTTGCATGCAAAGTCTTTTTGGCAGAGGTTCGTCAAAGATTTTTGTAAGCGTAAAGAAAATATGATGGAAGAGATCCCATATTTATAGATAGGAGGAGAGAGAAAAGAAATAGGAGAGAGAAAAATACGACGGTTGAGGAAATGCCATGATGAGAAATATGGCACGTTCTCATCCATGATTGAATGGAAGATAAAGCAGGTCGCTTGTGTCAAACCTTTTTGCACGTCTCAAAGCGATTCCTATGGGTAACAAGAGAATGTCGTCATTAAGACGGTTCATTTACTAATTCTTTTAAAACGAATAGGTTTTAAGAAATTTGAAGAGTCACATTCAATGAAAAGACAATCACTGAATAAAAACCTTTTAAAATATTTTGATCACTGGAGAAGAGAAGCTTCAGTGATGGTTTTGTTTCAAGAATGGAAAATAACTTAGAAGAATATTTTCATAAAAGACTACAGTTAGTGATAAGAGAATCAATGAAACTGACATTTAAAAACATTTGAATCACTGAAGGTAAAAAGGTTGAGTGATCATTTCAGTTTTAAGAAAAAGACAAGTATAAAAGTGATATACTTACTTATAATTGTTCAACGATAGAAAGAATCACTGAAACAAACTTTTAAAACATTTTCATCACAGAAGAAGAAATGCTTCAGTGATAGTTTTAAGTTTTATGAAAAAATAACAAGTATACATACCTTAGAGAGAATATATATATTTACTCAAGAGTTCAGTGATAGAGATAGAGCACTGAATCATTTCACTTACTGATTGATGTGTATAGCTGAAGAAAATTATTATTCAGCGTTTAGCATCTCCAGTTCGCTGATCAAGATGTTAAATCTTGTCTCATCTAGAGGCTTGGTGAAAAGGTCAGCGAGCTGGTAATCAGTTAGAACAAAGTGAAGTTCAATATCACCATTCATAACATGATCTCTGATAAAATGATATATGATCTCTATATGTTTGGTCTTGGAGTTAAGTAAAGGGTCTGAGATAGCATCAGTGATCTTCTTGGGTTCAACTATAGAGAGAAAGTTCATAAAGAGACAGATATTACCTAGACCACGATGAGTATGAATACCTGTACCTGGATCACCAAGAATTTGATGAATTGGTTGGTCTTTAGTCCATTGCTAAGCTGGTAGAGGATTATCATCTGAGTAGAGAAGTTCAGAAATAGTGGATGAGGCTTCAGTTGTAGTGTCTTCAGCGATTGGAACAATTTCTGAAGGAGCCTCAGATTCAGTGACGGAAATAGATTCAGATGCTGAAGGCATTTCGTTCACTGATTGATCAGCATTTGAAGTAGAAGAAGGAACACATCTAATGGTCACAATAGCGATATCTAAAGAATACACGTTGGTGTGACTAGCTGCAACTGGAATGATTAATGGTTCATCTTCAGCTTTTGGGGCTTCAGTGCTGAGAGGAACGCTGAAGGATGTTTCGAGTTGTCCATAATGAGAGAACATCTAGTTTTCTAATTCATCTTCATCATTTAAGATGGGTTTTGAATTAGCTGATTGAGATTTATCAAATATGACATGAATAGTTTCTTCTGTTGTCTGTTGCCGTTTATTGAATACTCTGGCTTTGGATACTAAGGAATATCCAAGAAAGATTCCTTCATCAGATTTGGGATCGAACTTTCCTTGTTGATCACGGTTGTTGAGAATATAACATATGCAACCAGAGATGTGAAAAAAGCTAATAGAAGGCTTTCTGCCATGGAAAAGTTCATAGGCTTTCTTCTTGAATCTCTTAACGATCAGCGATCGATTTTGAGTGAAACAAGCGGTGTTGATAGCTTCAGCGTAGAAATTTGTAGGTAGATGGGACTCGTTGAGCATTGATCGAGCAGCCTCAATGATTGTTTGATTTCTTCTTTTAGCGACCCCATTTTGCTGAGGAGTTCTCACTGAAGAAAAGTTGTGAGAAATTCCCTTGTCCTTAAAGACCGTACTTTAATGTTGTTAAGTACTTCTATTTTCTTGATGAACGATACAATGTGTTCAGGTGCTTCACTTTTGGATCTGAGAAAGAAAACCCAAGTATACCTGGAGTACTCATCAACAATGATGAGTGTATACTTCTTTCCAGCAATAGATTGCACATTCACAGGACCAAAGAGATCCATGTGTAGTAGCTTAAGAGGCGATGTCACTGAAGAGATTTGCTTTGACTTGAAGCTTGCTCTTGTTTGTTTTCCTTTCTCACACACTGAGCAAAGAGATTCCTTGCAAAGGAGTGTTGAGGAAGACCAGTGACAAGATCATTTCTAGACAACTCAAGTAGTGTCTTGAAGTTAAGATGAGAAAGTCGTTTGTGCCACAGCCAGTTGATGTCTGACGAAGCTTTAGTGAAGAAACAGCTATTCTCAGTGAGAGAAGAATCCATATTGATGATGTAGACATTCTCTAGATGAGAACCGGTCAAGGCAACCTTATCATCCTTGTCATAGACATAGCATGAATTCTTAGAGAACTTACTGTGTAGTCTTTACCACACAGTTGATTGATGCTGAGGAGATTATGCTTCAGTCCTTCAACGTATGCAACATGCCTGAATGTGGTTGCGTCATTGGTTAATATACTAAAACCTCTGGTATATCCTTTTCTATTACCTCCAAAGGTCACAGAAGGTCCTCTTTCTTCCTTGTAGTCAATGAGCAGGGATTTGTCTCCGGTCATGTACCTTGAGCATCCACTATCGATATACCATATGCCTTTGACTTCCTTCACAAGGAAACAATTTAAAATGCTTTTGGTACCCATCTATTTGGGTCCAGCAATGTTAGAGGCTTCATCTACCGAAACTGAAGAACCAGCATCAGCAGATGGCGTCACTGAACCTAAAGAGGTTTTATTGGAAATAGGAACAACCTTTGACGCTAGAGAGTTAGAGTCAGTGGGTGTCTTCACTAAGCCTGAAGAAAAGGCTTCAGTGGTAGGAACAACAACACCTGATACTGAAGGCTTAGTGTCAGTAGTTGTCTTCAGTGAGCCTAATGAGGAGGCTCTAGTGGTTTTCTTCACCTTGGTTGCTTTAGCAGCCTTAGTGAATGATTTCGCTTTGGTTGATTTCTCAGCTTTAGCTACTTTCTTACCCTTGGCTGGTGGACCAGCCTTGGCGGCAGAAGGACACTTACGGGCAATTTGTGTAGTTTCACTACGGTGTTTACACTTCATATAGCTGAAGGTAGCTTTAGGGCTAGGAAGTACTAGATTTGAATAGGGACCAGCTCCAAGAATTCCCTTCTCATTAGTTCTTGGAGGAACTTTAGAGGATTTGGAGTACTTAGGTGAAGCATTCACCTTGATTTAAGACTTAGATTTCTGAGAGGGTTCAGCTTTCTTAGTCCCTGAAGAAGAAGGTTTACAAGCTGAAGGAATAAATTTAGATCTATTTGACTTGTTAATCTTCTTGGGAAGAGGTGCTTTGACAATGGATTTACCTTTGTCTTTTCAACCTGAACTCGAAGGAATTCCATCAAGATAACTCTCGGTGAAAGAAGACTGAGAGGAAAAAGTGTCAAGAATGGAAAAGACAAATGTGCCAAACTTGAGCGTGGACCTGTCAGTGACACTGTCTTCCTGATCATAGGAGAATCCTAGACCAGTCTTTATCTTGGCAGGGATCTTAGTGTTAATGATCTCTGAGTCCTTGACAGAGGCTTTGCACCATCCTTCTATGGTAGCCCTCTCAGCCCTGAGTTAAGCAAATGCTTGCTCACGCTCAATTTAGCATGTTCGCGTTTAACAGGTGATGGTTTGGTTCCCAATGACCTGATCCTTAAGGTTTTCTACAACCTTAGTCAGCTCTTTGATCTTTGAATGAAAAATCTTCAACTGTTCTTGAAGATCAAGGTTAAGCATTTCTGCTTTAAACTTGCCATTCAGGGCATTGTAAAGATCTACTATCAGCGTGTCTAACGCTGATAGGCTAGAAGAAGAAAAAGGTTCATTCAGGAGACATATAAGAATGTGAGGATGATGAGGGATCATGAGAGGTTGATGTCTCTGAAGCTTCTTCTTTGACATCTTTGGCCATAAAAGTAGAGATAGGCCGTATCTTCCTCATTAGATGATGATTCATCTGATGAATCAGCCCAGTCGTTCTCTTCAGCGACGAGACCTTTGGCCTTTTGCTGGAAGTTCTTCATCTTCTTGTACTTCTCCTTCAGTTTCATGTATTTGTCATTCTTAGATCTTAAGGAGGATGGGGTTTTAGAAGATGGCCTCACAGCCTTCTTGGACCTACATTCACCAGCAAAGTGACCCTTGCGGTGACAGTTGTAGCAGATCACTGAAGCCTTGTCTATATTATCAGATTTTGGCTTTTCCTTGATGGTCAGCATAGGAGATCTACGGAAGTTACTTTTCTTGGCGAATCTTCTAAAAGATTTAGTTAATAGCACCAGTGATTCATCAAAATCTGCAAGATCAGATTCTGATAAATCCTCAGAGTTAGTAGAATCTAACTTAGTAATAACAACAGGAGGAAGAGAAGAAAAAGATGGGAGTTCAGCTGAAGCATCTTCAAAGATTAGAGCTAACGGAGAGATCTTCATTTCTATTGAGTCCTTGATTAGATTCCTTTTAAGCTGTCATGACTGCTCATGATTAAGCTGTATCCCAGAAAGAGTACTGAGAAAAAGAGAGGACATGCCATTGGACATCTTGAGACACATGGCATAAGTATCCCAAAATTCAGGCAAACATTCTAGAAACTTAGTTAAGGTTTCAGAATTGGAATATTCCCTGCCTACAGTTATTAAATCTTTAAGAAGACTATTAAAACGTTGATGTACTTCAGACAAGGTTTCAGTCTTTCTACAGAGAAAGTTTTCATATTGGCTTCCTAAATTAATCTTCCTCGATTCTTGAACCTGAGAGGTTCCTTCATATTGAACACATAAAGTGTCCCACAGGGCTTTAGAGGTTCTGAGTTTCATAAGAGAATGATAAACCTCATCAGGAAGAGACATAGCTATTATAGACCTAGCACGAGTGTCTATAGTTATTTTCTTCTTGTTTTCATCGCTCCATTGATGAAGGAGCTTTGGAATCTGTCGTTCAAGAATCGCGGTAGTTGTAGCTGTTTCAAGAACAGCCAGAGAAATAGCATATGGAACATATGGTCCATTTTCTATGTAGTGTGGAATTTCAGGATCCACATCTTCCAGAAAGAGGGACATCAGATTTTTCCAAAGACTAATGTTGTCTCGGATAAAACAGGGTGGTTTGACAAGAGAGCCATTGTCATGAAAATGTGTGTTTGTGTTTTGTAAAGCCATCAGAAAGCAATAAGATTATCTAAAGAAAAAGATAATATAATGCACAAAAACAACTAAACAAGAATAATAGAAAAAACAATGCTCTGATACCACTAGTTGGTCATGTTAGGGTCTACAAGATGTGTATAACAGCTTGTAGAAGGGGGGGATGAATACAAACACAGTAAGATTTTCAAATTTAAAATGTATATTGATAAAGAAGGATCAATACAAATTTTACAAGATTATTTACAGAAAGATAAGGTAAAGATACATATCTAAACAATCTAAGTTACACACTATATCTTAGCAAAGAGAAATGATTTGCTATTTAAGACTTAGAAGAAAGTAAGTTCTTTCTAGGTAAGAACTATTTAGAATACTAAAAAAGGGATTCTAACGTGCTTTTGAAGATAAGCATATTGTGTTCTTAGATGTGTGTTCTTTCACGTATGAACGTCAGTTAGGGTTCAAGAGTTAGAGTGTGTATCTCTGGATGGAGATAGAACACATCTATTTATATTCATTGCCTTAAATGCACATTTAATGCAATGTAGTAGGGTTTGAACATGCATCAAGCCTTTAGAGAAAGACTTATCCTTTGCTACAGTGAATTGTACAAAAGCCTATTCATAAGCAAACATCCTTTCATGGAGTTGGTGGGTAGTAAAGTCAACTAATCGGCTTCGTACCGTACTATGCTCTAGAAAGGGTATGGATTTGTCCTTTGTGTGTGAGTAAGGACAAGACAAAAACAATCGTGCTCAACAAGCTTCTTTCGATTGCTGAATGCTGGAATAACCTGAAGGTCTCTTTAGCATTCGCTGAAACTTCGGCAGTCTTCACATATGTGTATACTAGGTCATAATCACTTAATACCGTTTCAGATCACGAACTCGCCAGTCTCTAATCTTCAGTTTCAGTCTTCGACTTTCGCTGAAGGTTCTTTGGTGTGAGTTTTGTCTTCTTTAAGTGTCGTTGTCGCTGATGAATTTACATTACATGTTATCAGCGATCACTGAACAGACTCAGTGATGATCGCTGGAACTGAAAGACGGAAACATAAATACTTCGTATAAGGTAAAAGGGATTATCATCAAATCACTAAGAGAGAGGATCAACATTGAGGGATCATGAGAAGTTGATGTCTCAGAAATTTCTTCCTTGACATCTTTGGCCATTAAACAAAGATAGGTCGTGTCTTCCTCATCAGAGGATGATTTATCAGACGAATTAGCCCAATCATGCTCTTCAACGACAAGACCTTTGGGTTTTCGCTGGGAACTCTTCATCTTCTCATATTTCTCCTTTAGCTTCAGGTATTTATCATCTTTAGTTCTGAAGGAGGAAGGGGTTTTCACAGATGGCATCGCAGTCTTCTTTGACCGACACTCATCTGCAAAGTGACCTTTACGGTGACAATTGTAGCAGATCGCTGAAGCCTTGTCAATAGTATCTGACTTTGGCTTTTCCTTAATGGTCAGCGTGGGAGATCTGCGGAAATTATTTTTCCTGGCAAACCTTCTAAATACTTAGTTAGAAGCGTTAGTGATTCATTAAAGTCTGCAAGGTCAGACAGATCCTCAGAGTTAGTAGAGTCTAACTCCATTATAGAAACATAAGAAGGAAGAACAGAAGAAGAAGGTGGGAGTTCAACTAAAGAAACTTTAGAGACCAAAGCTAGCGGAGAGCTTTTCATGTCTCTGAAATCCTTGATTAGATTCCTCTTCATTTGTCGAGACTGCTCGTGATTGAGCAGTATCCCATATAAAGAGCTGAGAGAGAGGGAGGACATGTCGTTGGACATCTTGAGACACATAGAATATGTATCCCAGGATTCTAGTAAACATTCAAGAAACTTCGTCAAAGTTTCAGAGTTAGAATATTCTCTGTCAACTATCATCAAATCAATTAGAAGACAATTAAACCTTTGATGTACATCAGACAACATTTCAGTCTTTCCATAGAGAAAGCTTTCATATTGTCTTACTAAGTTTATCTTCCTTGATTTTTGTACTTGAAAGGTACATTCATATTGAACACATAGAGTGTCCCACATGGTTTTCGAGGTCCTAAGCTTTATCATGGAGTGATAGACCTCGTCAGGAAGAGACATAGCTATTATAGATCTCGCACGAGTATTTATAGCTATCTTCTTCTTGTCTTCTTCACTCCACTGATGAGGGAGCTTAGGAATCTGCCGTCAGGAATTGCGGTAATCGTAGCTGTTTCGGGAACAACCGGAGAAATAAAATATGAAACATAAGGTCCATTTTCTATATAGTGTAGAATTTCAGGATCCACACCTTCCAAGAAGAGAGACATCCGATTCTTCTAGAGACTGAAGTTGTCTCTGATAAACCGGGGAGGTTTGGCAAGGGAGCCATTATCGTTAAAGTTTGTGCTCGTGTTTTGCAAAGCCATTTGAAAAGTAACTAATTTATCTAGAAAGAGAGATAATAAAATGTAGAAAAACAACTAAACAAGAATAGAAGAAAACACTGCTCTGATACCACTTGTTGGTCCCAGCTGGGTCTACAAGAGTTTTAGACGAACAGTTTGTAGAAGGGGGGGAGGTGAATACAAACACAGAAAACTTTCGTATTTAAAAATATATATATTATAAAGAAAGATCAATACAAATTTTTGCAGATTGTATACGGAAATAGACAAGGTAAAGATAATCTATCTAAAACAATCTAAGTTTACACAGAGATATTCTTAGCAAAATTGAAAAGATTTGTTGAAAGATAAAGAAAAAAATATGTTCTTCTTGGGTAAGAACTTATAGGATACTTGAGCGGGATTCTAACTTGCTTGAAGATAAGTGTAAGTGTTCTTTTAGATGTATGCAAATATGTATGTGTGTCTCTTGCATGGAGAGAGCACTCATCTATTTATACCCATTGCATTAAATGCAATTCAGAAGGGTTTGAACACGCGTCAAGCTTTTGGATGAAAGTTTGTCATTTGCTATAATGAATAGTACAGTTACCTATTCATGAGCAAACATCCTTTCGTGGAGTTGGTGGGTAATAGAGTCAACTAGTCGGCTCCGTACCTACTATACTTTAGAAAGGGTATGGGTTTGTATTTTTTGTGTGGAAGGACAAGACAAAAACAATCTTGCACAAGAAGCTTCATTTGATCGCTGAATGCCGGAATAACACTGAAGGTCTCTTCAGCATTGGCTAAGGCTTGGGCAGTCTTCACACATATGTTGACCAGGTTGTAATCACTGAATGCCGTTTCAGATCACAAACACGCCAGTCACTAATCTTCAATTTCAGTCCACAACTTTCACTGAAGGTTCTTTGGTGTGAGTTTTTCTTCTTGAAGTATCGTTGTCGCTGTAGGATTTACTATACATGTTTCAGTGATCACTAAACAAACTCGGTGATGATCGCTGGAACTGAAAGAACAGAAACATAATACTTCAAAATAGGGAAAAAAGGATTATCATCAAATCAATGAGAGAGAGAATAAAAAAAGTACCAAACTTAAGCATAGACTTGTCAGTGACACAATCTTCCTGGTCATAGGAAAATCCTATACCACTCTTTATCTCGGCGGGGATCTGAACGTTAATGAATTCAGTGGCCTTGATAGATGCTTTACACCAACCTTCAATGGTATCCTTCTCACCCTTTGTTGGGATTGAATTTTAGAGTTAAATTGTATTCGTCTTGAAATGTTTAATATTGTATTTTTAGTACATTTGACTTTGTAAGTCATAGTTGACTTTGATTCTTATGTTTCTAGCTTGACCTATAAATAGGGTCTTGTAAGGATTGTCTAGTGTGAAAATAAAAGGAGCTTAATTGTAAACATTACGTACATTGAGAGATATAATACTTGCATTGAATATTTGACTTTTCCTCTCTAGACATTCAAGGTGTTCTTAATGTTCATTCATGATGATTGACATTGTTCTTGTTGATTTATGAAGATTGATCATATTGTGGGACACACAGCCTTGAATTCAGCAATTGTTTGCTCACGCTCAGCGATAGCCTGCTCGCATTTGATGCTAATGGTTTGGTTTACAATGACGTGATCCTTAAGATTTTCTTCAATCTTCATCAACTCTTTAATCTTAGAATGGCATCTCTCTATTTGTTCTTGAAGATCAAGATTAAGCTTTTCAGCTTTGGATTTTCCGTTCAAGGCATTGTAAAGTTCAAGCGTCAATGTATCTAGTGTAGATAGGCTATCAGAGGAAGAAGAAAAAGGGTCATTGAGATTACGTACCCGAGTAAAAGTTGACAGAGAGGGATCACTGGAGGATGATGTCATAGATGATTCATCTTTGACATCCTTGACCATGAGACAGAGATAGGCCATGTCTTCCTCGTCCGAGGATGATTCATCAGATGAATCAGCCCAGTCATGCTCTTCAGCGACCAGACCTTTGCCTTTACGCTGAAGATTCCTCATCTTCTTGTACTTCTTCTTCTGTTTCAGATATTTGTCATCTTTAGATCTGAAGGAGGATGAGATATTAGATTATGGCTTTGCAGCTTTCTTCGACCTGCATTCACTAGCAACGTGACCTTTGCATTGACAGTTATAGCAGCTAGTTGAGGCCTTGTCAATAGAATTTGACTTTGGCTTGTCAGCTATGGTCAGGGAAGAAGATTTGCGATAGTTTCTTTTTCTGGCGAACCTCTTGAAAGAGTTAGTAAGAAGGGCCAATGACTCATCAAACTATGAAAGATCAACGTCTATCAAGTTCTCAGAGTTAGAAAGATCTAACTCAGTGATAGAAACAGAAGAGAAGGGAGTAGAAGAAATAGAAGGATCAGCTGAAGGGCTATCAGAGATCAAAGCTAAAGGAGAGTTTTTCATTTTTCTAGAGTCTTTTAGAAGACTTTTCTTCAGCTGACGGGATTGCTCATGGTTAAGCAATATCCTATAAAGAGAACTGAGGGAAAGGGAGGACATGTCCTTAGACATCTTGAGACACATGGTATAATTATCCCATGATTCTGGAAAACATTCAAGGAACTTTGTCAGCGTCTCTAAGTTGAAATATTCTCTTCCAACTGTCCTCAAATCAATAAGAAGACAATTAAAGTGTTGATGTACTTCACATAATGATTCAGATTTTTCACAAAGAAAACTTTCATATTGTCTTACTAAATTTATCTTTCTCGATTCTTGTACTTCAGAAGTACCTTCATATTGAACACAAAGAGTGTCCCATATTGTTTTTGAGGTTTTAAGCTTCATCAGTGAGTGATAAACCTCGTCAGGAAGAGCCATGATCTTGCTCGAGTATCTAAAGCGATTTTCTTTTTGTCTTTGTCCTCCACTGATGAGCTTCATAATCTGCCGTTCAGAAACAGCAGCATTCGTAGCAGTAGCAGGAATTGCTGAGGAGATTGCAAATGGAACATAAGGGCAATTTTCAATGTAGTATGGAATCTCAGGATCCACACCTTCTAAGAAAAGAGACATATGGTTCTTCCAGAGACTGAAGTTGTCTCTAATGAACCAGGGATGTTTGGCAAGAGAGCCATTATCGTGAAAGTATGTGCTCGTGTTTTGCAAATCCATTTGAAAGGTAAATAAATTATCTAGAAAGAAGAGATAATAAAACACCAATAAAACAACAATACAACACTAAAACAAACACTTCTCTGATACCACTTGTTGGTCCCAGCCGGATCTACAAGAGTTTATAGGTAACAGTTTGTAGAGAGGGGGATGAATACAAACACAACAGCTTTCACTTTTAAAAAACTTATACTGATAAAGAAGATCAATATATATATATATATTTACAGATTGTTTGTGGAAAATATAATATATATAACTTATCTAAACAATCAAAAAAACTCACAAGTTACAGATAGCAATAAAGAAAAGACTTGCTAAAAGAAAAGATTAAGAAGGTCTTGTACTCTTCACTTGTTACAATGGAAGTCTTAGAGAGAAGGAAGACAAAAACTACTGAGAAGAGAGAACTACTCAGCTATTTATACTAATTGCATTAAATGCAATTCAGAAGATACAAAACATGTGACAAGCTTTAAGAGGTGAGCTTGTCCTTTGTTGCAGATATACAGTATATGGTTGTATATGAATAGTAGTCTTTCACAAAGTAGGTAAGCACATGTGGAGACAGTAGAGTGACTCCATACAATACTTTACTTTGAGAGGTATGGGTTTGTCCTTTGTGTGTAGAAGGACAAGACAACAACTAATCTTGTTCAACAAGATTAGTTTGATCGCTGACACTGGAATGACACTGAAGGTCTCATCAGTATTTGCTGAATCTTGAGTAGATTTCACACTTATGTAGACGAGTTTGTTACTGAAGAACCGCGTCAAATCACGAACTTGTTTGTCTTTATCTTCAACTTTTATCTTCGCTATCGTTGAAGGTTTTGTGGTGTGAGTTTTGTCTTCCTGAAGAATACTTGTCTTTGAAGGAATTACAATACATGTACAACGATTATTGAACAGACTCGGTGATGATTGACAGAATATAGAGATAGTACACTTCGTAAGGTAAAAAGGATCATTATTAAATCACTGAGAGAGATGATCAACAAAAAAATACGGGTGTTACATATAGAGGCTTAATTATTTAAGAACACCAAATTTTAATAAATACATGAGGTCCATCCTAAGCCAGCAATTTAAGATAATTAATGTTATATAATTAGGAAGATAACTATCATTATTAATTAATCCATTTTTTGAGAAAATTCCAAGCATATTTATTTCTCTCTCTCCCCCTCCCTCTTTCTTTCTCTTCATGACATAAACACATGCACAACTAAATGTGCCCACAATGTGAACATATTGTGAAAACGATGTAAACAACCTTATGAATTTTTTACTAGGGTGTTCATGAGGTGTTCACGAGGCGTTCACAAAGTGGTAAGTTTAGATTTAGGTGTTGTTTACCAAACACTTACCCGATAAGCGTTTACTAGTAAAATTCAATACTATCACTTACTTACCGGGTAAGATTTTAGTCAACAAAAACGGTATCGTTGGCAACAATTTACCCTGTAAGTGCTAACTATGATAAGAGCCGTCATCTTCACTTACCGGGTAAGACTCTCGATCCTTGCATCGCTCTCACAATGTAAGATTATCAGTCCTTTCCATATTCATCCGATAAGGTAAGGTGACTTGTTAAGTGCTTACCCATGTAAGTGTTTTAGTAAATGACCCCTTAGTTGGTGTTTGCAATATGTTCACAAGTGTTGATCCTCTCTTTCAGTGATTTGATGATAATCTCTTTCACTTGTACGTTGTATTTATGTTTCTGTCTTTTCAGCTCTAGCGATCTTCACTAAGCTTGTTAAGTAATCGCTGAAGAACTTGTATTATAAATCTATCAGAAACAGAGATACTTCAAGAAGACAACACTCACACCAAAGAACCTTCAGCAAACGTCGAAGACTGAAACTGAAGATTAGAGACTGGCGAGTACGTGATATGAAGCGATACTCAGCGATTACAAACATGTCTATATATGTGAGAAGACTGCTCAAGCTTCAGCGAATGATGAAGAGACCTTCAGGTCATTCCAGCATTCAGCGATCAAAAGAAGTTTGCTTAGCATGATTGTTGTTGTCTTATCCTTATGGACACAAAGAACAAACCCATACCTTTATGAAAGTTGGTACGTTACGGAGCTGACTAGTCGACTCTATTGTCCACCAACTTTAGGTAAGGATATTTACTCATGAATAGTGCTTTTATACTATTCACTGTAGCAAAGGACAAGCCTTCCTCTTAAGGTTTGACACGCACTATAACCCTACCATATTGCATTAAATGAACATTTAATGCATTGGGTAAAAATAGAAGTGTTTCTTCTCCATGTAGAGTGCGCGCAACTCACTCTCTAACCTTAATTCTTACTTCAAACATTTTCTAGCTTAAGTAAAGGATCTTCTCTACAGCATTTCTTTTCTTGTATTTGCTAAGAATTAGTGTGTAACTAAAGATTGTTTAGATAGGTTTTTATCACCTTATCTTTCCGCAAACAATCTTGTAAAATCTGTATTGATCTTCTTTATCAATATATATTTTAAATCTGAAAATATTGTGTTTGTATTCATCCCCCCCCCCCCCTTTCTACAAACTGTTTTACTAATCTTGTAGACCCTCAAGGGACCAACAACAAGTTATAGCAAATCTCGTAGATTTTGAGTGGGTACATATTTTTTATCAAACCATAATAATATTTGTAGAAAAGTGTTCATAATGTATACACCTTGTGATTTGCATGAATATTCAATTACAAGTGTGTACGTGTATGTTATGGAAAGATGATAGAGGAGAGAAAAAATAATAGAGAAAAGTGGAGAAAAAGAAGGAGAGAGAAAGAGATTTTTAGTTTATATTAGATTTTATTTTTAACTAATTTTATGTGGTTTAAAATTGATCTCACAAATCTCATGAATTAGAATGTTCACAAAAAAGACCCCTATATAAGTAAGAAAACCTTATAAACCAATAGATACCACAAATATTTAACTTGCTTAAATATCTTATCAATTGTTTCTTAAAAACTCAGTTTTCCCCATTTGAAATCATCTGATCAATATAATGTTTCATTGGTAAAACGACACTATATTCAAAACAGACAAATCACATGTGTTGTTTCCTTGGTGAAAGAGCATTATACTATAAAAAAGATTCAATACAGGTTAACCATATGTTGTTTCATTTGTGAAACAACATTGTATTCAAACACAAACCAACCTTATGTGTTGTTTCATTGGTGAAACAACACTATACTAGTAAAACAGATCAATATAGATCGACCCATGTGTTGTTTCATTGGTGAAACGACACTTCATTAGTAAAGCGAATCAATACAGTTGTTTCATTAATGAAATAACACTCTTGTTGTTTCAAAAACAAAATAAAATGACGTTTTAAGGAAACGATTAATAAGATAATAAGGATAATTAATAAAATAATTATAGAAGTTAAATATGTGATTAATATTGGCTGGGCCATTTTTAGGGGAGGACCAACCAGACATACGCTAAGGGCCCGTAATAAATAAGGGCCCAATTATTTTAGTATATAGTAGTAGTGGTAAAAAAAATTAGTAAATAAAAGAGACATGTATTATTAATTACAATGGAAAAGAAAATATGTACAAAGTTAATTAGTCGTTCATTTTCTAATATTGCTTTCGATTAAAAAAATTATCTAGTACCAAAGTCTAAAACTATTTACCTCTAAAATCTTGATATATTCTCTATCATTCGTCTTTCAATGGTCCTATTAGAACACCTAATTCTAATAGTACCCATAGAATTTTATATTATATTAAGGGCCGAAACATTAAATATATTAAAGGTACATCTTATGATGTTTTTCTATGGTGGAACATATTGATGATGTTACGTAAAAATGATGAGGTACATAATATTAATTTTGAAATAATTATTGATTGATTTTGTATCTAGAAGTATCTAAAAACGGTTTTATATGAATTATTAGTATTTTTTTTTTCGAATTCAATATTTTTTCTTATGATAAAGTTTTTTTTTTATATTTATCAGGGATCATTTTTATATCTTTACTCAAAACCTATAAAATATAAAAAACTAACCTAAATATTAATTGAAAGGGTTTATAACTTTGAGAAGGTTTTATATAAATATAATATTAGGCATATATATCGGAATTTTGGTATTATTGATGATTTTATTGGAAATGGAAGGTGATTTGATTGGTTTTAGGTGGTTTGAATAGGCGTCCGATGGCTGTATTTATTTTGGGCCCCAACCAAGCTTATAGCCCATCGGACCTTCCAAGTCAACTTTCTACCTAACTTTCACTACTATTAACTATTAACTATTAAGTAAGTCTATAAGGTTGTTTGTCAGTTGCTGAATTAAGTAAGTCTAAGAAATTGTTTGGCAGTTGTTGAATAGTTTGATGTAAAATAATTAAGTGGTCAGAATGATTAAGACTTTCATGATACAATGCAAAATGAAATATAATTGTTCAGTAATTGTTTACGATGGAATTAGGGTGTTGAATGGTTAAGGGGGGCTCATGATACAAAATCATTTAGAGGGTTTTAAAACCATTAAAAACAAACTTTTTTTATCAAACAAGATTCATATCTTAGCGATCCAGATGGTGCATCTTAATGGAGCTATTAAGAGGTAAACAAATAGCCCCTAAGGGTATTTTAGTCTTTTACGTTAAAACATTATTATATAATGAGTCAATTACGTCATTAGTTATTATGGTTTTTTGAAAAATTTTATTTTTGTTTTTGAAAATTAAATTTTTCATTCCTATAATTTATCATTATCTTTTTCGTCCTTATAATATTAAATTAATTGCTTTTTTCGTCACAAAGTTCATAATTCATTTGTTTATATTTTAGTCTTTTATACTTAAAAGTAGTGCTTTGACTTCAGGGACGAAAAATAGAAATAAATTACAAAGCATAGTAATGAAAACCAAAATTTTGAAACCATAAGAACGAAATTCGTAGTTTTTAACAAATCAAAGAGACGAAACACACCATTGCCGACGTCGACTAAGACCATCTCCAAACTCACAATTGTCATGTCATGTCCTTTTATATCTATACTATATTATAAACTATTTGACAAGAATTCTTAAAAACCATTTTGTATGCATAAAATATTGTTTATTGATGCATATTACGTAAAATTCAAAATTACAAGTAATTTTGCATAAGTACAACTTATTAAAGCTCATTTTTTAAATTTGTGTAACTAACTGTAGATAAACATAATCAAATACAGGATAAAAATTCATTTTGAATATAGAAAATCTAAAATATAATTAAGATAATAATTGAGTTATAACATAATGTTTAATTATTATTTTTTTTAAAAATTATATTATTAAATTTAAATTAACTTATAATAAAAAATTGAATTAAAGAAGTTAATTTGATACTAATATCGATTTATTTTTTTAAAATTTTTATGTTATCTTCAATTTTATATTTCATTCAAAAATAATAACATTATCGTTTTCTCAAAACTACATAAAATTGTATATTGATAGAGAGAGAATAAAAACTAAACATTAAAAATGAAGATTTATCTCGCTGCATTGCACGAATATCCTTATAGTAATATATAATTAATAAATAACTATTACTTGAATTTAAAGATAATTTGTTTAATGAAACATCGTCAAAATTAAAATGATAATTTTTAATTAATAAATATTACGTCAGAAAACAAATTAAATTACAATTGTTCACTCCTAGAAGATAACATGCATCCAAAAGCAGAGTTAACATACTCATTTAACAAATGTTCAACTAATGCATTCCAAAGTTAAATGTGAACCAAAGGGTTTTTGGTCTAGCGGTATCATAACCCTTGGTCTCCTAAGAGGTCAGGGGTTCAAACCTCACCATAGGTGAGGAGGGTGTGTGAGTTTATTTGTTGCATTTGCCGTATATAAATATTATATACTTCAAAAAAAAAGTTAAATGTGAACATCATTATCCTTGATCTTTTAGTGTCGAACAATAAATTTTCAAAGCCCAACATTGTTATTGCTCACCATCTCAATTGTCGCTCTTCAATTATTGTATTAATATCACATTCTCTATAATCATATCTATTTTCTATTATAAAAGATTTGACAAAAACTCTTAAAAATCATTATTTATACATAAAGTACTTTTTATTGATATATATTATTTAAAATTCAAGATTACAAGTAAATAATGCATAAGTGCAACTTATCAAAACTTCATGCTTGAATTCGTGTAACTAATTGCAAATAAACATAATCAAATACTGGAGAAATATTCCATTTTAAATATAAAAAATCTAAAATATAATTAGGATAATTATTGTGTTATAACAGAATAATTAATTATTATCTTTATAAAAAATTTATTATTAAATCAAAAATAAATCACTTCATTATTAAACCTAAATTAAATTATAATTAAAAAAATGAATTAATGAAATTACACAACAAAACAAGAATTTTTAAATAGTTGATTTGATATTATTATCGATATATTCTTTTTAAAATTTTAAGATATCTTCAAATTTATATTTTATTCAAAAATAAAAACATTATCGTTTTTCTCAAGATCACATAAAACCGTATATAAGATCAATAGATGACTGTGAAGTCCAAGATTCATACAAACATGATAAGATCTTCAAGAATCAAGATGAATAGAATAGTAGAGAGAATATCATCAAAGATTGATTTGATTGAGAGGGAGAAAATTACAGCTCAAATCTTGATTACAATCTGCTAATTACTTGGTAATGACAATTACAATGAAAATACTATTTATACTAAGRAAAATAGAAAAGCTACACTATTACAAGATAAGTAAACTAAGGAGAAACTTGAATACAACATTAAAGCTCTTACTCAAACCCAACATTCTCCTCCTTTGGATTCAAGTTTGGACTCTTGTAAATTTCGTCTTTCGAAGTCCAAAAATTTTCTCTAGTCTTCTCAGAGCGTTCCTGTATTGGATTTTCTCCTCGAGCAAATTTATCGCATTGACCAGCAAATATCTTTCCTTGGAACTCATCCTTTCTGATTCAGCAGCTCTGTCATTGTTTACCCTTTTCATGTCAAGTGCCCTTCTCACTAATCTTATCGAATCAGAATATTTGTTTAGCTCACTAAACCTCATGAATTTCTTTACTTAAAGTTGAGCAAAGTAGATGACCCCGAACTCTGGCTTTTCAAGAATCATATAGATAGGATAAACATCAATATCTTCTAATTCTTGATTTGGTCTTTTCAGATTGATGATCCATTGATTGTCTTCAAGGCCCATGTGAACATCAATGACCATCGCCAGCTTCACATGACAACGCATAAATCTCTTGATAGCCTCAAGAACAATCAGTTCTTCTTCCTTTCTGTTCGTCATGTTTCTGAGTTCAAAGTGCATGTATTCAAGATCATCCAAATATAAGTTTGAAAAATCTGCTTCGCTGAACCTCCAAATCTGACCATCCTGCCTAGTAACTGTAAATACAGGATACCAGATTCTTAAAAGCTTCTGAGCATCAATTTGTTTGATTGTTACAATCTGATACTTGGTACACACTTCACTTATTGGTAGGCACTTGGCTTTCAAAAGATGTCTGTATTCAATGATAACCAGGAAAATTTGCTCTGATATGGAATGACACATAATCTCTGGTGAAGATTTCAGTAGGATCAACTTGTTCTCTTTGAGCAGGAATGTCTGACACATCAGGTAMAWCTGCARTGGAAGATTCTGRAAYAGACTGACGGTCTTCTTGAACAGGAAAAACTGGATCTTCATCATCTATATCAGCTTCAAAATCAAAGTAGATCCCAGTCGACTTGTCAATGTTGTCAATGTCTTCTCCAAAATCTTGCTCTCCACCCAGAGTAGTAGAGAAAACATCGTTGAAACCTACGTTGGCAGACAAGTCCAATAACATCCTTGTTCCTACCGTGGAGTCCGCCGGCTTTTCAACCATTGGCTCGATCGTAGGACTTGTCTCCATTTCTTCATCTTCAATTACAATGGCCTCAATTGTTGTTTCCCGAACAGATTTCGGGGCAGAAGCTTCAGCAATAACATCCTGAGTTGATGGCTCCTCTCCAACCCTTGCACCTTGCTCAGATGACTCGGCCAATCTCTGTCTCTTTCTCTCCCCCTCATG
>NC_037531.1:3034698-3037200 GCF_001531365.2 Cynara cardunculus var. scolymus
CCAATAGGAATATTCTGAGCAGGAATAGATTGAACACGATCATCTGCTCCATCATCATCATCATCATCTTGATCATCACCAGAATCTGCCTCATTGTCAGATTCAGTAGCTTCCGAACTTGAGGAAGTTGTGGAAGTACTGACAGTTGAAGTACGTTGTTGATCAGACGCTCCCCCCGCCTGTTCACCCTTCTCAATTTCTTTTTCTCTCAACTCACTTCCCTGTTCAGGTAACCCCTGTTCCTGAACACGCTCTTCTATTTCAACCTCTCTCACATCTGGGACATGGGGTGATCCTTGGGCAAGTTCAACCGGTTCTGGTTGAGCTATTGGATCTATCACTCGCCTATAGTCTATTACGCACTGAGCGGTCTGATCAGCTAAGGCAATAAGTTCTGGTGATACTGGCATTATCGAATCCAAATCTTCCACTTATGTATGCTGCTGAATTCTGGTCATGACAAATGTTGGCCTTTTTTCAGAATTTGATCTGGCCGAAATATCTTCGTTCGCATTCATCATGGCCTTAATAAACAATTGCAAAAATCTTTGAAAAGGCACGAATTTTCTTGCTTTAGACAGAAATCGTTTTGCATTAACCAGCTCTACCAGTTCATTCCATATGACTAACGCATAGTCATAGTTTCTTGAAAAGACTATTCCATGAAAGAACTTTAGAAACGAACTGCTGCAAGTGTCTATGCCTGCGGTCTTCGATGTCAGGCATCTATTTAGAATTGAGAACAACAGATGCCATATGGAAGGTAGAAATCGTCTTTTGAACTGAGTAGGATTAGTCAACTCAGCAGAGTATCCTAATCTTTTAATATCTATGCACAACTGTTCATCAGAGGCAAGTCTTCGAAACCAGTAGATCCAGGACCAGGCAGACGAAGAATTCTTCTTAATCGTTTCAATGTCAGATGACTGACATATTCGTCTACTTCTCCTTGGAAATAGATAGTGTCTCCGTCCTTTTCTAGAGTAAGTGTACCCCAAAATTGTTGTAGATACACCATCGGAACAAGTGTATTGGCAGATAAAGAATATGCTATTGGGTGGCCTTTCAGGATTTCTGGTATAATAGGATATTCGGCTGGCATCACAAAAGAGAATGTATGGTTGTTTGGCTTTATGTCTAGGTATTTTATTTGAGGGAAAAGGGTTTCTGAAGGAATAGGTTGGTTGGGCGGGTGAATTGGAATATTATCAKATCTGACGGAAGGAACATGAGATTCCTCGTCAGATTGATGTCGTTGTTCCGCCATTAACCTGTAAACATTCTAAAATATTAGAAACCATTTTATTAAAAAAAATTAAAAAATACAACACACAACAAAAACAAACAAAAAAAATAAACTCTAAAAAAATTAAAACTAGGAAAAGAAAAAGAAAATAAAAACACAAACTAAAAAAAATCACTAATCCTAAACAAAAGAAAACACTTAGAAAAAATAAAATAAAACAAATTGACCGGATTAGAAGTTCGGACAACATACAAATCAAACTAACACTTAGAAGAAAAAAGTTTGTGACCGGATTAGATATCCGGACAACAAAGAAAGACATACAAAAAATTACCAAGTCTAAAACGAAAAGAACTAAATCGGACAATCATCAACCGGATTAAGGTTGATCGGAGTGAACTCCGATCACCTTGTTCGGTGAGATATCCGTTAAAAACAAAAACAGAGACTAAACATTCAAACACACTAAAAAAATTCAAAATACACACTAAAAAAGATCAAAATACACACTAAAGAAATCAAAATACACAGAAAAGAAATCAAAATACACACAAAAGAAATCAAAATACACACAAACAAACAAAGATAAAACTGATTTTATTAATATTTATCCTTTTATGATTCATTTTAAAATTCGATACGAAGTAAAACACAGATTAAGTCCAATCAGTCCTAAAGTGCAATATGAATCCAATACGATCAATGAATATGTATAGAAGGATCAAATGATGTAAACCTTGATTAACAAAGTGATGGAACAGTAGATGAGTTGAGCCATAAACCAGAGAGTTGAGCGAAGAAGACAATGAATAGTAAATGAGGATAAAAAGTAAAAAGTAAAAATGAGTCGAATATTTATAGTCAAAGTCAAAAACCGTTCAGATTCTTAAATCGCTCAAAGCTTATCCGGATTAGAATAAATCGGTCAAGAGGTGTCCGATTTATGAATTGAAAAATATCTAAGTGTTAATCCGGACAATAAATCGCTCAAGGCATGTACGATTTAGAAGAACACCGGTAAAGACTTGTCCGGTTTAAAGATAAATCGCTCAATGAAGAAAAATAAATCGCTCAAGTTAAGAATTAAACCGCTCAAGAATTGAATGATTTAACGACTTGGAAAAAAATTACTCAACAAACGATTTAAGAAATCGAACAAATGAATTCAACGATTTAGTAATCCGCTCAATCCCTTTGCAAAGTATATCTAATCTTATTCGGATAAGAGTTTATCATATAGCCTTTTGTCCGGATGT
>NC_037531.1:3037300-3049663 GCF_001531365.2 Cynara cardunculus var. scolymus
ACTGAGATTCAACTTGCTGACATTTTTACAAAACCTCTTGATGAAAAACGATTTTTATTCCTAGTCAGCAAGATGGGTATGCTGAATCTCACCACTTAGAGGCAATAGTTATCTTTTAACCAGCGATCTTCAATATCTCATGGTTATGCCAATAAGTGATACAATAACAAAGCCATAAATTCTCTAAGTATCTTAAACAAGAGCCTCTGGTTCTAAAGACCAGAGCCTCTGGCCATATAGAATGACTTAGATTTATTGGCGAAATTTCATCTTTGAAACCAGAGCCCCTCTGGTTCTATTGGTAACCAGAGCCCCTCTGGTTCAAAGCAAAGACTTGGTAATTTTAACCAAGTTTTTCTTTTTCCCACCCAGAGCCTCTGGTTATAAAGACCAGCACCTCTGGTTCCAACATATTAAGATATCAATGTCTCAATCCTTGGATTCTCGCATTCTCTCATCATTTCTTTCTCCTTAACCAACCAGAGCCTCTGGTTCCAAAGACCAGAGCCTCTGGTTCCCATCTTTACTTTCTACATATAATTTTCCTTACAACCAGAGCCTCTGGTTCTAAAGACCAGAGCCTCTGGCTTAAGATTCTAGTCTTAACCATTTTCTTTCTAACTCCCTTTCATATTGTTTTTCAACCAGAGCCTCTGGTTCTAAAGACCAGAGCCTCTGGACCCCATCCATCACTTTTGAATCTTATTTTTCCTTCCCCTTTGAAACCAGAGCCCCTCTGGTCCTCGCTCACTAAAATCATTTATATGACTAAGTGTTTCCATTCACCTAGAGCCTCTGGTTTCCACCCTACTTGCATTATATTCTGTTCTCACAACCAGAGCCTCTGGCTTTAGATTCTTTGCAAGTTTTATCTTAATCATTTCATCTCATACTCCATTTCATCATCGTTCAACCAGAGCCTCTGGTTCCAAAGACCAGAGCCTCTGCTTTCCTTCGCTTGTTATACATTCTTTTTCTCAACCAGAGCCTCTGGATTCAAAGTCTTTGCAACCAGAGCCTCTCTGGTCTCAAAAACTCATTGCTCTTCATACTTAGCCATCTTTCATATTATTTTTCTTCATCATTCACAACCAGAGCCTCTGGTTCTAAAGACCAGAGCCTCTGGATTCAACGTCTTTGCACCAGAGCCCCTCTGGTCTCAAAGACATTCTTTTTCATACTTAACCATTTTTTTGATCGAATCTCATCATCCTTCACAACCAGAGCCTCTGGTTCTAAAGACTAGAGCCTCTGGATTTCAAATCCTTTGTAACCAGAGCCCCTCTGGTCTCAAGATTCATTCATTTTCTTATCCATTCTCATACTTGACCATATTTCATTCTTTTTCATCGCCTTTCACAACCAGCGCCTCTGGTTATAATTGACCAGAGCCTCTGGTCATCCAAATTCTAAACTCCTTATTGTTTCTAGGGGGAGTTTTTACATTTCATTTCATATCTGCATGCATCCTTTGAGGGGGAACAAAAGTTTACATTTGTAAACTTGCATTTTCCATCCAGAGCCTCTGGTTCTACTATCCAGAGCCTCTGGTCCCATAAAATGCTACATATGAATATAATGCCAGACCTCCTCTGGTTTTATAAAATGGATTTATGTACTTAACCAAAGCCTTTGGTTTGTTAACCAAAGCCTCCACATCATGTCAATCCTACATCACTACTTGTCTTCATCGACATTTCAACCAGAACTCCTCTAATTCCTCTCTCAAGATATCATGTCTAACCAGAGCTCCTCTGGTTCCATGAAAATACAATTTTCACTTAAAACTCATCTACATTGAAAACAATTTTTAACAGATTATACAAAATTGCAGCTTTTGTGACTGAAAACTATAACATCAGTTTTTAGAAGACCAAAACTTCGTAATTAGTATTAATCTTACAATTAGATGAGATTTTAAATTCCATTTTTTTTAAACGTCTTCCACAAATCCCCTCAACAGAGACATACACCCCGGTCTACAAAATGCAAAGACACCGCCCAACCCTTTCGAAGGAAGGATACAACATCAACAGACTGCTGTCAAGGGTTATGCTCACTGTCATTCCATCGAAAAGTGAGACACGCCAAGCCTATGAACGCTCCATGCTGTCCCAAGAACCAAGGGCAGCCACCCTGTAGCACTTAGAGCCGTCCCCCCTCCAAGCAAGGGAGCACAACCATCGTGCTTCCCCCGGTCCTCACCAACATATTTCCCTACCTACTACCCAAAGGGCACCCACATCCATTATCCCTGGCGATCAAAGCCAAAGGGATATTGAAACAGGATGACCCAGTCTAATCCAAACCCAAGCTAGCCATCCAGAGACCATCCTTCGAGCCTCTGGAGATGAACAAGCCGAGGAATCTCATACCCCATCACCCTCTCTCAACAGAGAGGTGATGAAGAGATAAGAGCCCCTTCGCCTCAGGGCTTGCCACAACCTCTCACACACATAAACGCATTCGTTGCTTTTGATGTTGAACCCATAGATCGTTCAGAGCAATCTTCATTTCGTGCACCACTACCCTTGGTATTTGATCTACCAAAGGGTACACACATCCAATTCACTTACTCAGCCTCTGAAGCTGAAGAAGAAGAAGAGGATGTCCAAACATCACGAGATAGTTCTTCTCTCGAAGGCTATCAAGGACATGATGGAAGTCCTTCGTGGCCTACCTTCACACAAGGCCAAGAAGGCGCCTCAGGAATAAAGGCATAACCTGCAGCATCCGTTGCTGTAGGGGTTACCCCCTTAGCCGATCTGGTTACCAAGGCTGAGTTCCAGGCCTTTGTTGATATAGTTCTGCGCCTCATGCTCGAGCAGCCGCCCAAGCAAACGACAACACCACGATGACCAAGACCCCGATGATCAAGGTCTTGGACCTCGTGAGGGGGAGACAGAGGCGACAGCTGCATATACATCTCCATCCGCTGCACCAACACAACCATCACCACCACACCAACGCAAGGGAACCACAGGCCTTGCCCTCTGATGATGAATCGCTTAACCAAGTTCCTTTAGCTACAACCCCACCATAACCAACGCAACCACCATCACAACACCAATGAAATGAAAATTTGTCATCCAATGAAAACTTGGAAATTGATGTTTTTCTTCTAGATTAGTGTCTGTTCTTCATATGTGTCTAGATTAGACTTTGTTATTTCATTACTTAGGGGGAGATTGTTAAACACCATAATGCAAAATGTAAAAAGTATTGAAAAACAAACAAGTGATGAAGAATCAGAAGACCAATGAAGACATCAAGGCAGAACCAGAGGATCGATGGAAAGAACAACCATTGGACCGATGGACGAAGTTAGACCATTGGATCGATGGAAAGAACAACCAGAGAACCGGTGGACGAAGTTAGACCATTGGATTGATGGAAAGACCAACCAGAGGATTGATGAACATTGGACCGATGGATGAAGTTCAACCAGATGACCAATGGACGATGCGTTCTCATCGATGCTCTGGACAGACAAACACTTAGAAGATTTTCTAAGTATTCATCCAAGCGTGCAATGAAGATTTGAAGATAAGGATGAAATCATCACTTTGATAATGACAACTAGAGATGACAAATCAACAGCTGAAATTATAGTTTATCTTGTTAATAATGCTTATCCATGTAAAAGATAAACTTTATCTGTTAGCTAGACTATTTGCTAGAAAGTAGCAATATATAGTTATCTTAGTATTAGCCAACTAGTATAAATAGATGATTAGGTCTATTGTAAAAGAGCGCRRRKGTGATAGAGAAAAAGGCTTTTACTCTTTGTTTTACGTTTTATTATTTATAAAGTAAAACCTTTGAAGCGCAAAACTGTTCTTGAATGTTCTTATTTTATTTTTGAGTCTTCATAATTTTCTTCGTAAAATCAYTATAATTTGGTTATTCATAACTAGATTATTAGTGTTATTGAGAGTTCTGGGATCAACAGATTCGACATTGAATAATTCTGTAATAAGATATTCAGTTGATGAATTATTTGATATTGGAAATAGTAAAAATAATTGTTCTCCGTGTAGAGTGAATGAATTACTTAAGTCTTTTACTTCGTTTAAACCCTATCATTTCATGCATTATGTGATTTCTTCTTTATCTAAGAATATGAATTTTAAAGAACGTTGGTTCGGTACATATAGTATACCRCCAATGAAATCTGAGCTTAAAAGTCCAAAACTAAAATGGGTACCAAAACCCAATTGATTCATTTTTGCAGGTTAACCGACATGTGTGGTTCTTAGACTCTGGATGTTCTAAGCACATGACTGGTAGAAAAGATATTTTAGCTAACTTTGTTGAATCTTTTGGAGGTACGGTAAGATTTGGAAACAGTCAATACGCGCCTATCCTTGGATATGGTGACATAATTTTTGGGAATTTAACTATTAAGAAAGTGTCGTTTGTCGAAGGACTTGGACATAATTTGTTTAGCATAGGTCAATTTTGTGATAAAAATCTAGAAGTATGTTTTAAAGCTAACCAATGCAGCATCCGAACTACTGATGGTAAGAAGCTCTTAGTTGGAATCAGAAAATCAAATCTCTACACGATTGACCAATCAAATACACAAGTAGATACTAATGTCTACTTGATATCCCAAGGCATCCTTGAAGGAAAATCTGTTATGGCATCGACGACTTTCACACTTGAATTTCAAATATCTAAACAAGTTGGTTTGTGACAACTTAGTCAAAGGTATCCCAGAACTGAAGTTTCGTAAAGATCATGTATGTGGTGCATGCGAGATGAGCAAACTGAAGAAAGCTTCACATAAGCTAAAGGCAGAGTTCAATGCCGAACGTCCTTTACATCTACTTCATATGGATATTTGCGGTCCTATGAGAATTCAAAGCATCAACGGTAAAAAGTATGTGCTGGTCATAGTCGATGACTATTCCRGATATACTTGGGTTCATTTTCTGAGGTCYAAAGATGAAGCAGCCGAGACAATTATTTTCTTCTTGAAGACAGTTCAAAATAATCTGCAACTTCAAGTTTAGAAAATCAGAACAGACAATGGAACTAAATTCAAGAACAACACACTCGGTTCATTCCTCGAATCCATAGGTATTTCACATACATTTTCGGCAGCCCAGACACCACAACAGAATGGTGTCGTTGAACGAAAGAACATAACGTTGGTGGAAGCGGCACGGACATTGCTTACATGTTCTAGTCTTCCATTATTCTTATGGGCTGAAGCAGTAGCGACTGCTTGTTTTACCCAAAACCGCTCTCTGAACAATTCAGTTCAGGACCCAGACTAATAATTAACACCTCGCGGAAAGCTGATCAACCTAAGACTTCTAATTCTGATAAAGCTGATTTAGATTTCTTATTTGAACACTTTTATGAAGAATATTTTGAAAATAAATCTAATCAGCCTAATGTTTTGTCCAGGGAAAATTCAACTGAACAACAGTTATCAGGTCCATCTTCTGATGTGCTGGTAACTAAAACGGAAGAGGAAACGGAAGTAGTCAATGAAGAAATAGAAATGGAAAATCCTAACAATCCTGTTTAGTGTGAATAGGGTGAAACTTCTGAAGTGCAAGAGGTGTTGGTCGAACAAGTTGATAATAATCCACCTCAATCAGATATTCAACCTATACTAGTTCCTAATATTGAATCTTCACCTAAACCTGCTCCTACAAACTCCCCAAGTACTTATACTAATCAAAGTTCTTATACTCCCCTACCTCATAGCAAGAAGTGGACCCGAAATCACTCAATACATCAAGTAATTGGTGATCCATCAGCACCTATTCATACACGGTCTGCGACAGCAATTGAGTGTCTTTATTCCATGTTCTTGAGTACTATTGAGCTGACTAAGGTTTCTGAAGCCTTAGTTGATCCGGATTGGATATTAGCAATGCAAGAAGAGCTGAACCAGTTCGAATGTTTTTGGCGTACGCGGCACATAAGAGCTTCACGGTATATCAGATGGACGTCAAGACAACATTTTTGTATGGACTTCTCAAAGAGGAAGTCTATGTCTCACAACCGGAGGGTTTTGCTGATTAGTCAAAGCTGAATCATGTCTACATCCTTGATCGAGCTCTTTATGGCCTTAAACAAGCTCCGAGAGCCTGGTATGATATCTTATCAGAGTTTCTGGTAAAGTCAGACTTCTCGAAAGGTAATATTGACACAACCTTTATGCTTATTAATCAGATTTGATAAATGTTCTAAAAACAACCTTCAATGCATAAGATACTACTTCTTAATGCATGAAGTCTTAAAAGTCATAAAAATAATGATTTATGCTTGATGTACAAGTTACTAATGCTACATTCACACTCCTCTGAAGAAGATTATCTTCCAAAGACAAGCTCTCATTCCTCCATATGCTGTCATCGAGACGATTCAGAAATTCGATTCAGAAATTGACGATTCATGCTCCCATATGATGATTACTTATTCAAGATCACCATGTAATCTCTCCACACACTCTCATCGATTCCCTCCTAAAGTGATGATTCAGAAGTTGACAATTTGATATCTTGTACGATGATTACTTATTCAAGATCACCATACATCGATTCACTCTCGATCCATGCTTCAAATATGGCTAGGGTTCCAATCAAGGTAATTTTTTTGTTTTCCATCTTCATTTGATTGGTTAGGTTTTTTGAGTAATCTATGGGTTAGCGTTCCGATTAATTGTTTTTGTGTGTTGCTTCTTATCGAAATCTTCACTTTTATGGGTTAGGGTTCTTGAGTTTTCTATGGGTTTGTATACCTGTATGTCTCTTGTTGGAGTTTGTGCTTTTCTTATTGAAGTTATATACTATATGTAGAAACTGAAAACAGGCTTATTTCATGTTGATCCTCATTACGGAAATATTGCTATTGATGTGGATGAATCACTAATCTATTAAGATTTTGGCATGATGAGGGGGATTAAGTCCTTCACGAGGGCTAGAATGATGGACTCTTTCTATGCCTTTTATGAAAAGGACGTGGAAAAAGTTTGTGTCTACAATCTTGCATTTCTTGTGGTTGGGCCTGATAGCATTGACACTCGAATATCTATGATTTTGTAGGCTATGAACAATATGATTAGTCTTGGAACACTTAAACCTACTGGAGACATGTCATCAGTATGTAATATGTATCTTTCACTATATGATTCCGACATATTAAATTGAATCACTAACCCCATAAATATGTGAACTTTAAATGAACTCTTATTCGCTATGGTCCTACTTGGTGCCAGGGTCGTTTTGCTCTTTTTGGAGGCCCCATTAGTTTTGGGATATTTAGTTATACTCTTCTTACTAACTCAACATCAGTCTATCATATATGAAGAAAAATCATCATATTTTATTAATTATTTTAAGTCAGTGATCAACATCCATTCATTTGGGATATAACTTATGTTACACTTGTCACATTGTTGTTGCAATGTAGAACTACGTTTCCATCTCTGGAGTTGTTTCAAGAGTGGGTTTTTTTAGGTAAAAAATCTTAGATTATTGTGCTGCCATTGGCTCTGTGGGTTCTGTATGAAAGGTAAGGCGTGTGGGTTTCTTCATCATTATGATAAATCACGAATGCCTATATGTAGATTCTTCCGCTTGTATGGACAGTACCGAGAGTAGGACTACGTTTATAAGCACACCAACGAAGACATCAAGGATCGTAGCATGTAATTTTCTTCCATCTCTTTGATATTTGTTTTTTCTCATTCAATACTTCATATTTTTGGTTGAGTGCTGAGTGTTTGTGTTCTTATTGCTACGTTTGGATTATGAAGGCTTAATATTTCTGCCCCTAATTAAGAGTACCCTTTTCCACCATGATTTTACAGTTTCTCATAATCTATTTTTAGAGCTTTTTGAAGTTTGTTGTCCCTAAATTGGTACAAACTTTTATTTATGTTTTAATGTATATGAAATCAAGTTTCTAACATGGCTTTGTATAATGGAGATTTAAGTATTTTATTGGATTTATATAATGGATTTATATGCATAATTCCTCAACTCCTGAATCATCTAATGATCCTTCACCTGAGAAGGGAACAAACGAGTCGAGATGAACATTGTTGTTATTAAGCTCGACTTATTAATTAGAACGAGTTTTATTTTGTATTTGAGATCAACTTGAGCTCGAGAATTACACCCCTAACTGTACTTACCTAATTTAGCTTTGCAAATTGTGTCTTGATTTTGGATCTACTAAAGGTTGCTTTTAGTGTTTTTGTGGATGGAATCGGATGTTGGTTTCTCGGTATGTCTAATTTATTCTAATATCAATTTGTGGTTATTCTTTGCAAAGTGTTTCAGGACTATTTACAAAACTTATGGATTCTTAATGTTTCAGGACTACCTATGGTATTGGACTGTTTGTGGTCCTGGACTTCCAGGTTTGTCATCTCCTTTTTATCATTTTTTTTCCTTTGGGTCGAACACTTAGCATCCAAACTCTGTCATTCATTTTTATCATTCTTTTAGGGATGCAACCTATTTTAAGGCAACTTCATGTTATTTTTCAAGTACCAACTTGTTTCAGTATACTTATGGATTCTTCCTATTTAAGTTTCAAGATTATTTATTGTCTAGTACTGTTTGTAGTCTTGGACTTCCAGGACTGTTTATTACCAAAAGAAAAGCCTCCCCACCCCAGGTATGTATTTGACTACATCTCGTAGAATAACAGTAGACTGAGTCTCAATCATGCCTTATTGAGCTAATATGACATCAATTTTCTTTAAGAAACACATAAATTTGCTTCTTCTTTCAATATTTGTGTATTTATGGATATGGTATCAGAGGTAAGTCCCATCAGGAATTGTCCATAATATCATATTGGATATGCTATCAGTAAGTGCCATCGGGAATTAGCCATCATATTAGATTAGATATGCTATCGGAGGTATTTGCCATCGGGAATTGTCCATAATATCAAATTACATATGTTACCAGAGGTAAGATATGCTATCGGAGGTAAGTAAACACTAACTAACTTTTCATTAATTGTTCGTTCACAATATACAGTTAATTCCTATATCAGAGTTCTGAATCTCGCTATCTTCTTGTAGTGACAATCGTTAAATGAATCATTGAATTTGTCTGCATCTCACTCAACTGATCTCCAGCAATGCGCATAACGTTATGGAGAATATAATTCCATTTGATGCAAGTTGTGAAACATTGACGTGTTGTTCATACAAATTATTATTTTGACTTTAAACTAGCCTATAAATTTCATTGCCTTTATCTTATTGCCTTTAGCCTATGAGGTTCCTTAACATCATTCAGTCTTAGAGTAAACAAAATTTTAACTTCCTTGGATCAATCAAATTATTCCTTGAGTTGTTTTTTAAAATATTGGCTTAACAAATCAATTTCAGTGTTTGCTGGAACCAATTGGTTTGAGGTTGCTGTTTTTACAGATTTTAGTTTTAGAGTTGGTCTGCTTTTTACTTAAATTTGGGAATTGGAGTTTAAAAGATGGTGAAGATTGTTTATATTTTAAAAGATAGTGAGGACTATTGTTGGGCCTACGTGAATTTGTTGGTAGAAATTTTGACATTTATTTAGGTTTTTCATATTTCTCTCTCTAGGTTGATACTTTAAAGATGAATTGGGCTCATGGACATGGTATTTTAGTGATGAATTGGGATCATGGAGATGGCTTTAATTTTGATTTGTCTAATTTCCTGTTGTGGGGTTTTTGTAAGAAATTGGTTTTATGTTGATATGTCTACCATGGAGAATGCTAGGGGTTGGTTTTATAATTTTGTATTGGGTTATATTAGAAATCCTCTTTTCAACTTTTTTTCCCAAGCATTTTAGATAGGTGTTTCATATTTTTTGTTAAAATGGGAATTCCCATTTTAATCTTTATAAATTGTTTTTATTATGTCAATAAAGTTTTTCTCTTTCCCAAAGTTTTAGTTTCCCTTATAATGACCGGTTAGAAAGAAATGATCTGCAAAAAAGTATTTATAAGGGCTCCTTGAAGACACTTTAAAAGGCAAAAGAGTTGCTAAACACGTCGTTTATACAACATTTATAAAAGTGTTACTTGAGGTTTTGAAATATTTCTATTTAACAAACGCTTACCGAGTATCATCCACTTTATTGGGTGAACATGGTACTTGGTATATTGGGAATGAAATATTCTCCATATTGTTCTCCTTAATTACCTCGTATTCTTTAGCCTTACCTTGTTTATCCCTTTCCTTGTTTAGCTCCCCTTCGAGCTCTTTTATTCTCGATGGTTGCTCTGTTTTCACAAGATACGAAAATATACAAAAATCCCTTTAATAATATTGTAATTTTAGATGGTATCAAAGCAAGATCAACCAAGAAAACCCTACCTCAAATCTGTAATGCCCCAACCCACACATTGCATGTAATACATATTTCATACAAAAGAAATACATAATATCATTTTATTCAGGTCCCTTAGTACAAGAACTAACATGACCAAATACAAGGTCCAAAAAATCAAAATACATATCTTGCACTAATCAAACAAAACTATTCATCAAAAGCAACTCCTCATCCAAAATGCATATAAGAAAAGCATTACGCTTTCCCTTTTGCTTACCTTCTGCACCTCCTGCAATACATATTTAAAATCACAAAACGAGAGTTAGACCGAGAGGTCTGGTGAGATACCCTATTCATGTCATTGCAGGGTGAAGGATGACCAAAACCTTTTTGAAAACAACCATTCATATACAACAATTATATGAATACATAAAACTTAATACCAAATCATTTTCCACTCTTCAAGCTAATCACTTAGTTATTCAAATTTCATACATTTGAACCAATCGGGTTCCATACAATGCCATTTTTCTAAACCTTTTCTCATCAAATGAGGTTTAAACAAAGTTTCAGGTCAAATCTGTTCATTTCTCTTCAATAACATCCAGACTATTATTTCCAAATAAGAACCTTGATCCTAAATCTTTAAATCACAAAGAAATAAAGATACCAGACCACAGTAGTCTTAAAGGATATAATAGAAAGAGTTATATAATACCACATACATACAAGTGCTACCCTTATATCAAGTGTACACCTCTCCTTGATATGCCACCCTTATCCCATGGTACACCTCTCCTTGATATGCCACCCTTATTTCTTCATCAAAACATTTTATAAAAATAATTCCAAATAGACCGCARCCATTGGAATTATTATCCGTCCAAGATCATTTATATCAAAACTTCATTTTATGATAAAATAACAATTTTTATCAAAACACAAGGTACATCTCAAATCCGGTCAACCATAACTTAACCGGATTTCATCTCCGGTCAACAATCCGGTTAACAAATCGTATAAACTTTGTCCGGTTTAATACATATAAATAATTCCAAGTTTGTCCGGATAATAAATCCGGTCAATACCTTATCCAAAGCTTTGCCTGATTTAACACTTAAAATATATTTCAACTTTATCCGGATACAAGTCCGGTCAACACCTCAGTCAAAACTTGATCGATTTAAGACTTAAAATAATTTCAACAACTTGTCCGGATACAAGTCCGAACAACACTTCACAGAACCCTTGACCGATTTAATAATATCCGGACAATACACTGTAACATCTCGCTTGAGCAAACCTCAAATTACCAATCTTATAAAATCTCGAATAAAATATAATTTATTGATTATTAGGACCAAAAATTGATTCTAATTATCCTAAAAGTTTTGCCAAAACCATCGGGGCCAAGGATGGAAAATCTGAAAATGCTGTTAAAACGACTTAGTTTGGAAGAAGACCCGAGGTGATGAAAATGGACCAGAGGCGAAGAAAATGGACAAGAGGCGAAGCATTGGACTAGAGACAATGCATGGGTTCAAAGGCGATGCATTGGTTCAGAGGCGATGCATCGGTCAAGGGGCGATGCATCGGTCAAGGGGCGATGCATCGGTCAAGAGGCGATGCATCAGTTCAGGGGCGATGCATCGGTTCAGGGACGATGCATCGGTTCAGGGGCGATGCATCGGTCCAGAGGTGATGCATGGGTTTAGGGGCGATGCATCGGTCCAGCGGCGATGAAGGACCAGAGGCCATGAAGGGCCAGAGTCCATGAAGGACCAGAGGCATGAAAGACCAGAGGCATGAAGGACTAGAGGAATGAAGGACCAGAGGCATGAAGGACCAGAGGCATGAAGGACCACAGGCAATGGTTCAGAGACCATTCAATGGTCCAGAGACTAACACCTTGAAACACACAAATCTGGGCATAACATTAATTAACCTCAAAATATGGGATATTAATTTCTCGAAAAACATCGAAATATCCGTTCTATTTTTGTGATAAAACCACCCAAAACACAATTCCAAATCGGATATAACGGATTTTTACTTACAA
>NC_037531.1:3051063-3051335 GCF_001531365.2 Cynara cardunculus var. scolymus
GTACAGCTACTGCATGCAGAACTATTTTGCCTATTTTAATCTCGAAATCATGCCTTGATCATAAAATAAGAAATAAACTAGACTCAAATATCTAACTAAAGAAATTCGCCTCACCTGATTTGGATTTTTCTATGATTTGCTACATATTTTCAAAGTATGCACACTTTCAATGCATTCAAAAGTTGAAATTCTCATTTTCATACATTTTCCTCAATCCATTTTGATTCCAAACCATTCCAACTTCTGAATCTCAACTTAATATAACATATTTG
>NC_037531.1:3053397-3056968 GCF_001531365.2 Cynara cardunculus var. scolymus
CTCCCAAATCATTGACTTAATCAAGTCAAAGTTCATATGATGAACTTGCATAAATCTTGATAATCTCTTGAATCTAATTACCATTTCATGCCATAAACACTAAAAAGCACTCATTTTATACACTTAAGAACAAACCCATATGAAACCCTAACTCTATTTCAACATGCAATCCATAAAACAAGAATATCCACCATGAACAAGTGCAAAGAATGGATTATACCTTACTTGATGATCAAATCCTTCAAAGATCTTGTAGTTCCTCTTTGATTTGAGTTGAATCAAGCCTATGTGTGTGAAAATCTCACCTCTAGAGTGTGTGTGAGTTCTGGACTTAGATGACATGAAAAATGGGCCAAAACTCCAATTTATAATGCTAAAACTCGAGTTGGGCCGGGTTGGCCCGGCTAGGTACCCATTTTGMCCAYCAACACTTAAAATATTCATAACTTTTCGCTCGGAACTCCGTTTTCTATGAGGTTTTCGCCTACACGCTCATAAAGAGATAATATATAACATCCAACAACAATATTCCAGAAAAGATCTCCCAAGAAAATCCGGTTTACGTATCTTTTCGACGTAAAATGTTTCCCAAATCCTCTAATATATTTTTAAGAAATAAAATTCTAAAACTTCAGACCCAAACTCCCACTAAATCATAAGTTCTATTTAACCCAAAAATTGAATATACTAAGCAAATAATTGGGCATGTTAGAAATTGATTGTTACATACACCGATCAAGGCTTGTCCGATTTAAGAACAATCCGGACAAGCTTTGTCCGGTTTAACACTTATCCGGTCACTCTTTGTCCGGATAACACTTTAAACATAAGGTGTGGTTTCAATCCAAATAATAAACAACATTCAACTAAAAACCAGTATAAATATTATGCAAAAGTTTAGAAACCATTCACCTTAATAAGCTTTTGAAATCAAATACTTGAAATCAACCCTTTTGAAATCCGACACTTGCAATCCTGCCAACTCTTCTCTTTTTAAATAGCACAACTTTCTCAAAAGAGCAAGAAGAAGCAAATGAAGAGGCTAAGCCCCTTTTTATAGTTTCCAAAAACAGAAAGTCGGCTAAACCGCCTCTTCCCCCTTTTTCCACCTCATGCTTATGCCTAATTCCACACATGCACACACATACATACATCCATGCACATAACATGCATATATATATATATATATATATATATATATATATCTTTATCCAATTAATGCACAAATTCACATACCAGCATGTATCAATTTATCATGCTATCACGTAATCATTTAATCAAATAATCACATATTTATTACCTTGGGTAATAACCAGGATCCKGTTATCACATTATCCACCCCTCAAAACAATTCCGTCCCGGAATTCCTTTAATCAAAAAGCCATGGGTATTCTGATCTCATCTTTGACTCCAACTCCCAGGTCGCCTCCGGTCCTTTGTGAAACTTCCACTGTACTTTAACCAGACTTAACTCTTTGTTTCTTAACACCCTGATTTTTCTGTCAATTACGGCTTCTGGTGTTTCCACAAAATTTAACTTACTGTCTAATTGAATCTCTGGCAATGGTATAGCTAGATTCGGATCAGCCAAACATTTCCTTAGATTCGATACATGAAAAGTGTTGTGAATCCGACTCAGCTCTTCTGGCAGCTCTAACTGATATGCTACTGGTCTAATTCGTTTACATATTCTGAACGGCCCTACATACCTCGGACTGAGCTTTCCTTTCTTTCCAAATCTGATAACACCCTTCCATGGCGAAACTTTTAGCATTACAAAATCACCAATATCAAATTCAATTGACTTTCGACGATTATATGCATAACTTTTCTGGCGATCTTGTGCTGTTTTGATTCTTTCACGGATTTGTTCAATCTTTTCAGAAGTTTCTTGAACAATTTCAGGACCTGTTAGCTGTTTTTCACCCACTTCATTCCAACACAACGGCATTCGACATTTACGTCCATACAACACTTCATATGGTGCCGCTTGGATACTGGAATGATAACTATTGTTATATGCAAACTCTATTAATGGCAAGTGATCTTCCCATGATCCCCGGAAATCAATAATACAACTTCTCAACATATCTTCGAGAGTTTGAATAGTTCTTTCACTCTGTCCATCAGTCTGTGGGTGATAAACTGTACTTAATCGGATTTCAGATCCCAAAGCTTTCTGTAATCCTCCCCAGAACTTTGAAGTAAATCGACTATCTCTATCAGAGATAATAAACAAGGGAACACCGTGTCTGGTAACAATTTGTTTGATGTAAATCTGCGTTAGCTTTTCTAAAGAGTATTTCTCTCTTATCGGTAGAAAATGTGCAGATTTAGATAAACGATCCACAATTACCCAAATCGCATCATGCTGCTTTGGAGTTCGTGGTAATTTCATAACAAAATCCATGGTGATGTGATCCCATTTCCATACAGGTATCTCCAAAGATTGAAGGCTTCCATAAGGCTTCTGATGTTCAATCTTAACCTGTAAACATGTCAAACACTGTTCCACATATCGAGCTATATCTCTTTTCAATCCTGGCCACCAATAAAAAGGTTTTAAATCTCGATACATCTTATTGGTGCCTGGATGGATAGAGTATCGAGATTTATGACTTTCATTTAATATCATACTTTGGATATTTCCAAAATATGGCACCCAAGTTTGTCCTTGAAAGCACATTAGTCCTTCATCATTTTGTTCCAAGGTTGAGATTATTTTACCCAACTTTTCTGTTTTAACAAATTCTTCTTTCACAGCTTCATGTTGGCACTTCTGAATTTCTTTATGAATATCAGGGATCAAATTCATTCTCATGGCTACAGTTTTAATGGTTCCACTCCTTTCCTTCATTCTCAAAGCATCAGCCACTACGTTAGCTTTTCCTGGATGGTAAAGAATCTCACAATCATAATCATTAACTAACTCAATCCATCGACGTTGTCGCATATTTAAATCTTTCTGGTTGAACAAATGTTGTAAACTTTTATGGTCGGTATAAATCTGGCATTTCATTCCCAGAAGATAGTGTCTCCAGATTTTCAGAGCAAATACTACTGCAGCTAACTCCATGTCATGAGTTGGATACTGTTTCTCATGCTCTTTCAATTGTCTTGATGCATAAGAAATCACTCTCTCTCTTTGCATTAGAACACATCCCAACCCTAACTTTGAAGCATCACTATAAACTACAAAGTCTTCAGATCCATCTGGTAGAGTCAATACTGGTGCGCTACAAAGATGATCTTTTAAAAGTTGAAAAGCTTCTTGCTGTTCTCTTTCCCACTGGAACTTAACATTTTTCCAAGTCAGTTTAGTCAATGGCACATCTATCTTAGAAAAGTTCTGAATGAACTTTCGGTAATAACCGGCCAATCCCAAAAAGCTATGAACTTCAGACGGAGTCTTTGGAGCTTCCCATTTTGCAACTGCTTCTATTTTCATTGGATCAACTTTTACACCTGATTCCGAAATAACGTGACCCAGAAATTGAACTTCTCTTAACCAGAATTCACACTTGGACAATTTAGCATACAACTTTTCTCTTTTCAACAATTCCAGTATCAG
>NC_037531.1:3059718-3065915 GCF_001531365.2 Cynara cardunculus var. scolymus
TACACCTCTCCTTGATATGCCACCCTTATCCCATGGTACACCTCTCCTTGATATGCCACCCTTATTTCTTCATCAAAACATTTTATAAAAATAATTCCAAATAGACCGCARCCATTGGAATTATTATCCGTCCAAGATCATTTATATCAAAACTTCATTTTATGATAAAATAACAATTTTTATCAAAACACAAGGTACATCTCAAATCCGGTCAACCATAACTTAACCGGATTTCATCTCCGGTCAACAATCCGGTTAACAAATCGTATAAACTTTGTCCGGTTTAATACATAGAAATAATTCCAAGTTTGTCCGGATAACAAATCCGGTCAATACCTTATCCAAAGCTTTGCCCGATTTAACACTTAAATATATTTCAACTTTATCCGGATACAAGTCCGGTCAACACCTCAATCAAAACTTGATCGATTTAAGACTTAGAATAATTTCAACAACTTGTCCGGATACAAGTCCGAACAACACTTCACACAACCCTTGACCGATTTAATAATATCCGGACAGTACACCGATCAAGGCTTGTCCGATTTAAGAACAATCCGGACAAGGTTTGTCCGATTTAACACTTATCCGGTCACTCTTTGTCCAGATAAAACGTTAAACATAAGGTATGGTTTCAATCCAAATAATAAACAACATTCAACTAAAAACCAGTATAAATATTATGCAAAAGTTTAGAGACCACTCACCTTAAATAGCTTTTGAAATCAAATACTTGAAATCAACCCTTTTGAAATCCGACACTTGCAATCTGGCCAACTCTTCTCTTTTTAAATAGCACAACTTTCTCAAAAGAGCAAGAAGAAGCAAATGAAGAGGCTAAGCCCCTTTTTATAGTTTCGAAAAACAGAAAGTCGGCTAAACCGCCTCTCCCCCTTTTTCCACCTCATGCTTATGCATAATTCCACATATGCACACACATACATACATCCATGCACATAACATGCATATATATATATATATATATATCTTTATCCAATTAATGCACAAATTCACATACCAGCATGTATCAATTTATCATGCTATCACGTAATCATTYAATCAAATAATCACATATTTATTACCTTGGGTAATAACCAGGATTCGGTTATCACAAAATCAATCATGGCCAGAGAAGGTGATACCAGCAAGAAGAAAACCGAAGGAGAATCCTTGGATTCAAACTCACCATACTACATCCATCCATCAGATTATCCCAAACAAATGCAGGTAAAAGATGCATTGAATGATGGCAATTACAACGATTGGGCACAGGAGATGGAGAATTTCACTTTGCAATATTTAAAATTGGGTTCGTAGATGGATCAATTGAAAAGCCAGAGAAGGAATCGCAGACTTGCATGCCATGGTTACGTTGCGACGCCATGATAAATGGTGGTTGACGACTGCTATGGAGAAGAAGATTAGAAATAGCGTGAAGTAAGCCAATACGACTGCTGAGATATGGTCAGATCTGAAGGAACGGTTTGGAAAAGAAAGCATCGCTAGGGCGTATTAATTGAAGCAAACACTCTTAGCCACCATTCTAGGTGATACTTCTGTTTTGTCCTATTTCACCAAACACAGAAGCATCTAGGATGAGATGTAGTCTGCACTCCCTGTTCCTCGTTGCAATGTGATATGGGAAAGAAGTTGGTTGAACACTAAGAAAAATAAGGCTTTATGAGTTTCTCATGGGCTTGAACAACGAATTTTCAATCATCATAACACAGATTCTTGCGATGAATCCGACACCAACGTTAGGCAATGCCTACCATATTGTCACTGAACACGAAAGACAAAGGGCCATAACGGCCGATAAGTGACCTTTCGTTAAAGCTGTTGGGTTCAAGGTGTTCGTCCCGGGTCGACGGGAAAACGGCTCCAGTCAACGACGCGACAAACCTCCTTCAAAGGATGTGAAGCACGGAGATGTCATTGATCACTGTACTTTCTGTGGAAAGGATGGACACGTCCATGATGGTTGTTTCAAGCGGATAGGATACCCCGAATGGTGCCCGGGCAACCAGAAGCGCGAGGAATCGAAGCCCAAGTCTGCATGAGTTGAAGCGGGTTTATGTCCTATTCTAGGTTTGACAAGTGAGCAATATGACACGTTTCTAAAGCATTTTGCAAATATGGAAAACACCAACAAAGGAGGTACCACATCCATGGCATGCATGACAGGTAAAAACGATGATGATGATGATGATTGGGTTATAGACTTGGGCTCAACCGAGCAAATCACCCACAACAGCCACATATTTCAAAACATGACCCAAAGTCGGTTTGAAAACCCTGTGTTTATTCCCAAAGGATATGCCATCTCCGTTGAAGAGAGGGATAATGTACCTTACCAGGGGGAACAAAAATAAAGGGTGTTTTACACGGTCCAAAGTTCACTTGTAATATGTTATCTGTGAGCCGGCTGAGTAAGGACTTACAGTCTGCCATGACCTTTTTCCCTGACTTTTGTGTCATGGAGAAACTCCACACGAGGAACTTGATTGGTGCGGGTAAGTGTAAAAATGGTTTGTAACGGATGGGGTTATTCGAAGATGGAAGAAGGGCTATGATGACATCCGGGGATACGTGGCATAAAATTAGGTCATGCATCTAACGAAAAGCTTACTTACATTGATTTCTTTAATGAAGTTCCCATCAGTAAATCATGTGATTCTTGCTCAAAGGCAAAACATATTAGACTTCCCTTTTCGAACAGTGATATTAAAACAAAGGATTTCTTTGAATTATTACATTGCGATATTTGGGGAAAGTATCGCACCCTTCTTTCTCGGGAGCTAGTTATTTTTTGACCATCGTTGATGATTTTAGTAAGGTGGTTTGGGTCTTTCTACTAAAACTCAAATATGAAGCAAGTAGATTCATGATAAACTTCCATAATATGATAAAAACACAATTTTGGAAGACGATCAAGAGAATTAGATGTGATAACGGGGAAGAGTTCACGTCCAATGAAATGACAGAATTTTATAGTGAACAAGGAATTATTCTTGAGACGACTTGTCCTCACACTCCACAACAAAACAGAGTGGTGGAGTAGAAGCATAGACACTTTCTAGAAGTTTCCCGTGCCCTCATATTCGAGTTTAACACTCCGAAACGGTTTTGGGGAGAATGTGTGTTAATCGCCACGCATGTCATAAACTGATATCCCTCCAAAGTCCTTGGAAATAAAACTCCATATAGGATTGTATTCAGTCACAAACCAGACTATGATCACATGCGAATCTTTGGATCTCTCGCGTACTATAGAAGCATGGAAACTAAGGGAGACAAGTTTGAAATGAGGGGGAGAGCCGAGGTTTTCTTGGGATATCCATAAAGGACTAAGGGGTACAAATTGTATGATATTGAAAATAAAAAAATAGTAACTTCCAGAAATGTCAAATTTCATGAATCAATTTTTCCTTTTGGAAAAATGAATATTAATCAAGAAGAGTTGGAATTACCTTTGGGACCCACCTATGAAGAGGAACCAGACCCTCAAGAAGTCGTTGCCAATGAGGAAGAAACTGTCACTCAAAGTGAGAATATTGACATTAATTTCGGGCCTCACGATGAAAGCCCAAATGATGGATTTTTTGATCCACCTCCTCAACAAACAGTGGAAACGCACCACGTGATACTCAACATTCTTCACATGCTCAAGTTGATGAGTATGAGACTATTCATAATGAATATGTTTAACCAGTTCAAACAAAGAGGACCAGAACACAGCCGAAACATCTAAAGGATTTTGAGGTTCAACTCCCCCCATCGGTCGACCATGCACAAACCCCACCAAGTGAAGACTCCTCAACGGTACACCCCTTATCCAATTATGTTTCTTATGAAAAAATTTCTACATCTCATAAAGCCTTTTTAGCGGCTATTGATTCGAACAATGAGCCTAATTATTTTCATCAAGCCGATAAAGATGAAAGATGGAAAAAGGCCATGAAGAAAGAAATCCAGGCTCTTGAAGAAAATGGTACATGGACTCTTGAAAAATTACCTAAAGATAAACGTGCCATCGATTCTAAATGGGTGTACAAGGTGAAATACAAGCTAAATGGAGAAGTTGAAAGGTATAAGGCTCGTCTGGTGACAAAGGGTTTTACTCAAATAGAAGGAGTCGACTACCACGATACATTTGCACCGGTAGCCAAATTGGTTACGGTTAGAACTTTGTTGGCGGTTGCCGTTAAAAGAGAATGGCGATTCACCAACTAGATGTCAACAATGCATTTCTACACGGTGATCTGAATGAAGAAGTGTATATGAAGATCCCACAAGCCTTTGCTAAGGTAGGAGAAACTAGAGTTTGTTGGTTGCGAAAATCTCTTTACGGCTTGAAGCAAGCGTCAAGGAATTGGAATAAAAAATTCACAAGTGCCTTGAATAATCTCGGCTTCACTCAATCTAAGGCCGACCATTACCTTTTTATTCAACAAAACGGAAATGATTTTATGGTTTCCCTCATATACGTGGATGACGTAATAATGGTCGATAACAACCCCACCAAAATTCAAAACATCAAAGACAAACTTGACAAGCTCTTCAGCATAAAAGACCTCGATAACCTCAAGTATTTTCTTGGAATTGAAGTGTCACGCACCTCGGAAGGATTAGTCCTCAGTCAAAGAAAATACACCCTGAACATCCTTAAAGATTGTGGTCTTCAAGGATGTAAACCAAGCTTATTCCCGATTGAACAGAATCACAAGCTGGACATGTGTGAAAATGAACCAAAGGTTGATGCTAATCAGTACCATCGCACCATTGGTAGGCTCCTTTACTTACAAGCGACTCGACCAGATATAACATACTCCATAAACGTGTTGAGCCAATTTGTTATGACCCACGACAACCTCATATGGATGCCATGCATAGAGTTTCGAGATATCTCAAAGCCACCGTTGGGCAAGGCATCCTTTTTCCTTGAAATGGAAGTTGTAATCTCATGGTATATTGTTATTCCGATTGGCTGGGAGGCCCGTATACAAGAAAATCCAGAACCAGCTATTTACTGCTTCTTGGAGGCACTCATGTATCATGGAAAACTAAAAAGCAATCTATCGTTTCTCATTCGTCCGCCGAAGCGGAATACCGGTCTATGGCATCCATTGTTAGCAAAGTTCTCTGGCTCCATCGGCTATTGAAGGAACTTGTGTAATTTCACGCGAACCAACCCCATTATTTTGTGACAACCAGGCTGCTCGCCACATAGCTAACAACCCAGTTTTCCACGAACGAACTAAACACATGGAAATGGATTGTTATTTCATTCGGGAACGTGTTGATTCTAAGGAAATTCAGCCACATCACATAGATACTACAATGCAAATAGCAGACCTCCTCAGAAAGGATTGGGAACTCAACAGCTCAGATTCCTACTTGACAAGTTAGACACTCGAGACTTACATGCTCCAACTTGAGGGGAATATTGGAAATGAAATATTCTCCATATTGTTCTCCTTAATTCCATTCTATTCTTTAGCCTTACCTTGTTTATCCTTTACTTGTTTAGCTCCCTTCTAGCTCTTGTTTTTTCGATGTTTTGCTCTGTTTTCACAAGATAGGAAAACATACAAAAATCCCTTTAATACTATCGTAATTTTAGACGGAAAAACATTTTTCAGACGACCATTAAATTTTTTTTACCTAAGGAAATATGTATTTCAAAGCAATAATACTAATTTGTTCTCTTTTTATTCTCACATTCTGACATATATTTATTTGAATTTTACATCCTGTCCCATTGCACGGGTACACCACTAGGTGAGGAAATTAAGCGTTTTTCATCCTTAATATTCCACATGGAATGAGATTGTTATATAAAGTATTTGAACTTCAATTGGAATCTCATATTTATGCAAAATGGTTTTTTCCCCATTTTATAGTCAATTTTTTGCATCCCGCCGCATTGCGCAGGTACACAACTAATATATATATATATATATATATATATATATAGGGACAAGATCAAATGTTAACTATCATTTTTGTGTTAACCTTATTAACTGATCTTGACCATCCAAATCTATAATCAACGGTTAAGATTAATCAATAAAAAAATTTAAATTTTTAAGTTTGAATTTTAATGAGGCGTAGTGAACAATGATAAAGGGGCATTTTGAGAAGAAAAAATATACTTATCAAGGGTATTCTAGTAAATTGAATTCATTTGTAACCCC
>NC_037531.1:3067402-3069471 GCF_001531365.2 Cynara cardunculus var. scolymus
CAAATTATACATTAAAATTAATACAATAATAATATTATTATATTCTTACATATTATAGAAAGATTTATTCAACAACTATTTGGATAGATTAAAAATCATGGAAATCGTGACTTAAAATCGTTTTCCTATTTATTTGATCTGTGAGACAAGCAAACTATGATATATAACATTTTTTTGGTTAAAATGATCTAAGTAACCAATTTTTATAATTTCGATGATTTATTTACTAAAAATATATGTAAGGATGATTTTTTTAAAAAATAACTATGACTCTGTGAGTTGCACGATACTAATTCTTTTATTTTATTTTATTCACAATCTTTTAATGACATCATTTTGAAATATTAAAATAACCCAATAAATATTAAATACTACTTTTTGTAAAATTGATCACATTTTCAAGTCATTTTATACATATCTCATTTATTATTCAAATCATAATATTTTTAGCATCGTTTCAGGTCTAATATTGCAATTAGTCAAAATAGTTTAAAGTTTCATCAAACCTTGTATGGTTGGCATAAATTAATTATTAAGCTCCTTAAAACTAATGCATTTTAATTAAAGGTTAATTAACAGGGACTACACCCTTGATAAAAATAAAATCAATGCATTATAAATATCTTTTCATTATTAAATAATTATTTACTCATAAAAATAACTTTTAAATTATATAATTTTAAAAATATCAAAATAAGTAAGATAAAATTATAATACTCATACTTATGTATATTGTGTGTCCACAATATCACTGATCAATCTTCATATAAGTTCACAACAATGATGGCAGATCTGATTTTCATGAAGAACACAATATGAGAGTTGAGAGGAAAAGTCAAACTTGTAATCTCAGTCAAACCTCTCATTATGTATAATTATTACAAAATGAGCTCCACTTTTACTATGTAATTTTACATAATTTTGAATTTTACATAATTTTGAGATGGAAGACTTACCTGTTTAGACGAATCCGAACACTATCAGATCAAGATTGATCGGTTTACCTCTCCGCTCGTTCTCCGCTCAAGTGATGTGCGGTGAAGATGAATACCGCTCAAGATATCCTACTTGTTGAACGAATCAGAGCCCTAATCCGGTCAAGTGGTGACCGGTTTACATGAACACCGATCAATCTATGTACGGTTTACCCCAAGTCTTGAAACCCGATTGATACACGATGAACAATCCGAGTGATGAAGAGATGTTAAAGATGAAGCGGACTCTTATCCGATCAATGTATATTGGGAAAAAAAATTGGGCTTTTGAATGGGCTTAAACTTGACGGATTAACAAAAAGGAATCAAACAAAAAAATTAAAAACAGATTAAAACTATCAAAAACACAAAAACTAAAAAAAATTTAAACAAAATTGGATCAAAAACACTGATTTTAAAAAAAAATCAAGAACACGAAAAAAATTTAAAAACACAAAAATCCGATCAAATCTTGATAAAAGTTGATCAAATCAGAAAAGTTTGTGAATAACAAAGATTCACAATTCAATTTCAAGCATTTTGATCATTTTATAACATGAAAACACAAGATTTTTCTGAAAAATCAGATCAAAATAAAAAAAAATAAGAACACTCAAGAACATAAAAAAATTCCAGAAAAAAATTTCACTTATCTTCTCAAGAAATTGATTTCTTCATTTCTGATTTCTTGCATCCCGCTCTGATACCAATTGTGAGTCCGAAATCACTGATCAATCTTCATTTACATCACAATCATCATGGCAGATCTAATTTGCATGCTAGAACATCAAGATGAACATTAAGAACATTCATATGAAGATGAGAGAAAAGGTCAAACTTGTAAGCTCTGGTCAACTCTCTTAATACGTATGATTATTACAAATGAGCTCCTCTCACAATCTAATTACAAAGATTAACCTATTTATATGGTCAACCTAACAAAGACAAGTCAAAGTCAAACTTCTATAAGAAAAGTCAAACACGCTGACTTTTACAATTATAGACTATTTATAAACTTTCAAGACGAATACAATTAATACTGATTTATCAGTCCTAACATATATAATAATAATAATAATAATAATAATAATAATA
>NC_037531.1:3069612-3077550 GCF_001531365.2 Cynara cardunculus var. scolymus
GACTTAAATTAATAATATATAAAGGATAATATAATATATATGTATATGTATATTAATATATAAAAAAAAATAATGATAAAACATATAATATTAATTGATTGATTTTGGCATTTTATATTTTTTAATGGGGATCAATTTTCAAAACATTTAACACCACTAATAAAAAAAAGGGGAAATTCACCAAAATGATCAAATAATACCCCATATATCTATACTACCTTATAAAGCAGATATGAAAAAAGTCCTAAAAACAACCTTAAATGCATAAGGTACTACCTTTTGATGCAAAAAGTCTTAAAGTCTTAAAAACAACTTGTAATATATGATGTACAATATTTTAATGCATAAAATCTTAAAATCTCTTAATTACAACTTTATAAGCCTGAAATACAATTTTTCAATGCCTAATTTTTATTTATGAGGTTTCTATTTCCATGGAGTTTAACTCATGCCCCCACCCTCATCATTCATAATTTGAGGTTTATATTTTCAATGCATAATTTATATTCATAACATCTTCGTCTCTCCTCCTTCCCCAACCCCTAGACAACGATTCATAATCCCTTAGATGATGATTCATGATCTTTAAATTTTAAATTCGCAATCCCTATATGTTAATCTTAGATAGCCTACCTATTGTTCCAAAGACCTTATACCTGATTCAATAGGAGTTTACGCGAAGGACTTCAAATCGAATTGCTTCTGTTCAAGAGTATTTTCTTCCTTGAAACCCTTATTTATCACTTCTATAGAATTGTTGCTTGTTCAAGTGTATGTTTGGAGGAGAGCGATATGGATAAAGGGTTAGTTCGTGTGAAGGGTATTGAAGATGCTACCAGTATTCTGTTGGCTCAGACAGCGGATAAGTTGAGGGAGTTGATGCGGATGGCCTTCTACAAGCCTCCCAGAATGTGCCTTCCTGCTTCCTATCTGATTTTGTTGATGTGATTCATCTCACTCATCACCTTCACACCTTCCGTTTGTTTTTCAATTTCAAAATCCTTTCTTTCTTTCTTTTTTTTCCTTCCAAGGAACAATGATTATTAACTGAAACTTGACTTTGTTTTGTTTCATTCTTGTTGACCAACATAACATTCAGAAGAAGTTGCATCATTTCTATATAATATATGAGCTTAATTTACAAGAAGTTTATATAATTGTGTATTTGTACAAGCTGAAGAACAAAATTAATGTTAATGATGGGAAGTTAGGTAATGAACACAGAGCATGTTCAAGAACAAGGAGAATTGATCGAAGCCCTACATAAAGGTCGAAAACTCTCTCATCTTCCCCAGATTACTCAGGTTGGTTGGTTCATTCCTAGCTGTATATTCCCAATTTTCCATACCCGTGGATGTTTAAAGCTTTTTGTTCATGATGCAACCTACATTGATCATCTAGAGAGAGCATGATCATATATTCCCTCTAGAATTGGGTCACAGATTAAAAAGGTTAATTTCATTTTATATTTTTTCTTTTTTTCCTTTCAAGATTACAACTGTTACTTATTGTTTTGATCAGACATTTAGGTGAAAATGCGAAACTGATAATCGTGAAGAATTGTGGGCATGCAATCAACATGGAGAAACCCAGAGAGCTCTACAAACATGTTGATCCCAGATCTCTCAATATAACACGAAGATTTATGTTATGAAAACCTAAATCTATTGTATGTGTGAATAATAGTGAAGAACAGCTTAAAGAATATTCAAAAGAATATGGAGCTTCAAAAGATTTCACTATTATAATGACGAGAAAAAAAGTTGTAATTACAATACATATGATAGCTATTTATACTAGCAATCTATTTTAAGAGATAACTATCTAGGAAAAAGATATGTATAAGATATTCTAGAAAAAGATATCTATCTAGAAATATGGAAATTATCTCAATCTTTTTGGTGAAATAGAAATCCAGCTGTCGATGAGTCATCTTTAGCTGTCTTCAAGGAAGTATGTTCAACCAGGAGTCTTTACGAATCTTATTGCTTGGATATCTCTTAATTGAACTGTTGTAGAATCCTCTAATTGTTAATAACTAGACGGGTGATGGAGATGCATTGTTCATCGCACCTATGGACCACTCATTGCATCTCTGGTTGGTCTTGGACACTTAGGATTTCTTCCAGCTTTTCTTCCATCAGTCCTCTACACTTTCATACTTGTACATTTTTCATTACATTTATAATAAGAGTTATGGGGTCTAACAATCTCCCCCTAAGTAATGAAAAAATAAACAATGACTAGTCTATGAAACATGAAAGATTTGTAAAGAACAGAGACTAGTCTAGTAGAAACATCCTTTTGCCAAAAGTTTTCAAATTGGATGATTTCTTACAATACGGAAGTAAATAGGATAGAAAAAATTACATCAATCATGGTCTCCATTGTAGATTTTCCAGAAGCGCCTCATCAGTCCTCTATAACGATTGACTGTGGAGATCCCATGAATTAACTCTTGTCCCTCCATCATCGACATGTGCTCTCTACCCAGTCTCTCGCGTATGACCTTCTGAAACCATTCAAGTGTATCGGTTGAATTCTTGAAGGCCTTAGTAATTCTGAAAAATTTATTCGCCTTGTACTCGTTCTTGAAGACCAAGCCATGCTCTGGTTGAGTTAATACTAAAGCAGAACACGTCTCCTACTGTCCAGGAAAGTCTTCATTTTGAGCCGTGCAGAATAATCTTTCGATGCCTAGTTCCAGAGCTATCTGGAAGTCATTCTTCGCTCTAAACTTCACAAGGGTCCCCATAGTCTCTATAATCGCTCGATTTGCCATCCCATACCGTATCCCTTGATCATGTCGCTGAGTTGTGTGGCCATACAAGTCAATCAAGTCCATTGGATTGAGATTGATGAGATCATTTTTGTTGAAGACGCAGATCATCTTATGTGTACGTTCCACGGTGTACTCGATCTACTTGATGGCTCTGTTCGTGAAAGTCCACAACTTGATGTTGAGGACCGTTTTGATTCCATCGTTTGAGAAGACGGCTTGTGGTGGAGATGTCGTCTGTCTCATGAATCTATGTCGAAGCAGGTCCATCGATTCAGGTGATAGGTTGGGAGGATTGAGAATAAGTTGCTCATCGCAATCGTGATAGAGATATTGATAGATATTCTCCATCATGACTGGTTCTCTTGGTGGCACCAACAGGCTTCTCCTTAATGTTTCCATCTGTGCGACTATTTTCTCGACTCGATCAATTATTGGAGGTTGCCTTGATGAGAAGGGTATATCTGCAAGCACCTTCTGGGTAGGTTAGGTGATGGGTGGTTCTATTTGGTTGAGGGGCGGTTCTGGTTGGCTTTGAGTGGGTTCTGGTTGGAATGAGGATTTGGGTTGAGGGTTTGAGGGTTCTGGTTGTATGGGTGTGGGTTCTAGTTCAGTGGTGGAGGGTTCTAGTTGAGTTGGTGATGGGGTAAAAAGAATGGCTAGTTCTGGTGAGGTAGAGGGTTGTTGTTCATAGGATGATGAATAACTCGCCAAAATTGATGAGAACTCATTAACTGTTGGTAATGGGTTTTGGGTGCCAGCAGAGGGAACCTATACATTATGTATATAATCAGAGGGTTGAGCCTCTGGTTCCCTCGCCTCGGTTTCAATGGTGAGTTGGTTGGTTGGTTGGTTGTTGAGCTTGTGGTGGTGGTGGTGGTGCAGTTTCCATCGGGGCGATGGATGGATTCTCCCCTTCATGAGGACCAAGACCATGATCATCCTGGTCTGGGTCATCATGTCTTGGCCTTTTCAAAGGCTTGCTGGTGGAGCAAGAGGCTCAGCTCCTCTTCTTCTTTGAGTGTAGTTTGGCAAGGTACTTCCTCATTGCTTCTTTTCTTCGCACTCCTTCCATCGAGAGAAGGAGGGAGTTGGTGCTCTCTTACTGGCTATCAAGACTCTTCTTGAGGGCCTTGGTGGGCTCCAGGCACTGGATGCAAACTTGGCACTGATCTCGTTGAACTTGGAGACCAATGCCTTGGTAAGAGCGCAGAGGTCGGCCCGTATGACCATATCTAGGGGTGGAGGTATGGGTAGGTATGGTGATGGAAGAGATGAGGGTGCGTACCTCTGCAGAAAAAGTGGTGAAGGCTTCATCGGTGGCAGGTGCTGTAGAGGGAGGTGCTGCAGGGGGGGCTGTTTATGGTATAATGGCTATTATGGTGGTGGGTAGGGAGGCGATGGATTTTGTGATGTTGGTGAGTTGGGTGGTAAGGGTCACGAAGGAAGCATATGTGGCGGTTATTTATGCCGAGAGGGCGGTTAGGGTGGCGGTGATGGAGTCATGTCTGGTGGTCATAAGGTTGGTGTGAAAGTTGTACTGCTAGACCATCAGACGCTGGAAGGATTAGATTTTGGTTGTATTGTCCCTCGATTGAGCTTTGAGGGATGCAAGGGATTGCTGAATTGATGAGAGGTCGATGGTGGGGGTGGATTCAGCAATCCTTGCTATGTTGAGTTTAAGGTCAACCAAGGACCGCTAAATCGAGTCAGCAAAGGCCTGGAACTCAGCCTTTGTAACTAACTTATCCACAGGGGTAACCCCTATAGCAACGGATGCTGTAGGTTGAGCCTCTTTTCCAGAGACGCCTCCATCGATGCCTTGTGGAGAGTGAGGCAAGGGAGGACTTCCATCTCGTCCTTGATAGCCCTCAAGAGAGGAATTAGCTCGAGATGTTGCTATATGTGCTTCTTCCTCATCAGATTCAAAATCTAGTGAAGAGAAGTAAATGTGTTTCCCTGTCGCTAGACCAAGTACAGATGGGGTGCGTGCTTGAAGTGGTGACCGCTCTGAATGATTGATAGGGATATCAAAGTCAGAAGCAACAAATGCTTCTGTGTGTTGGGGGAGTGGCGAGCCTTGACAAGAAGTGGCTCTTATTTCTTCATCACCCTCTATTGGGAGAGAGGTGATGGATGATGGGATTCCTCTGCTGTGTCATCTCCAGAGACCCAATAAATGGCCTCTGGATGGCTTGGTTGGGTAGGGATCAGACTGGGTGGTCCTTGTTCAATATCCCTTTGGCCTTGGTCACCAGGGATAGATGATGTGGTTGCCCGAGGTTGTGGTTGGGGAGAGGGAATAGAAGTGGGCATAGGGCCGAGGGAGGTGGGAGGAGTGTCATCATCATCATCGGATTCATCATCCGATGAAGACCTCTCACCTTGTGATCCCTCGCTAGTGTCTGGGGAGGGCTCTATGTGCTCTAGGGTAGCTAGCCACGGTTGTTGGGCCAGCAGAGAGCTTTTGTATGACCTACGGGTGACGGAGGTGTCTGGAATGACACTAAGCATGGCCCTTGACAAAGGCCTCTCCGCGGGGTAACCATCTTTGGAGATGGTGGGGCGATGACAATTCATAACATATTACGGGGTGAATTATGCATCGCAAGGTAAGTTGTGCGCCTTCATCGCGTCCTTGTTAAAGAGGGCAAGGAAGCGAAGAAAGAGCACCGATGTGACTGGCTTCCCTGCGGCCATGAGCTTGCTCTTCTTCACTATGGCAGCATAGATCTCGTTGTATATCAGAAGAGCATAGTCCAAAGGAAAGTTGAAGAAAAGACCATGCATGATGGTCATAGTATTGATGTTGCCCTGGTCCATACTCCCAAGTTTGCACGTGAGAGCTCTGTTGAGAACGCTGAAGAAGACATTCCACATGGGTAAAAGGTACTGTCTCTTGAAGTCAGAGGCGTTTCGGAGCTCCCGGTTGTATCCCAACATTCTAATGAATCGTAGATTGTCATGGCTTGTTGGTAGTTCCGCGTATTGTGCAATCCCGAGCTCCTGTCGGGTGGGAATGAAGAGAACCTTAGAGATCTTGGCTCGGTAGATCTTGATCGAACAAACCATGTCATTAGGGACATCAATGTCGTCCATGATTCCACAGTTCTCCGGGTAGAAATCGCACGTGTGCCAACGTACTTGACCGGCACCTCGTTGTCGGAGAGGGTGAGTGCCGGTTGAAGAATGCAGTTTTGGAATAACTCAATCAAAATGGCGAACATGTCCTCAAACAATTGAGGACGAAGGTCGATGGCGTGATTGTTTGGCTTGATGGGAAGAAAGACGATGGCACGACTATCTGCACCAGTCGACTGTATGTGGCTGTCATTGTTGTTGGATTTGTGTGAGTTGGAGGACACCATTGTTGCAGGTCGAAAGTTTCAGGTTTTTCTTGCTTTTGTTCTTGAGAGTTGTTTGAAAGCGTAAAGGATAAATGGTTTATAGTGAGAGGAAGGCGAGAGGGTTGGTTTTCAAAATAATAATAAAATATTGGTAAAGTGATGATGGCGGGTGACGTTTGGGAAAAAGGTTAAAGAGATTTGTGATCGTGAGTCGTAAAGACTGCTCATGATCATAATGGTGCAGGTTTGATGGGGACACGTGTCAACGTAGGGTTGAATGGAAGGGTAATATGGAGGGTTTCTAGGGAACATACTTTTTGTTGTATTAGGCGCTTGGAAGGATGGCGTTTGGGGTATTTAGGGATAATCATTAAAAATTAATTATTATCCCAAAGGATAACTCTCAAGAATATAGTCCCAAAAAAATTTAAATTTAAAATTCCATCTAATTGCAAGATAAATACAAATTACAAAGTTTTGGTCTTCTAAAAACCCATGTTGTATGGTTTTTAGTCACAAAAACTGCAATTCTGTATAATCTTAAAAAGATTTTCAATTAAAGATGTTTTTTTGGGAAAATTTTGATTTGTCATGGAACCAGAGGTGCTCTGGTTGGTCATGACCTTTGGAGGGGAACCAGAGGGTCTCTGGTTGGGTGTGATGAACAAGTTCATCATGGAATGTTGGGTTTTGATGAGACAGAGGCTCTGGATAGACGAATCAGAGGCTCTAGGTCATCATTTTAAACCTTTGGCATAAAAATATACCCAGAGGGGCTCTGGTTGAATGCAAGAGATAAAATACTCCATAATATAGCATTTTTTGGGATCCAGAGGCTCTGGATAGAGGAACCAGAGGATCTGGGTGGGAAAATGCAAACAAAAAGAACCAAGGTATTGAACCACAGGGTCTCTAGTTGAATTGGGGTGTACAACCAGAGGGATGATAGGTTCAATTTTGATCCTTAAGGATGATGGTATATGTATGACTCCCCCTCAAATGATGCAAGAGGATGTGGAATGAGTAAAAACTCCCCCTAGAACCAATACGGGAAAAAAATTGATGACCAGAAGCTCTGGTCTATACAACCAGAGGCTCTGGTTGTGAAGGATGGATTATATGAAAATGAATGATGATGAGAATGGAGAGTCTATGGGACCAGAGGGTCTCTAGTTCCAAAGACTTAGATCTAGAAGCTCTGTTCTTGAGAACCAGAGGCTCTGGTTACATGGATGATATAAAATGCAAGGGAAATGCAAGGAAAAAGATGACTAATGAGGACCAAGTTGGACTAGAGGGGCTGGTCCCAAAGACTTGGAATCCAGAGGCTCTGGTTGCAAAATGAATGGAAAAACTAAGTTAAATGCATGGAAAAAAGAATGAAGGGAGACCAAGTTGGACAAGAGGAGCTCTGGTCCCAAAGACTTGAAATCCAGAGGCTCTGGTTGGGAAGGGTAGTACTTAGTGAAAAACACCAAGTACTCTCTTTGGACGAGAGGGGCTATGGTTCAAAAAATATGAATTTTGGCCAAATGTAAACAAGTATTGCCAATGATCCAGAGGCTCTGGTCTTTAGAACCAAAGGTTCTTGTTGGGTTCAAGATTGAGATGAATTGAAGTTGAAGTTGAAGTTGAAGTTGAAGTTGAAGTTGAAAATCAAGAGAGCTTGAGAGAACGGGAAGAAAAAGAACATGGAGAGGGTGTGAGTGGAGCAGATAAAGAAGTGCAAGCTCCTATCCAAACCAAAACAGTTAGCCGGGCACCCACATCTGCTACTGACATTCATTTGTTGAATGTTAGTATTGAACAAGA
>NC_037531.1:3078031-3079419 GCF_001531365.2 Cynara cardunculus var. scolymus
GTTGAAGAGCCACCTTCTGCGCCATCACCACCACCTGTACCACAACCATCTGTACCAGAATTATCGGTGGATGAGCTGAAATCATTACTCTATGCTAAGTTGATGGCTGCTCAAAGTGAAGATGCTGAAGATGCAGACTTGGTTGGCCTTCTTCGTCAACAAATTGATGTTAACCCAGTAATTCGAGCCTCAGAGTTTTTGATTTTTCAGGATATGATGAGTGATAAACTTTCTAAAGTTAGTCACTTGATTACTTCCAATACCCAAGATATAAAACGTTTAATAGATGTTCTTGCCGAAAGAGTGTCTATACTTGAAGAATCTTGCAAGTCTCAAGCCGAATCTCTTAAACGAAGGCATGACGATCAGGATGATCCTGATAGTCATGAGGGGGAGAAGAAAAGGCAGAGATTGGCTGAGACATCTCATCAAGGTGCAAGAGTGGGTGAAGAATCAATTCCTCAAGATGAAAATGTTGAATGTTCTGCTCCGGAGACTGCAAGGGAAAGAACAAATGAGGCTATTGTGCTTATAGATGAAGAAGTGGTGACAAGTYCAAYGATCGAGCCAATGGTTGAAAAGCCGGCGGACTCCACTGTAGAAATAAGGCTGCTTATGGACTTGTCAGCCAATGTAGGTTTCAACAGTATWTTTACATCTTCTTTGGGTGGAGAGCAGGATTTTGGTGAAGATGTGGAGAATGTTGATGAAACTACTGGAYTATACTTTGATTTTGAAGATGATATAGAAGAAGAAGAGTCAGAGTTTCCTATTCAAGGTGATCCACAGTCTACTCCAGAATTTTTAACTGCTGATCTACCTACTGAGCCAGAATCGAGTACTCCAAAGCCAACTGTTGATCCTACAGAGATTTTTACAAAGAATTACATTCCATTCCACATCAGAGCAAATTATTTCGGTTATGATCGAGATCGAATCCGAGAGCCGTACCTTGAAGATATCTATTTTGGTATTTTCATTCGTCACAGGAAGCTTATAAGTGGTGACAGAGTTTTGGGAATCCACAAAAAGCCTAAGGAATTCAGAACAAAGTATAGACATTTGCTGAAGTCAAAATGCCAGCCAATCAGTCAAGTACGTACCAAGCACAGAATTGTCTCTAGAAAACAGATAGATGCTCAAAGACTCCGTAAAATTTGGTATCCTGTTTTTACTGTCACAAGACAGGATGGCCAAATTTGGAGATTTAGTGAAGCTGATTTCTCTAAYATGTAYTTAGATGATTTGGAGTATTTGTATTTCGAACTCAAAAATATGCAGATCAGAAAAGAAGGAGAACTTGTAGCACTGGAGGCAATTAAAAGATTCATCAGAAGTCAAGTCAAGCTGTCTATGGTTATCGATGTTCAAATGGGTCTTGAGGATAG
>NC_037531.1:3080247-3105081 GCF_001531365.2 Cynara cardunculus var. scolymus
GAGAATCTATGGTTTGAAAAGATAATTTACCCTAAGTGGTGAGATTCAACATACCCATCTTGCTGACAAGAAACATAAATCTTTTCTCATCTAGTTCTTTTGTAAAAATGTCAGCAAGTTGAATCTCTGTAGGAACAAAATACATCTCTATTGTTCCCTTTTCTACATGATCTTTAAGAAAATGGTACCTGACCTGACATCAACGTGCTTGGTCTTGGAGTGCTGCACAGGATTTGCAGAGATGGCTATGACACTTTTGGAGTCACAAAGAATAGGGATCTTTTCATATTGAAACCCATAATCCTTCAGCTGGGTTTTCATCCAGAGCACTTGTGAACAACTAGCAGCAGCAACATATTCTGCTTCTGCTGTAGATGTTGAGACACAGTTCTGTTTTCTGGATGTCCAACTAACCAGCTTGTCCCCCAAAAGTTGGCAACTTCCAGACGTACTCTTTCTATCAAGCTTGCAACCTGCATGATCTGCATTTGTATAGGCTATCAGCTCAAATCCAGAGTTATTTGGATACCAGAAACCTAATGAAGGGGTTCCCTTAAGGTATCTAAAGATCATCTTGACTGCAGAGAGATGAGATTCTTTGGGATTAGCTTGATATCTTGCACAAAGACAAGTGGCAAACATAATATATGGCCTACTAACTATTAGATACAGGAGTGATCCAATCACGCCTTTGTAGGTTGTTACATCTACAGCTTTGCCTAAAGGATCAGCAAACAACTTAGCATCTGTAGCCATTGGAGTTCTCATCGATGATGAATTTGAGAGATTGTACTTTTTTAGAAGGTTAGTCACATATTTGGACTGATTGATGAAAATTCCTTCTAAAGTTTGTTTTATTTAACGACCAAGGAAGAAACTTAGTTCTCCCATCATACTCATCTCAAATTTGCTTTTATTCATCAGTTCTGAGAATTTTTCGCAAAATTTGGAGTTAGTAGAACCAAATATGATGTCATCCACATATATTTGGACAAGTAAAATATAACCTTTGTGATTTTTAAGAAAGAGAGTTGTGTCGATGGTACCTTTTTCGAATCCATTGGCAATGAGAAAGGTAGAGAGTGTTTCATACTAGGCCCTAGGTGCTTGCTTGAGCCTATAGAGAGCTTTATCCAGAAAATATACATAGTCTAGATGCTTAGGATTTTCGAACCAAGGGGGCTGCTGCACATAGACTTCCTCTTGGAGTTTGACATTGAGGAAGGCAGATTTGATGTCCATCTGATAACCTTGAAACCTTTGTGTGTTGCGCAGGCAAGGAATATTCTGATTGCTTCAAGCCTAGCAACGGGAGGAAATGTTTTATCTTAGTCTATCCCTTCTTCTTGGTAGTAGCCCTTGGCAATAAGCCTGGCTTTGTTCCTTACTACAATGCCATCTTCATCTTTCTTGTTTCTGAAGACCTATTTGGTCCCAATGGCCGTTTTTCCTTTGGGTAGAGGCACGAGGGACCATACTTTGTTCCGCTCAAACTGGAGTAGTCTTCTTGCATGGCGTCTATCCAGTTTGGATCTTGTAGGGCTTCATAAATCTTCTTTGGTTCGATCATGCTTAGAAAATTAGCGAAGAGGCATTCATTGGCAGTTGTGGATCTCGTCTTGACACCGGATGATGGATCACCAATAACCTGGTGATGAGGATGGTCTTTTGTCCACTTGGTGCAAGATTGAGGTTCTGGAGCAACAGGATGCAGTTCTTCATCGGCTGATGGAACTGCTTGCTCCCCCTCAAAGAGATCATCTCCAGAGTGATGCTCTAGTTTTAAAGATACAGAAGAAGTAGATGGTGAAGTAACATGTGTTTCAGAAAGAATTGTACCTTCAGCATTGGAGATCTCATGTGTTTCATCGACTTTGGAAGGTAGTTTTTCATTAGGTGCTTGTCCAGAGACTGGTTCTTCTTCAAAGAGGTCTTCAAATAGTTGAGCCAACTCTGATTCATTGGGTTTGCATAGAGATGAATCAAAGGCTCCTAGTGTTAGCCCGAGTTCTAAATTGTTGTGTCTAGAAGTCATTGGTGATGAATCATCGAAGGACACATTGATGCTTTCTATGATGATCTTTGTCCTTCTGATGAATACTCTGTAGGCCTTGGCGGTTTGTGAATAACCTAGGAATATGCCTTCATCGGCCTTTTTGTCGAACTTTCCAAGATATTCCATGTCATTGAGTACAAAGCATTTTCACCCAAAGACATGGAAATATTTGACATTTGGACGTTGTTGGTTGATGAGTTCATATGGGGTCTTTTGATGCCTCTTGTTGATGATAGAACGATTCTGAGTGAAGCAGGTAGTTGAGATTGCTTCAGCCTAGAAGGAGATAGGTAGCTCAGATGAAGCAAGCATGGTCCTTGCTTCTTCTACAAGGGTTCCGTTTCTTTGCTCAACAACTCCATTTTGCTGTGGAGTTCTGGCTGCTGAAAAGTTTTGAGAGATACCTTCACTGATGAGATATTCATCAATTTTGGTATTCTTGAATTCTGTTCCATTGTCGCTTCTAACCTTGATGAGTTTGCGTTGTAGAAGCACTTGGAGCTTTTTCATCACTGCAGTGAGGAGGTCAGGAACATCTGATTTCTTCTTGACGAATTCAACACATGTGTATCTTGAGAATTCATCAACGAGTACAAGGGCTGAAGTAGGAAGTTTCTGACTTGCTTCTGTGGGAAGCCCGTTTTAACTTCCCCATCTCACAGGCTGAGCAGAGGTGGTCTGTTTCGAAATTGAGATCTAGAATCCCCTTGACCAACTTCTGTTTGGCTAACTTCTTCAGGACATCAAAATTCAGATGAGAGAATTTGTGATACCATAGACAATTTTCATCACTCCTACGGGAGACAAGGAATAGAGTGTCTTGACCCACTGAAGATTGAAAATCCAGAAGATAGAGATTTCCTTCTCTCTTTGCCTTAATGATTGTTTGGTCGGGTGTTGTTTCGATGATGCAGAAACATTTGCGAAATCTTACTTCAAGACCCTTGTCTTAGAATTGACGTATGCTTAATAAGTTGTGCTTCAAGCCTTCAACATAAGCAACCTTTGCAATTGATATGTTCCCCTTGATGAGGGTGCCATATCCCTTGATAGTCCCCTTGTTGTTGTCTCCAAAAGTTACAGAGCTTCCATATTTTTCGATGAAGGAGGACAACCGACTTCTATCACCAGTCATGTGCCTGGAGCAACCTGAGTCCATGTACCATGGCTACATATATTGGTCCTGCAAGACAAATTAAGGGGTTTTAGGTACCCATTTCATGATGGGTCCTCGTCTGTTAGTCGGGGATTTGACATCCTCTTTTTCATCAGCCCTTTTGGATTTGGCTGATTTTCTTTGCCCTTAGCCTTTGTAGGCTTGGGCTTATTTTCTTTGCCTTTAGCCTTTGCAGGATTGGGCTTTTTCATATTTTCATGAGATTTAATATTTTTATATCGATAGACATGCTCAGAAAAAATGCAGCGATGGTTTAACATGTGATTCCTCAGATTTTGTAAAAGAGTTAAACACTGAGAGGTAGGAGTTTTTGGACAAGAGCTTTTAACTGATTTATTTTTTATTTGAAGAACTTGAAGTAAAAGTAGAAGGTAAAGGTTTTGTCCTAGCATTGGTTGTTTTTACAAACTTCCTATCTACTGCAGAATTTTTATTCGAAGGGGCAGGCATGGGTTTTACTTCTTTCCTGAGGAGAGGCTTCTTCCCTTTAGCTGAAGGAGAAGAAAAATGCAGGTTAGAAATTTCAGAAGAAGGCCACGTCTTTTTCTGTTAGAGTGAACTTTATAAATTTTGATTGAAGGGTTGGGCCTTGTGAAGATACTTTGGCAGACTTAACCTCTTTCAGCTTTCCTTTTTCTTGATCTTAAGAATTCTTAGCTTATAGGAGTGTAGATTTCATTGGGATTTTCGAAATTTGCGGTTTCTTATCCTCAATGATCTCTGGTGATTCACAGATTATTTTCTCTTCAGAGTCAGAATCAAGAAAGTCTCTTGCAGATTTCTCAAAATTAAAATTTTCATGAACATTCTTGGAAGAGAGGGGTTCTAAGGTTGAAGGTTCAGAAGAGTCTTTTGGGAGTTCCATCGCTTCTGATTTCTTAGATGAATTTTCAAGGTTACTTGAATTATTCATCGATCCTTCATATGATGGTTCCTTACCAAGAATTTCCGTTCCATCAGCAGCACTTGCTGATGAACTTATGGATTTGATAACCAGAGACTATGGTTTAACCATAGGGTTTCCATCGGTCTCTGGTTTTGAGGCATCATCCTTTTCATCAGAATTCTTACTTGTGCTACACTCATAAACCACATTTTCAAAATTTTGCCTCAATAAAATGGTTTTTCCATTGACTTTTACTCTTTTGAAAGTAGCTTTGGGTTTTGGGTAAAAGTCGGGTTTTTGAACAAACCCAAGTTTAAAAGTGGATTCAATGGTGGATTTCTTATTCTCGATGAAAGAGTCAAGATCATTGAATCCGATTCCTTGACAATCCTTTTGGCCATTTAATTTTTCATAGACATTTTGGGCATCTTGGTATTTCTTCATCAAAATTTCATTGGTCTGAAGCTTCAGATGAAGAATCTCTCTTTCTTTTTGAAAGGAATCTTTAAGAGCTACTGTTAATCGTTTTGCCTCAGATTCTTTTAAGACTTTCACTTTCTTCTCTAAATCTTTAGAGATTCTCTTGTTCATATCCATTAGTTTTTCTTCTTCTGATTTTTTCAGTGATGAAATGCGAGTTTTCTCTTTAATCAATTCAGCTTTTTCTTCAATAAGAAGATTAGTCTCTCTTTTGTAGAAACTAACTTCTTTTTCAGCTTTTAATTTTTCAGATTTTTCAAAATTTAAATTTTCTTTTAATTTGAGAAAATCTTCTAACAGTTTTATGACCTTTAACACTAACTCAGATGGAGCAGAGTTGGTTTCATCGTGGGAAGAATCATATACCTGGTCATCGGAGTCGAAAGTTGATTATGCGTTGGACTTAGCCATTAGGCATATGAGTGTCTTGTCTTCTTCATCGGACGAAGAATCGGACACCCAGTTTTCTTTCTCAGCCATCAGGCTTCGCTCTCTAGGATTGTACTTGTATTTGTTTTTGTAGTAGTCTGCATCCTTGACCAGACGTCCTTTGCACTCTTTCAAAAAATGGCCTATCTTCCCGCATCGGTAGCAACGAAGGCCATCTTTCCTTCCGTCTCCTCCTTCTCTTCTGTCTTCTCTCCTCTCTTTTCTGTCTTCTCTTCCTTCTCTCCTTTCATCTTTCTGATGAAATTTCACCGACTTTTGTTCATAAGATGGCTGGTATCTCTCCCTTCTGGAGTCTCTTCTGTTGTCTCTTTCATAGGGCTTCGTGACGAACTTTTTCTGGAACTGCTTGGTTATGAAGGTCAGAGATTTGGCAAATGCCTTGAGATCATCATCAGAGTCAGACACTTCTTCTTCAGATTCTGACTCAACTATCAAGGCGTTCTTGCTCTTCTTCTTGTGTTCTTTGGAAGAGCTCCTCGTAACCTCCTTTTCTTCTGCTGCCAAGGTAAGAGGTCCACCGATGGACACCTTCCTCTTCAAAATATCTTTCTCTTGGACAGCAAGTGTTCCATATACATCATGAAGTGACCAATTGTCTAAGTCCTGATTTTCTTGGAGAGACATCGACAGTTGAGTCCACTCATCACCGAGATTTTAAAGTAAAAGGGCATTATTTTCCTCTTTGGTCCTAGCAATGTCGTTTCTGCGGCATTGATTTATCAAGGTGTTGAAATGATCATATGTCTTCTGTATTGGTTCATCGGGCAATGCTTTGAAATTCATGTACTCATTCAAGCACTGCGCCCTACGATTTTTCTTCGTCTTAGCGCCTCCCTCTAGTTGACTAGCCAATTCATCCATATCTCCTTTGTTGTTGTACAAACATCCAGAGATTGGAATATATCATTGGGAATAGCCATGATAATCAGCCTCTTGGCCTTCCTGTCTGCCTCTACTCGCTCGATGTCGTCTTCATCCCAGTTGTTTTCATCCTTCACCATGTAATAAGCAGCAACTTTTGTGCTGTTACTAGTTCCTGGAACTCTTGGAACAAGAGTTTGAGGAACATATGGGCCTTCCATCACAAACCTGATATGATTTTTGACCATCCCCTCCAGAAAATTCAACATATGAATCCTCCATTATGGATACTCTTCACGTTGAAGAGTTGGAGGTTTGGTGAGGGAACCAACACCGTAGGCAGAATTCTAGTTAGCCATTAAAGAGATTTAGAAGAGAAGAAGAAAATTTCAAGAATGGAGAAAAATTGAGAGATTTTGAATTCTCATATTCAAGTTGATCGTTTTGATTGGAAAATCAATCAATCTACTCTGATACCAATTGTGTATCCCAAATCTCTCAATATAACACGGAGATTTATGTTATGAAATCCTAAATCTATCGTATGGGTGAATAATAGTGAAGAAAAACTTAAAGAATATTCAAAAGAATATGGAGCTTCAAAAGATTTCACTATTATAATGACGAGAAGAAAAGTTGTAATTACAATACATATGATAGCTATTTATACTAGCAATCTATTTTAAGAGATAACTATCTAGGGAAAAGATATCTGTAAGATATTCTAGGAAAAGATATCTATCTAGAAATATGGAAATTATCTCAATCTTCTTGGCAAAATAGAAATATAGCTGTCGATGAGTCATCTCCAACTGTCTTCAAGGAAGAATGTTCAACCAGGAGTCTTTACGAATCTTCTTGCTTTGATATCTCTGATTGAACTGTTGTAGAATCCTCTAATTGTTAATAACCAGAGGGGTGATGGAGATACATTGTTCATTGCTCCTATGGACCATTCATCGCATCTCTGGTTGGTCTTGGACGCTTAGGATTTCTTCCAACTTTTCTTCCATCGGTCCTCTGCACTTCCATACTTGTACATTTTTCATTACTTTTACAATAAGAATTATGGAGTCTAACAGAACACATTAAATCGTTCCTTATTGTTTTGATCAGACATTTTGGTATGTTCATCTACTTCTTTGATATTGTACATTTAAATTTTAAATGAAAGATAAGTCTATTGAATTTCATTATAGGTTGTCAAGGTTTTACATAAAAATGAAAATTAAAGATAATTGTTGGAATACGTTTCGTTCACCATGACCACCTCTCATCAAACACATTTGTAGAAACATGACCATCAAAGATATAACATCTAAGGATTTGTATCTTGACATACTTCGTCATCATTTTTTCAAAAGTGTGGTTTAGGTGAGGGATTTAATGTATCTGCTGATGGAAACATTTTTGTAGTGATTATTATGACTTGAATAAAGTCCATAAAAATACATTTTAAACAGGGCGTTTGGATGTTCGTTTTTACAGTGATTATTGTGACTTGAATAATCTACACTGGGGGGATGAAATTGTCATTCCCTTAGAAGCCCAAATTTTTATTTCAAAATTAAACTGAGGGAATGAAACCGTCATTTTTTTCATATAATTCTTTACTTCTTGAGGGGTCTTTTGTTCATTGAACATATAATTGACATACTATGTTTTTAATTCATTGTTGGTTTTGCTGCATATTTCCTTATTGATTTCATTTTTGTTGAATTTTCCAGGATGTTGGTCTTCTTTTGATTTTGATATACTATCCAGTTGTCTCTATTGATCTCTTAGTAATAGGAGTTTGCTGGAACATTGACGAGTTTGCAATCAACAAGGAGAAGGGGGATTTTCCTTGTCTAAATTGGAAAAGAGGGGAAAGGGATTCGAGGTCCCAGAACTAGGTAATTGGTATTTCCCTTTTAGCACAAAAATGCTTATTAATAGCAATTGAAAATGCAAATTATAATTGATATCATATATATATATATATGTGTGTGTGTGTGTGTGTGTGTGTGTGGTCGTGATGTGTTGCAGGCTTCAGATTCTGGCGTTGAGGTGTTTGAGTTATTTGATCCTTCATCATCCAATGTAGTGGTTGGCAAAATATTTGTTTCATGTTCTGTCGAGGTGAGCTATCATTTTCATTCCATTAGTGGTTGGTTAAATGCAATCTCATTTGTCTGTAATATTTAACTTGTCCATCTGTTTCATCTTGTCTATAGTTGTACGTCTAGGATCCTTTTTTATCCTCTTGCTAATAAATCTTTGCTCCAACTATATTTAGTTAGTAATGCCGTTTAAAATAGATTTTTTGTATTATATCAGCTCCTAGCCTTTAGATTTATGTCGGAATAAATGAACATTATAGGAATGATCAAGTTGGATCTCTCCTCCTCTATTAGCTCTTGGCATAGAAGTACAAGATGGATTCCTTGTTTATGTTAAACATGTGAAGCCATTTACATTTTCCATGATGGTATATGACATTATGCTTAAGGGCCTTTAAGCAATGACCTTTCAATGTTAGCCATGACCTGAATCTGACATATTTGTTCTCTTTTAAAGGTAGTTTTGTGTGATTTTGACTTGATATGTGATTATATGTTCTGGTATGTGGTAATTAAGGCTTGGTTTTTATGGTCAAAAGGTTTATCAATTATAAAGACCAAACATAGCTCATATTTCTTGTACCTTAAAAGGGTAGAATTAAATATTCGAAACAAGATACTATAACTAATTGGCAGCAAATCATGCATGATGCATTGATTAACTCTTTAATTTTAAGTGGATAGGGTATTGAAGTTCATATTGATTGTGTTGTGGTCGAAAAGCTGTTTATATTGAGTATCTTGCAATCTTGATATCATATACATGTTGCCTTGATAGGTTGCATTTATAAATACATCTTTACTTCTCTTGTTATGCTACATGGTTATAAATTAACAATATGTTGCTATATGATCGTTTATCATGTTTTGCATATGTGCTTGGAATATATATTGATGAAATTAAATAAAGGGCATCTAATATTTTTAGATATAGATTTCCTCTCACATATTGATCTTAGTTCACAACTCTGTTACATTGTCTGACTTCACATTTTCACATAATTTTACTAAAGACATTGTGTTGCTTTGGCTTCATTTTTTAACTGTGAATATGGACTTTTGCAGTAGTTCAAGAAACTATGACGTAGACATGTATGATTAACATTTGTTACCTTTTAGTTCATTTTTCCAAATAATGGTGGGAAACTCAAAATCCATTGCCTACTTAGTTTATGTATGATCATTGTTGTTTGCCTTGTGAGGCAAATAACAAATTAGTTAATTATGCATATAAACTATATGTAGGCATTAAAAACATGTATAAACATTTAGAAATATGTGCTTGTCATGTCATAGAGAGAGTGTTGATAAGTGGATCTTGCATGTAGAAAGAGAGAGGAAAGTAAAAATGATGAGGAAAAGCAAGTGAACACAATGCTGGTGTGAGGAATAATTAGAAGAAATTCTCCATCACCAATTCTTCACATTTGCATGTTGAATCAACATAAGTCCAGTTACGATTGTTTCAAATGTACTTCCTATCTTTTATATATTATTGCAATATTTTATTTCACAACGTGGAAGAGATTCTCACCCTGCAAATTAGCTCGGCCAAATATATGTTGAAATAATTTCGATCTTGCTTTGTTGGTAAATAACCTATACTTTTTGTGCTAGAAAGTGGAGCTCTATAAGGTAGCAGATGTAAATGGAGATGGTGTTGTTAGCACGGACGAGTTGGCTACACTTCTTGCCGTATAAAAAGAAAGGTATGTCCACATTATATTATGTTGTTGTATACTATTTTTGATGTCTTACAACACTACAAACTTTACTTCTTGCTCTTATGTGATTTTCCTTAGGTAATCTTGATTGATGTGACTTGCGTTATCTTGTGGTCTGCATGTATATCTCGTTGTTGTATAAACCCATAATTTTGTGTTCTATATTAGGTGTTGTTCCTAATTACATATATAACATCACTCTTATTATCTGCACAATGTATATAACATCACACTTATTATCTACATTGGTAAATATAAGGGTATTTATATAATCATTTGTTGTTTCTCCGTTATCAAATTATTGTTGTTTTTTTTATTATTGCTTGTGTACTATAATTAATCGTTGTTTACTTTTGTGTTTCTTTATACCACTAGGCCAACGAAATGCTGGAAATTAACTAGTTCTATGTATCGTTCACCTTAAATGGGAAACACATCAAGCATGGAGGATTCTAATATTTATATTTGGAACTGGAACCTTTGGTAAAAGATGGTTTGGTCATTCAACTCAGTTGTGTTACCTTGGTCTGTTTTGAAAGTTAGTACTAGACGGTTAGTATTCTATAGTTTATATCTATGGCATGTACAGTAAACGTGATTTTGCATAGAAGGTGTTCTTCATTATAGAATCCAAAATGTAGCCATGGATGTAGGTCGAGCATCCTCTCGTGTTATGGGTTGTGATAGAGTCAATATGAGTTTTGTTCTGAGTTAGGTTGTGCTATGCTTATCATTGTTTCTATGTAATTGTTCTTATTTAAACAACTTATGATTAATGAAAATTTATAGTTTCATGCTCTCCAATATTTTGTCTCTTTAACTTAATTAGATTATGTTGGAATTAGATTATAGTTTGTTTTATTCGATTTGCACTATTGTACAATTTTTTATTCATGCTGTAATTGGAACCATAGCTTTTTAATTTATCGTAAAGATTGATTGTAAATTTTATCTTCATAACGTTTTGAAGTCTACTTAAAAACCACCATGCTTCAAAAACATTTACATTCACCGCTCCCGTCGCATTGCACGGGTACACAACTAGTTAACAAAATAACCATTTTTTCAACTTTTACCAAACTAACCACAATGATCGCTCCCGGAGGGGCATGCTTGACCATGGTGGGCGATCCAACCCTATTTGATAAAAAAAGTATGAAAAAAATATTTTAAATTGATTTGTGGGGCCCACATGTATCTGATTTGGGGGATAATATCTGATTTTTCTTGAATAGGGAGATCGCCACCACTGAACCTCGAATCTTCCCTCAAGGGCGATCCGACCATCTATGTTGACCACTGTTTTGTCTTCTAATGTAGAAACCAATTTGACAATTAACTGGTGTTTTCAATAATCAGGAGACGATTTTGATTGGTTTTTTAACTGTTTTAGGACCAAATGTCGTGGTTCTATAAAATCAAACACTTATACTTTCACTACCGGTAACTCTTAAACGCAATCACCATGACAACTCACAATATAAAATCACGTCGATTTATAATTTTTATAACTTTTTTGAACGCATAAATTAACCAACAAATGTTTTTATTATTTCTTATAAGAATTATATGTTTTTATAACCACTAAACGTTAATATTTTTTAATAACTGTTGAGACGAAAATATTATTTGTATCTGATGTGGTGGATAATTTTTTTTCGTATCAACAATTATTAAAAAATATTAGCATTCAGTGATTACAAAAAAATTAATTTTTATAAGAAAATATAAAAGCAGTTGTTGATTCATTTATGCATTTAAAAAAGTAGTAAAAATTATAAAGTTTGACATGATTTCATATTGTGGTAAGGGTTGTGATGGTAGATTGTATTTAATGGTTACAAGTTGGGAAAATAGAAGTGTTTGATTTTATAGAGTAAAACCACAACTAAAACAGTCAAAATAACAGTAAAAATCATCCCTCATTTATTGAAAAACACCATTTAATTGTCAAATCGATTTCCTCACTAGAAGACAAAATAACAGTCAAACGTATAGATCGAATCACCCTAGGAGAAGATCTTGGGGTAGGTGGGGGCGTTCCCACTTTTAAGACAAATTAGATATTTGGTCCCCCAAATTATATATATGTGGACCCCACAAATCAATTTAAAATATTTTTATGTAATTTTTTGTCAAAGAGCTTGGACCCCACAAATCCCGGGGGTGATCCATGTGGTTATTTTGATAAAACATGAAAAATGGTTATTTTGTTAATATATTAGGTATATTTTGGTCATTTGTCTTTTATTTTTATTTTTGTTAAATTATTTGTTATTTTTGTATTTTTTTTTACTTTTAGTTTTTTTTAGCTTTACATATTTTATAAGATTTTTAGTTTTTTTTTAAGTTTTTTTTATTTTTTTAGAAGTTCTTTTTGGTTATCGAATATTAGCATTGATTTTTTTTATCTGGATCTAACATTTCATGATTTTTACAGGTGAAAATGGCTTAATATCATTAGTCTAACGATGAATCTCACATTCCTTCTGTCAGATCTGACAACTTAAATAACCCAACCCAGCCAACCAATATTCTTATTCCAGATGAAACCCTATTCCCACAATGCTTTTATCTAGAAATAAAACCCAATAACCACCATTTCAACTTTGATATGCCCTCCGAATACAAAATCATACCAGAAATACTTCGTAGACACCCTATTTCATATACACTTTCAGCTAACGTTTCTGTCCCGATGGTATACCTTCAACAATTTTGGAACACACTTACCCTTGCAAAAGATGGTGATACATATTTCTTCGAAGGAAATGTAGATGAATACACAAGTCGACTGACTTTGAAACGACTTAGAAGAATTCTATGTCTACCGGGACCAACCTCGACAGGTTTTGAACAACTAGTCACCAATGACGAGCTATGTAGAGACATCAAGAGATTAGGATACTCGCAAGAGTTAACTAATTTGTCTCAGTTCAAAAGACGATTTCTTCCGTCAATATGGCATCTACTTTTTTCGATTCTCAACCGATGCTTGACATCCAAGACTGCCGGAATTGACACCTGTAGCAGTCCATTTCTCAAGTTCTTCCACGACATTGTATACATGCGCCGATACGATTACGCGCTTATCATATGGAATGAACTAGGCGAGCTGGTGAACGCCAAACGATTTCCATCAAAAGCAAGAAAGTTTGTGCCGTTTCAGATATTTCTTCAACTGATTAGAAAGCCATGATGAATGCTAATGATGACATCCCGGCCAGGGCAGACAGTAAAGTTGGGCCATCGTTCGTCATGACATGTATTCGTCAACACATGGAAGTTGAAGATTTGGATTCAATAATGGAAATCCCACCTGAGTTATTTGCCTTCGCTGATCAGAGTGCTCAGTGTGTTATAGATTATAGAAAAGTGATAGATCTTATAGCTCAACCAGAACCGGTTGAACTTAACCCGAGATCAACCCATGCCTTAGCTGAGGGAGAGGGTCTAGATATAGTTGAGAGCGTTCAGGAACACGGGTTACCTGAACAGGGTTGTGAGCCGAGAGAAAATGGAAATGAGAGGGGTAATCTGGAGCCGGGAGACTCTGATCAGCACAGTACTTCAACTGCTAGTACTTCCACAACTTCTTCTTCAAGCTCGGAAGATACTTCATCTGATGATGAGGCAACTCAGGGTGATGTTGATAATGATGATTATAATGATGATCATAGTGATGGTGCTGACAATACTGCTCATCCCGTGGCTTTATAGAATATTCAAAGTGGGAGGAGTTATGGAAAACATTGAAGATATATTTCCTCGAAATAGAAGGTCAAAGACTTGCCCAAGTCTACATTCCTTATATTTCAATGTTGATGAGGAATTGGTGATACCTACGATAATTTGGATCGTTTACTGGAGGATATTCCAATTGAAGGAGATGAGGGCGTTCAAGTTGAAAAAGTTGAGAGGTTGAGTGAAAGGGAAGGAGAAAAAGATGGTGAGAGTGTGAGTGGAGCTCAAAATGAAGAAAATGCTCCTATCCCAGCCAATACAGTTAGTCAGACACCCACATCTGCTATCGACATTCATTCGTTGAATGTTGGTATTGAAACATACATAGCTAGCCTAGCTATGCATTTGCACACCCCTCCCAGCCACTCAACTGCTTCTCAACAAGCAGTTGTTTAAACTTCTCATGGGGATTTAACATATAATCTATCTGCTTCTCATTCGGAGAATGTAGATATTGAAGATAGTAGGCCTCTGCCCTAGCCTACGACATTGATTTTGTGCACCTCGAGTCTAGAGCCGATACACTTAGGTACACACGAGTCGAGAGCATCTGTTGCTCAAGTTGAAGTTCTTAGTGAACTTGCCAAAACGACCAGAGTGGATTCTTTTGACTTACCACAAGGACCGGTCGGAAGTCCTACCAGTGCTAATATCGCACCAACACTGAACATAGACACAACAGTTTTTTCAACTGTTGTTACAACAGGTAATCTTTGTGATCCAGGCGTGAGTTTACCCGACTTTGTGTCAAGGGAGTATTTGGACGGTGCCTTAAAGGCTATTCAGAATCACATGGAAGCTCAAATTCTAACTCTGAAGAGAATTATGAAGGGAAAAGAGCCGGTAGTTGATGAACAACCGTCTGTGCCGTCACCATCGCCTGTGCCTGAGCCTCCGAGGGTACAAGAACAATCGGTGGATGAGCTTAAATCGTTGTTATACGCAAAACTTATGTCTTCTCAGAATCCAGATGCGTCTGATGTGGACTTGGTTGGGCTCCTTCGACAACTTGTAGATAAAAACCTAACTGTTCGAGCATCAGAGTTTTTGGCCTTCCAAAATGTAGTTGCTGCTAATTTCTCAAAAGTTAGCAAACTAATTACATCCAACACTCAAGCTTTGAAGAATTCTATTGATGCCATATCCGAAAGGGTATCGATCTTGGAAGATACGTGTCGCGCTCAGGCCACCTCCTTAAAACGAAGGCATGATCCGGATGATCCTGATCATCATGAGGGGGAGAGAAAAAGACAAAGGCTGGTTGAGTCGTCTGTTCATGTTTAAAGTGTTGACAGGGAGCCAGATTCTGAAGCGACTAATATTGAAAGTCCTGTTCCAGAAAGAACAAGGGAAAGGACTGCAGACCCGGTAATAGTTGAAGAGGAAATAGCCATGGAAAGAAATCCTATGATCAAGCCAATGGTTGAAAAGCCAACATACTCCACTGTAGAGACAAGGTTGCTTTTGGATTTGTCTGCCAACGTGGGCTTTAATGAAGATTTTTCTAAAGAACTAGGTGGAGTTCAAGACTTTGGTGAAGATATTGATAATATCGATGAGTCATCCGGAATGTACTTTGACTTTGAAGCTGATATCAATGAAGATGAACCAATCTTTCCATTCCAAGGTGATCATCAGACTCCTTCTTGAACCTTCCACCGCAGTTGGTCATGATGTTTCAGAAACTCCGAGAACGACATATGATCCTACAAAAATATTTACTAAGAATTACGTGCCGTTTGCAATACAAGCTAAAGTTCCAAGTTATGACAGAGCATGGATTAAAGAACCTTACATGGAAGACATCTACTTCGACATCTTTCTTCGGCATCGAAAAGCTCTTAGTGCAGATAAAATTCTCAAGATTCACAAAGAAACCCGAGAATATCGTTTGGAGTATAAACATTTTCTCAAAACGAAGCGCCTTCCGATTAGCCAAGTACGGACCAGACATCGCATTGTCTCCATCAAACAAATTGATGCCAATAGACTTCTTAGAGTTTGGTATCCAGTGTTTACAGATACAAGACATAATGGAAGGGTATGGACGTTCTGCGAAGCTGATTTCTCGAATCTCTATTTAGAAGTGTTGATCCCAGATCTCTCAATAACACTAATAATCGAGTTAAGAATAACCAAATTATAGTGGTTTAATGAACAAAGTGATGAACACTCAAGAATAAATTATGAACATCAAAGAACAATCTTGAGTGTCAAAGGTTTCACTTTATTAATAAGAAAAATGTAAAAGGGACCTGTAATACAATAGGCCTAATCACCTATTTATACTAGTAAGCTAATTAGAAGATAACTATCTATTGAGACTATTTAGCTAATCTTCTATTAACAGATAGTGTTTATCTAAACTATTGATAAGCTACCGACTTGTCATCTCCAGCTGTCTTTCATGGGATGATGTATCAACCTTATCTTCATATCTTCATCGTATGCCTTTGGTTGAATTGCTGAAGAAAACTCTAAGTGTTGTTGACTAGAGGGGTGATGAAGATGCTCTTTCCATCGCATCTCTAGTTGTTCATCGACCCTCTGGTTGTTCTCCAGACTTGGTCAATTCTGCCTTGATGTCTTCATCGGTCTTTTGGTTCTTCATCACTTATTATTTTTCATTACTTTTACACTTTATGGATTATGGGGTCTAACAATATCCCCCTAAGTAATGAAAGAACATAAACTAATCTATTAACAGAATTGAAGAACAGAGACTAATCTAAAGAAAAACATCAAATTCCAAATTTCCATTGGATGATGAATTCTTACAGTACTAGAAACAAAAGACATCATTTTAAGACAAAAATTTACAACTCATCACGATCTACCTTGAGACATATCCCAGAAGGGCAGAAGCAGTCTTCCATAGCCGATGATTGTTGATATCTCATAAATGAGTTGATTCCCATCTTCTCTTGGCACATGATTTCTACCAAGTCTTTCTCTGAAGACTTTCTGAAACCATTCAAGTGTATCAGTTGAATACTTGAATGCCTCAGTTAGTTTAAAGAATTTCTTTACCCCGAACTCATTCTTGCAGATCTCTTCTCCTACAGGCCTGGAAAGTCTTCATTTGGTGGAGCGCAGGAGAGTCTTTTGATGCCTAAGTGAAGAGAAATTTGAAAATCACTCTTGGCTCGTTGCTTCACCAGGGTCTCCAGTGTTTTTACAACCGCTCTATTTGCCATCCCAAATCTGATGCCATGATCCTGTCGCTGAGCCGTGTGTGCGTAAAGTTCGATCAAGTCGTAGGGGTTGAGATTGATCAAGTAATTGTCGTTGAAGACGCTGACCTGACCGTGAGCTCTTTCCACCATGTACTCGATGAATCTTATCGCTCTTTTGATGAAGGTCCTTATTTTTATATCCATTACCCTCCTTATCCCATCGTTTGAGAAGACAGCCTATGGTACTTGGGTGGTCTGTCTAATAAACCTATGGTGTAGGAGGTCCATGGATTCTGGCGATAGAACCGGAGGATTGAGAGTTAAACCTTCATCGCGGTCGTGATATAAGTATTGATAGATATTTTCCATCATTATGGGTTCTATGGGTGGCAGCTCTGGACGTCTCCTCAGCGATTCCATGTTCTGGATTATTTCATCGACTAGGCTTTGTAGAGGTTGCGTTGACGAAAAGGGAATGTCTGCTTGCACCAGGGTTGGTTCGATTGGGGGTTGTGTTTGGGTTATGGGTTATGTTTGGGTGGTGGTTTGTGTATCGATTGGGAGTTGTGTATGGGTAGTGGATTGTGTATCGGTTGGGGTGTGTATCGGTTGGCAAGAGGATGGTTTCTTGGGTTGGCTCAGGTTCATCGGGTTAGATGATGAAAGGTTGTGTATCGCGAGGGGTTAGTGATGGGGTTAATGGTAGGTTTGGTGTGGGTGATGGAGTAAAAGATGGGTTGGTTTCTATTGGTGGGGTGGTTGAATCTTCATCGGTTGAGGAACTCAACACGATGGGTTCAGGGCTGGAAGGGGAACATGTACATTTTGTACATCTTTAGAGGGCTGAGCCTCTGGTTCCCTTGCTTGGGTTGATGGGGATTGTTGTTGTGTTTGGGGTTGTGGTGATGGTGCAGCGGACTCCGTCGGTTATGCAGTTGTAGCCTGGCTCTCCCCCTCATGAGGTCCAAGACCTTGATCATCGGGGTCTGGGAACTCATGGCGTGGCCTCTTTTATGGGCGACTGCTGGAGCATGAAGCTCTGCTCCTCTTCTTTTTCTCCTTCCTGAAGGTCACAAGATACGTCTTCAGGACTTGGTGTCTTCGGATCTCCTCCATCGTATGAAGGAGAGAGGTAGTGCTCCTTTGTTGGTCAGCAAGGCTCTGGGTGAGAGCCTTGGTCGGTTGGGCCGCTCGATGAATGAACTTGGCACTTATCTCGTTGAAAGAGGAGATAAATACCTTGGATAGAGCCCTGAGATCGGCTCTTGTGGCATACTCCGTGTCTAATGATGATGCTTGTGGTGGCACGGAGGTGGTTGTGGATGTGGATGGAGGAATGGGTAGGTTGGCGATGAGATTTTTCACCTCTGCAGTGAAGGAGGAGAAGGCTGCATCAAAGGATGGGCCTGCAGAGGGAGGTGGGGGTGGAGTAGGCTGGGGGATGTGGGCTAGTATTGTGGCAGGGAGTTGGGTTAGGGTGGTTTGAATGGTGGCCATTTGTGGGTGAGGGAGGCTAGGGTTTCATCGATTGATGAAGTGGTTAGAGGTGGGGCTTGTTGAGGAATTTGGGAGATGATGGTGGTTGGTAGGGTGTTATGGTTCTGGAGGATGGTGTTTAGCTGGGTGGTTATGTAGGTAAGGTTCTCATCGGCCTCAGTTGCCTGGGCCGTGAGGGTGGCAATGGAGTGAATGGATTTGGTTTCTTTGGGTGGCAAGGGAGGAGGCGGTGTTGTGGTGTTGGGTGATGGTTTGCTGGAGCATTTGGAGACGTGTTGTATTGTCTCGGGTTTGGGTTTCAAGATGGGAGAGGTGTCGTTGAAGGATGGCAAGGGATTGTTGAAGGGTGGTGTTATCGGTTGATGGTGGGTTGTCAATAATCCCTTGGATGATGAGTTTAAGGTCTTCCAAGGACCGCTGAACTGAGTCAACAAAGGCTTGGAACTCGACCTTTGTGACCAGGTCGGCTATGGGGGTAACCCCCGCAGCAACAGATGCTGCAGGTTGAGCCTCTGCTCTTGAAGGGCCTTCATTGCCTTGTGAAAATGTAGGTCGTGAAGGACTTCCATCATGTCCTTGATAGCCCTCAAGTGAGGAGCTATCTCGTGATGTTGCTGCATCGGCTTCCTCTTCCTCGGCTTCAGAGACCAAGTAAGTGAAGTGAATGTGTGTCCCCTTCGGTAGATCAAATATCGAAGGGGGATGTGTAGGAAAGGGAGATCGCTCTGAACGATCTTGGGGTGTATCAATGTCAGAAGCAACACATGCTTCTATGTGTGTGATAGGTTGTATCAAGCCTTGAGGCGAAGGGGCTCTTATTTCTGCATCACCTCTCTGTTGGGAGAGGGGTGATGGAATATGGGGTTCCTCGGTTGATTCATCTCCAGAGGCCCGAAGAATGGCCTCTGGATGGCTGGCTTGGGTAGGGTGTGGACTGGGTCGTCCTTGTTTAATACCCCTTTGGCTTTGATCACCAGGGTTAGATGTGGTGGTTGCCCTTTGGGAAGTGGGTGGGGGAATTGTTTGAGTTGGGCTAGGGGAGGCATGATGAGTGTCATCATCATCATCATCATCTTCATCATCCGATGAAGATGCCTCTTGTGCTCCCTCGTTTGATTCTGGGGACGGCTCTATTCGCTCCGGGGTAGCTGCCCTTGGTTCCTGGGACAGCAGAGAGCGATCATAGGTTCGGCGGATCTCACATGTCTCTAGAATGACACTGAGCATGGCCCTTGAGAGTGGCCGGTTGATGGTGTAACCCTCCTTCGATAGGGTGGGTCGATGGCCTTGCATTTTGAAGACGGGAATGAATGGTTCTTCAACCGGTAGACCATGTTTCCTCATTGCGTCCCCTATGAAGAGGGATAGGAAACGAGGAAATAGAACATCATATAAGGGCTTGCCGGTGGCCTGGAGCTTGCATTTCTTGACTACCGCCTAGTGGATCTCATTGTATATGAGAAAGGCGTAGTCAAGGTTGAGGTTGAAGAACAACCCGTACATGATCGTCATTATATTAATGTTTCCTTGGTCCAATGACCCTAGCTTACATGTGAGGGCCCTGTTCAAGATTGAGAAGAACATGTTCCACATTGGCGGTAGGAATTGTCGTTTGAAGTCGAAGGCATTGCGTAGGTCACGATTGTAACCTAGCATCTTAATGAAGCATAGTATGTCGGAGGTGGTGGGTGGTTCATCATATTCGTCAATGCCAAGCTCCTGACGAGTGGGAATGCACAAAACCCGAGATACTTTTGCCCGTGAAATTTTGAGCGAGCAAATCATATTGTTTGGGGCATCCATGTCCCCCATTATTCTATGGCTGTCGGGGTGGAATTCACAGGTCTACCAGTACTGTTGGATGTACTTTAGTGGTAGAAGAATGCAGTTCTAGAAGAACTCGATCATGACAACAAACCTGTCGTTGAACAGGGTGTTTCTCAGTTCAATGGCGTGGTTGTTAGGCTTCATTGGAAGGAAAACGATTGTGCGGCTATCGGCGCCGGTGGATTGAACGCGACTGTCGTTGTTGTTTGACTCGTGGGAGGCGGAGGAGACCATTGCTTTGGAAGTTGCAGGTATAGTTGTTCGTCAAATGCTATTTGCAGGTTTAAGGAAGCGTTAAGAGGAAATGGAGGTAGAAGAAAGGTATTTATAGGTGAGGAGGAGGTGGGGGGTGGGGTGGGGGTGGGAATTGGAAACGGTTTCTTGATTATTATATTGAAATAATCATGAAAAAGTAGAGGCGATTGGGTAATAAACGATTTGATTTGGAGATCGTGAGCCGTCTCGATTGTACGTGTCATTAATGTTGGAGGACACGTGTTAAGGCGGGGTTAGGGAAGGGAAATCTGAAAGGGTTTATGGGGAACAGGCTGTATATGGTGTCAGGCGCGTGTGAGAATGACGTATGGATTATTTGATATAAGAAGTTATTCCAAATAATATCTCGTTAAGTATTAATCCAAAAACAATTCAAATTTAAAATCCCATCTATTTGTAAGATTAATACGAATTACGAAGTTTTGGTCTTCTAAAAACCCATGTTGTATAGTTTTTAGTCACAAAAGCTGCAATTTTGTATAATCTTTAGAAAGTTTTTTTAATTTTGATGGGTTTATGGATGAAAGAGATTTTGTCATGGAACTAAAGGAGTTATGGTTTCACATAACTCTTTTGATGGGGAACCAGAGGTGGTCTGGTTGGATATCGACGAAGGAATTCATCGATGAAATGTTGGATTGCATGATTAAGAAGCCTTGGATGACAAAACATAGGCTTTGTTTAAGAATGGGCAATCCATTATGTTGGACCAGAGGGGCTCTGGTTTGATACCTGGTTTATTATGTAGCATTTAGATGTCCAGAGGCTCTGGATAATTGAACCAGAGGTTCTGGTATGAAAAATGCATACGCATGCAATGGATATTCATGATGAATGAAATGTTCCCTCTCAAATGATGCATGTATATTGGTTGAGTTTTAAGAACTCCCCTAGAACCAATAATAAGGATGATTGAGGTGACCAGAGGCTCTGGTTACGAAGGATGATGCAAATGGATATGCATATGAATGGGTCTTTGAGACCAAAGGGCTCTGGTTCCAAAGACAATGAATCCAGAGGCTCTGGTCTTTAGAACCAGAGGCTCTGGTTGCAAAGGGGAGGAAAAGATGTATGAGAAAATGGTTAAGTGTAGGGTAAAGAGTATAATGGTTGAGCCTTTAAGACCAGAGGGGCTCTGGTTCCAAAGGCTTTGAATCCAGAGGCTCTGGTTCCAAAGGCGATGAGATGAAGTATGAAAATATGGTTAAGTGCATGAGTGAGAAAGGGGGTGGGGGACTCTTTGGGTCCAGAGGGGCTCTGGTTACAAAGAGTTTGAATCCAGAGGCTCTGGTCTTTAGAACCAGAGGCTCTGGTGGTCTTAGAGAAGATAAGAAAGATGAATGAAAGGGGAATTTAACCTGCCAAGTCGTATTTGGAAACCAGAGGTCTCTGGTTGCAAAGGACTTGGAAACCAGAGGCTCTGTTCTTTAGAACCAGTGGCTCTGGTTACATAGAAGAAATGCGATGGAGTCCAAAAGGGCTCTGGTCTCAAGGATGAGAATCCAAAGGCTCTGGTCTATAGAACCAGAGGCTCTGGTCTCAAAGAGAGTGAATCCAGAGACTCTGGTCTATAGAATCAGAGGCTCTGGTTGCGAAGGCAATACTTAGTGAATAAAAGCTAAGTATTTGCTTTGGACCAGAGGGGCTCTGGGTCCAAAGGCGATGAATAACTTTAAGCCATATTAAAATATTTCTTCATGGCCAGAGGCTCTGGTCTTTAGAACCAGAGACGCTGGTTTGGAGTAATTATTGATTATGGCTTCTTGCTATGTATCACTTGTAGGCATAACCATGAGATATTGAGAATCTCTAATTTAAGAATATTTATTGCCTTTAAGTGGTGAGATTCAGCATACCCATCTTGCTGACTAGGAATAAAAATCTTTTCTCATCAAGAGCTTTTGTGAAAATGTTAGCAAGTTGAATCTCAGTGGGAACAAAATACATTTATATATTTCCTTTTTCAATATTGTCTTTCAGAAAATGGTACCTTACATCGATGTGCTTGGTCTTGTAATGCTACACTGGGTTTGCAGAGATTGCTATGGCACTCTTGGAGTCACAGAGGATGGGGACTTTGTCGTAATGGAATCCAGAGTCCTTAAGCTGAGTCTTCATCCAGAGAACTTGTGTACAACAACTAGCAGCAGCAACTTACTCTGCTTCTGCTGTGGATGTTGAGACACAATTTTGTTTTCTGGATGTCCAACTTACCAGCTTGTCCCCCAAGAGTTGGCAGCTTCCAGACGTGCTCTTTCTATCAATTTTGCAACCTGCATGATCTGCATCTATGTAGGCTATAAGATCAAAGCCAGAGTTCTTTGGATACCAGAGACCCAATGATGGAGTTCCCTTGAGGTATCTAAAGATCCTCTTGACTGCAGAGAGATGCGATTCTTTAGGATTTGATTGATATCTTGCACAAAGACATGTGGCAAACATAATGTCTGGTCTACTAGCAGTTAGATACAAGGATTGATCCAATCATGCCTCAGTAGGTTGTTACATCCACAGGTTTGCCTGATGGATCAGCGAATAACTTAGCGCCTGTAGCCATAGGTGTTCTCATCGATGATGAATTTGAGAGAGAGTATTTCTTCAGAAGGTCAGTCACATATTTGGAATGATTGATGAAAATTCCTTCTGAAGTTTGTTTTATATGAAGACCAAGGAAGAAGCTTAGTTCTCCCATCATACTCATCTCAAATTTGCTTTTCATTAACTCTGAAATTTTTTTGCAATGTTTTGCATTTGTAGAACCAAATATGATGTCGTTCACATATATTTGAACAAGTAATATATCACCTTCGTGCTTTTTGAGAAAGAGGGTTGTATCGATTGTACCTTTTTCGAATCCATTATTGATGAGAAAGGTAGATAGAGTTTCATACCAGGCCCTGGGTGCTTGCTTCAGCCTATAAAGGGCTTTATCCAGAAAGTAGACGTAGTCTGGATGTTTTGGATCTTCGAACCCAGGAGGCTGCTGCACGTAGACTTCTTCTTGATGTTTTCTGTTAAGGAAGGCAGACTTGACATCCATCTGATAGACCTTAAAGCCTTTGTGAGCTGCGTAGGCTAGGAACATTCTGATGGCTTCAAGTTTTGCAACGGGAGCAAATGTCTCATCGTAATTAATCCCTTTTTCCTAGCTGTAGCCTTTGGCAACAAGCCTGGCTTTGTTCCTTATTACGATGCCATCTTCGTCCTTCTTGTTTCGGAAGACCCATTTGGTTCCTATGGCCGTCTTCCCTTTGGGTAGAGGCATAAGGGACCATACCTTGTTTCGTTCAAACTGGAGTAATTCTTCTTGCATCGTGTCTATCCAGTTTGGGTCTTGTAAAGCTTCTGAAATCTTCTTTGGTTCTATCATGCTCAGAAAGTTGGCGAAGAGACATTCATTTGCAGTGGCAGATCTCGTCTTGATACTAGAGGTTGGATCACCAATGATTTGGTGGTGTGGGTGATCTTTTGTCCACTTGGTGCTTGATTGGGGTTCTGAAGCAACATGATGCAACTCTTCATCGACTGATGGAACTGCTTGCTGCCCCTCGAGGAGATCATCTCCAGAGTTAGACTCTGGTTCTTGATCATGATTTGAAGACACAGAAGAGGTCGATGGTGAAGTAACATGAGTTTCAGTAAAAGATGTACCTTTAGCATTGGAGACTTCATGGTCTTCATCGATTATGGAGATAGATTTTGCAGTTGTCTCATGTCCAGAGATTACTTCTTCATCGAAGATTTCTTCAAATAATTGAGCTAACTCTGATTCATTGGGTTTGCCAAGTGATGAATCAGATGCTCTTCTTTGAAGTCTGAGTTCTGAATTGTTGTGTCCAGAAGTCATAGGTGTGGAGTCATCAAATGACACATTGATGCTTTCTATGATGATTCTTGTCCTTTTGATGTAGACTCTGTAGGCTTTGGCGGTTTGGAAATAGCCCAGAAAGATTCCTTCATCAGCTTTCTTGTCGAACTTGCCAAGATATTCTCTATCGTTGAGTACAAAGCATTTACACCCAAAGACATGAAAATACTTGACATTTGGTCTTCTTTGGTTGATGAGCTCATAAGGTGTCTTCTGGTGTCTCTTGTTGATGATTGATCTATTCTGGGTGAAGCAAGCAGTAGAAATAGCTTCAACCCAGAATATGATGGGTAACTCCGATGAAGCAAGCATGGTCCTTGCTGCTTCCACTAGGGTTCTGTTCCTTCGCTCTACCACTCCATTTTGTTGTGGAGTTCTTGCTAATGAGAAGTTTTGTGTAATTCCTTCACTGAAGAGGTATTCATCGATTCTGGCATTTTTGAATTCAGTTCCATTGTCGCTTCTAACCTTTATCAGTTTTTGTTGTAGAAGGACTTGGAGCCTTTTCATCACTCCAATGAGTAGGTCTGGAATATCTGATTTCTTATTTACAAATTCAACCCAGATGTATCTGGAGTATTCATCGACCATTACTAACATATACTTCTTTCCAGAGAGACTTTGAGTTGATATAGTCCCATAGAGGTCTATATGTACCATGTCCAAGGGCTTGGTGCAGGAGGTTTCTGACTTGGTTTTATGTGAGGCCC
>NC_037531.1:3105336-3107036 GCF_001531365.2 Cynara cardunculus var. scolymus
AAGATAGAAATTTCCTTCTCTCTTTGCCTTGATGATTGTGTGATCGGGCTTCGTTTCTATGATACAGAAACCTTTGCGAAACCTGACTTCAAGACCCTTGTCGCAGAACTGGCTTATGCTTAGTAGGTTGTGCTTCAATCCTTCGACATAAGCCACTTTGTTGATGGAGATGTTGCCTTTGATGAGAGTTCCATATCCCTTGATAGTACCCTTGCTGTTGTCTCCAAAAGTCACAGAGCCTCTAGATTTTTCAATGAAGGAGGACAACTAAATTTTGTCACCAGTCATGTGCCTGGAGCAACCTGAGTCCATGTACCATGGTTACACATGCTGGTCCTGCAAGACAAATTAAGGGGATTTAGGTACCCATTTTATAATGGGTCCTCGTTTGTTAATAGGGGATATCACACTCTTTTCATCGCCCTTAGCCTTTGCAGGCTTGGATTTATTAGCATTTCCCTTGCCCTTGGGTTTTGGCTTTTTCATGTTTTTATTGGTTCTAACTTTGTATCGATAAACGTGTTGGGAGAAGGGACAATGATGTGTCAACATGTGATTCCTCAGGTTTTGTAAAAGAGTTAAACATTGACAGTGACGATGCTTTGGATTTGTATGTCTAACGTTGTTTTTATTCGATGGAAACAAAGAAGTAAATCCAGGAGGAGTAAATCCTGTCCTAGCATCGGTTGTTTTTACAAACTTCCTATCTAGTTCAAATTTTTTATTTGAAGAGGTCTTAGGCTTTACTTCTTTTCTCCTGAGGAAGGTCTGCTTTGTCTTCAGCTGAATGAGAGGAAAAGTGGTGGTTAGTCTTCTCATAGGGAGGTCACTTCTGTTTTTGTTCACGAGTAAACTTGATGAACTTGAAAGATGTACTAGGGCCTTGTGAGTTATCTTTGGCAGATTTGCTATCTTTCAGTTTTCCCTTTCCTTTGTCTGAAGATTTCATCGATGAAGGAATACCAGATTTGTTAGGACCTGTAAATTCAGCTTTGGTATTTGAACTCTTACTCTGAATGATCTCTAGGACGATTACAGTGCADYDRAAAYAATGATAAGAACAAAAYAGAGTAATTAACCAAGAACACACAGATTAATATGAAGAAGATGAACATAAAAGAATCGCTTCAAAGGTTTTTCAATTGATTGAAAATATAGACGATTACAATACGGAAGCACACTGAATACAAAGGTCTAAGCTGCTATTTATACTAGACCCTAACGACTTTTCTGACATGATCTATAAAGTGAAAATCATCTAAGCCGTCCAAAATAAAGTCGATTAAAGACCTAGTCACGTGAGAAGCACATGCAGCTAAAAACCTTTGAAAAACAGTAGAACAGAATCTTCACAGAAGACGAATCCGCAGACCCTCTGTGAGCCATCTCAGAGGCTCTGCTGTAATAGACTTGTAGGTTTTTATTGCTAGAGGACCATTTTCCAGAACCTCTGTGAGAGACATCAGAGGTTCTGTCATTCTTGACTTGCACAATGAAACAACTTCTGTTGCTGGTCGGCTGTTGTCTTCTGTGGAAGATACCCTTCTGTCAACACTTGCAGAATACTTTTTCATACTTTTACATGAAGTAAATATTAGAGCTAACAATCTTCCCCTAAGTATGAAAAAGTAAAATTGGAGAAAAGATTGCAAGTAATGACTAATTGAAAGAATTACAAGAGGAGATTAAACTCATCCTCT
>NC_037531.1:3107726-3109074 GCF_001531365.2 Cynara cardunculus var. scolymus
TTTGCAGCGGCAGAAGGCATTCCTGTAAGCTCTGGATCGTAAGGGGGCTCTGTGTCCACGACAGAGTAACGCCATCGCAGAATCTCCTCCACAGTGGTTAAAGGCTCTGCGCGCACTTACTGCGTGGGAATTTTGCTCATCGAATCAAGGATCTCAGTAACCCTTCCCACTATGGCAGATTCTGGTATTCTGGTTTCTTCTTCTTCTAGTATCGGCCTCTGGGTGGACCCCTCTGCTAGGATAGGTTTGATAGTTCCTAACAGAGCATCGAACGTACCCGTGGACGTTTCCTCCTTCCCCATTTTGGAGGATGAGCCTTCTCCAACTCTGCGGATAGGGGCCCTGCCCTTTCTTTCCTTTGCCTCTGCCAAAGAATCCTATAACGCTTGAACAAGCTCTGGGTCATCGTACTCTTCTTCATTTATCTCATATGGCGTTTCAGAGCTCGACCCCCTCTGTGGCGACTCCTCTACAACTTTGCCCTTGCCTTTCCCCTTAGGCTCTGGTGCTTTGTCTTTTGAGAACAGGGCAGTTGCAGAGTCCACTATCTTTAGTGGTCTGACAGAGGTTGTCTTCTTAGGCTCTTCTGCTCTCTTCTCTGTCTTCTTCTCCCCCTCATGACGATCATGGTCATCACCTCCTTGATCGTCATGGATTTTGGTTGATTCTGCTTTGCAAGTGGTAAGGGGAGCCTTCTTCAATCGCCTCAGAATCCTGATAGCCGCCTTCTCCATTTTCTCGATCACCAACTCAGCGTTCACAGAAGCGTTGTTTTTGTCGATCTCTGAGGCCCACTTCATTTTAGAGAGGTTGCGATAGATTTCGCTTCTGAAGGAGTCACCCTCTTTGACGAGCTTTGAAGTGCAGTCTCTAATTGATTGGTTGGAAGCTCGGGCTTCTTTAAGGAGTTGGTCTGTGTGTTTGCTCATGATATCTCCTAGGGCTTCAACCCTTGCGTCTAGCTCTCTGCGAGTGGCTAGATGGTTCATGTTTGCCCTGGAGGATTTGGAGTCAATGCCGTAGGTGACCGCAGAGGAGAACATGCCTTTGATCTCGTCTTTCAAGACAGAGTAGTCTGTGTAGCCGGCGTAGACGAAATCAGCAGCAAACTGGGCGGCTACCTCTGATAACTATGTCTTCAGCTTCTGGATTGAGGAAGGATTGAGAGACAGAGTGCTAGAGGCTTCTGCGAGGTCGTCTTTATGAAGGACAAAGCTCTGAAGGGCTGAAAGGGTCGCCTTGAGTTCTGAAGTTGTAGATGTCAACTCCTTCAGAGCCTCTATGATTGGAGCAAACGCCTCTGTCGATGGTTGAGAGGTGAACAAGCTTTTCAACTCGTCCAACCTCT